>NC_143255.1:95305760-95614021 GCF_984573655.1 Nuphar pumila | reverse complement strand
AAAAGACAAATGTAGCAAAACAGTGGACTGACAAGAAAAATCCGAATCAGGGGTCAACACTGTTCTAAAAATTACAGGCTTTTAGATGAAAACAGAGGACATCTCGGAAACCACTTTCACTTTTTACAGTTTCGGATTTTGAGAAACACACAAAGAGAAACCATAGCCCTAATTCGATCCAAGATCATAGAGGCCCAAATTAGGCTCTGACACGTGTCCCGGACTCTCGGATTTTTGTCAGTCATAAAAAAAAATCATAAAAATCTGAAAAAAATCATATTAAAAACTAGACATTCTCCCGAGTTCAGGGAATTTTTCGGATCGAAAATCGGACCTCTCAGGAGGGAGAACTCGATTTTACAAGTCAGCAAATGTTTTTCAAAACGCATCCCGGGTTACAAAACCCGACTTACCATTTTAGATGTTTACCGCAGTAAACAAATTCAAATGGCTCCGAATTTTTGGCAAAATTTCAGGGACACCTAAGGGCGCATTCCGTGATTTTTTTGGGATTTTTAATAAAAAATAAATGCATAAAATGACGTGTGGACTGACTGACAAAAACAGAGACTTACTGAAAATAAGCAGAATTGAAAAAAAGGCTAAATTAATCCTAATTAATTCATGAAATATGCTAAATGAATGAAATAAAATGCAAATTAAATCTAGATAAATGCATGAATGATAAAAATCATCAAGGAAGCATAATTGAATATTTTTATGTATGTCGTTTTATGAGAATAGCTCAATCCATCTCTCGGATGAGCTCTTTCTTCAAACGACTCTCGAATCGAATTATGAAATCCAATCAATGGGAAAAGAAGTGCACCTTGTTTCGTTACGCAGCGTAGGTGCTCTTGAAAGGGGCAGCTACCACGAGCTTCCTTCGTTCTTCACTCCGGGCTTCGGATGGTCCACCAAAATCGAGCTCCGTTGGAATTGGACTGGCCACAGCACGAGCTCTACTCCACCTTCTTCAATGTGCCAAAGGGGGCACGATTTCCAAGGTTCAAAATCAGATGTTAGGAAGGCTAGGTTGGATTTTCCAAGTTCACAAGAGCTAAAAAAATGATCTCCCAAGGCTGGGCGTGAACCCTTGTTTTTATAATTTTTCTGAAATTTTTTGAAATTCAAACAGGCTGGATCTGAGCCCTCCATGTGGCGCCATCTCAGGGGGTGCCATCTGGGGGTTTTGAAATTCGAATTTGCCTTTTGCAGGGAGCCCTCAGATGGCGCCACCTCAAAAGGCTATTTTGATTTTTTTGAGAAAATAAAAATGGAAATTTTTGTGGTTGAGACACCTCAGCAGGGGGAATTTGGAATTTTTCAAAAGTTTGCTTGATTCTCTCTGCAGGGAACTCCCAGAAGGCGCCACCTCAGAGGGTGCTCTCTTGGAATTTGAAATTCAAACTCACCTTTTGTAGGGAGTCCTCAGGTGGCGCCACCTCATGGTGGGCTACCTTTATTAAAAATAAAATAAAAATGAAAAATGGAGCCAAGTGGAGTCCTGGAATGGTGCCACCTCAAAAGGTGTTTGACACATGTCAGAAGGACAGAGCAGTGGGCTCAGAAGGCGCCACCTCAGAGGAATTTGAATTTTGCTTTTTCTGGTGAAAGGAGATCTGGACATGTGGAGGACAAGTGTCAGCTGTCTGGAGAGGCTTTCTCAAATGGCGCCACCTCAGAGGAGAATTTGAAATTCAAATGAAGGTTGGCCCTGGAGGAATGGAGGATGGACATGTGGCGCCACCTCAGGGTGGCTCCTACAATGCCATGTGGCAAGAGGGAGGAAAAGGAGGGAAAGGGACATGTGTCTCCTACTTTTTTGAAAAAAATAGGGAGAGGACATGTGTCATCTACTTTTTCTGAAGGAATGAGAAGGAGACATGTGTCACCTTCTTTTCCTGAAAGAAGTAGAAGATGACACGTGGCAGAGGGATGAGAAGGAGGGAAGGGACATGTGGCACTCTCATAGGCCATCTGGGAAATCAAAGCTCTGGATTTTCGCCACCTAGTGCCCTGTTTGAATTTTAAATGGTTTGCTTTTTCTGAAGAAGGCCAGGAGTGACATGTGTCTCCTACTTTTCTGAAAGAGGTAGGGAGAAGACATGTGTCCTCTACTTTTTCTGAAAGAAGTAGAGAATGACACGTGGCAGAGGGGAGAGAAGGTGGGCCAAGCCATGTGGCGCCATCTCAGATAAGATGAAAAAGGTAGAAGTTCAGGATTTTCGCCACCTATGAGGAGTTTTGAACTTTTGAATTCTAGTTTTTCTGAAGAAAGCAGGAAATGACACATGGCACTTGCTTTTTCTGAGGAAATGAGAGCTTGCCATGTGTCCTCTGCAGGAGACACTCCAGATGGCGCCACCTCAGAGGAGACAAGCCTACCTTTTTTGTAGGAATTCAGAAGTGACACATGTCTCCTACTTTTCTGAGAAAAGTAGGAAGAGACATGTGTCAGGATACTTTTCCAGAAGGAGGGAGAGGTTGACACGTGTCCCCTGCAGGAGACACACTTCAAGTGGCGCCACCTCAGAGGAGACAAGCTCCACTTTTTCTAGACAAGACAACCTATGACACTTGGCATCTCCTGGTGGTCTTTGAAATGACACATGGCGCAGGATGGATAGGGTGACACATGGCAGATAAATGGGATGACATGTGGCGGCTTCTGAAGGCAGCCCCACACTGACACTTGGCATGTGGATGAGAGGAGAGAGAAAAGACAAGTGGCACCAATCCAGGGGACAAGGCTCCTATATTTTTGGGTTTTTCAAAATTCAAATTTTCAAAAGGAAAGCTTGTGTGACACCACCTCAGTGTGGGTCCCACATTGCTTCTTTATTGAAATAAGGATAAAACCACAACTTCTTTTTGGAATTTTCATAAAATCTGGACTAATGGGCAAAACAGGAATTTTGGAAAGAGTTGGCCCTTGTAGGGCGATTTTGTAAAAGAAAGATATTTGAAATTGTCAAAAAGGGCAAAATCTGAGGTGAAGTGACTGAAATCCATATTGAAAACTATCCAGATCGTTTTCCTGAGAAAATATTTTGAAATTCAGAGCCCTATGGGTAAAATGGGAAGAATTGATAATTTTGAAGACCCAGGGTTTTGAAATCAATTTTGAAAATAGTTAAAATTCGAATCTGGATTGAAAATTTTGAAATCAAGAGTTCTGGACCTCGAAATGACATGCTGTGCAGTGCAGTGATTTGAAATGCTCATGCAATGATATGCAATGTCATGTCTTATGAAATGGAATCTTGAACCAAGACTTGAGGATTCCTGTCTTCTGTCAGGAGTAAGATTTTGACTATCTGAGACAAAATAGAGAAATTTTGAGAGTTGCAGATGAAATTTAGACTTTTGCAAGGTCCGGGCTCAGAAAATGACCATTTTGCCCTCCAGCGATTTCAGAGGCTGGATGTTGATGCTTGGTGGAAATGTTGGGGAGGTGAGTGAAAATTTGGGGTGTTTACAGATGCCCCTCTTTGCTACTAAGTCGGCTCATGGCCGAGCTTAGTGGCAAAGAAAACACACTAAATTTGGGCTATACGAAAAAAATGCCCCAGTTAGAAGGATCTGACTGGGTGTGAAGAAATTAGCCCGAGGAAGATGGTAGATATGAAGCGAAGAATGGAGAGAAAAGATTCACTCTATGAGAGTGAAGTTCAGGTTTATGCCCTTAACTTGGATGGGACAGAAATACCTCGCATGGAACGAAGCTCAGGTTTTGACCCTTGACCTGATTGGGGAATGGAATATCTCATCGAAATGAGACTCAGGTTTGTACCTTTAACCTGATCGGGCGGAAGCTGAAATACCTCTTTGATTGAGGCTCAGGTTTGTACCCTTATCCTGATCGGGCGGAAAATGGAATACCTCTTTGATCGAGGCTCAGGTTTGTACCCTTATCCTGATCGGGCGGAAAATGAAATACCTCTTTGATTGAGGCTCAGGTTTGTACCCTTATCCTGATCGGGCGGAAAATGGAATACCTCTTTGATCGAGGCTCAGGTTTGTACCCTTATCCTGATCGGGCGGAAAATGAAATACCTCTTTGATTGAGGCTCAGGTTTGTACCCTTATCCTGATCGGGCGGAAAATGAAATACCTCTTTGATCGAGGCTCAGGTTTGTACCCTTATCCTGATCGGGCGGAAAATGAAATACCTCTTTGAGTGAGGCTCAGGTTTGTACCCTTATCCTGATCGGGCGGAAAATGAAATACCTCTTTGGATGGAGGCTCAGGTTTGTACCCTTATCCTGATCGGGCGGAAAATGAAATACCTCTTTGGATGGAGGCTCAGGTTTGTACCCTTATCCTGATCGGGCGGAAAATGGAATACCTCTTTGATTGAGGCTCAGGTTTGTACCCTTATCCTGATCGGGCGGAAAATGAAATACCTCTTTGATTGAGGCTCAGGTTTGTACCCTTATCCTGATCGGGCAAAAAATGGAATGGAATCCTCGAAGGAAGAGACCATGATGGAACCTTTGGATTTTGCACAATAAATCCAATAGGGTTTTTGCAAAAGGAAGGAAAATGGGGTCCCTAAAGCTTGAAAAGGGATTGGTTTTGGGCGTCTCATTGCTGAGACTAAAATCAGCTTTTGAAATTGCCTTTTGCGGGAAATGATTGGTGGTTCGACCTCGAACCGAAATGGGACTGTCTATGGTGGGACAGTGGGGACACAGGGAAGTGTGCAAATTTGAGAGTTCATGCTCTCAAAGAAGGGAAGGAATCAAGTCCTTAAGAGGGATTTAAAATTGGTGTCAGGATGCATCGAAGACGGACATCAAGCTCTCACTTCATGTCAGGATAGCTAGAAAATATTGTCAAATGTTGGAAATTTTGCTGTTGATTCAAAATATTTGAAAATGTTGCACATTTTTGCAAAGATATTCTTTCTTTTCTACCTGAAGCATTACCTCCAAACAAGGTTCACTTCGTAGAATCGAAATTGGAAATCCAAATTGCTTGCAATTGACCTTCTTCAAGGAAGTTATCAATTTCCTTGATATGAGCAGGAAAGAGAATTTGATATTATGAAAGCAATTGATGAAAGAATATTGATAATAGAATTTCACAAAGTTAAAGAGGATTCTTGATAAATTTGGCAGTTTGATATCCTGGGAGCTTCTCTCTTGACAATCTTTCTGCACTCTTTTGGCTCTCTGGGTTTTTGCTATATTCTCCTTCATTTTGGAGATGTTCTGACTTTTTCTCTCTTTCTTTTTCCTCTCTTTCTCTCTTTTGGGAAGGATACGTCACAAACTCCTTCAACTTGGAGATGTTTCGATCCTTCTTGGATGATGGGTTTGGAGATCTTTGGGCGATAGCTGAAATTAAATATCTTTTAGGGATTGTCGAGAGGTTCATCGCATCTGCCTTCATCTCGACAGTGCTTTGGACTTTCTCTGGAAGGATCCGTCACAAACTCCGTCATCTTGGAGATGTTTCGAATCTTCTTTGGCCCCGGGGGTCTACTCGCCTAATTCGCCTTCATCTTGACGACAGGTGAGAGATCTCTTTTGCGGATACTTAATTGCAGCTTAGGTGATTCTGAGGAGACAAGGCTTGGGTAAATGCTCTCTTTTCTAGCACTCAGGATATTTCAACTGCCTCGTCTTTACAAGAATAGCCTTTAAAGATGCGCCATTGACTGCGATCAATATCGATCATCCATGGCTTTGCAAAACATTGAATTTTCTTTGCTGGCCATATCGAGGATTTATCCTTCATCCTTTTGGCTGGCCGATAGAAAGAATTTGAGTTTTGAATCTCTTTTCGCGAAAGCTTCACTCTTTTGGAAATGATGCTGAAGGTAAACTAAAATAAAGATTTGTGCAATAAAGATTCTGAAATCAACAATTGATTGACAAATTGACAAAATTTTCTTGAAATCCTTGGTGAAAGTGAGTATTTGAAGTCCGGTTCAACATATCCATGACGAAAATTCTCCTCTCTTTTTCCCCAAAAAGAGAGACTCAGGCTTAGCCCTTACCTGAATGGGAATTGGGAAATACTCCTCTCTTCCCTGAAGAGGAGGTGTTTGCAAAACGAACTTTCAAAGAGAAATTAAGCTTTCGTCAAAGCTCCCTAATATTAGGCTTCTCTTATGGAAAGGGGGCCGATAATAGTGAGGTCTGTAAATTGGGTCATGAGAAGAACGAGTCCATCACACTCTCCCTGCAAAGAGGGTCTTTCATGACGAAAATGGCCTAGTATAAAATTGGGGGGGGGGGGTCACAAGAAAAGCGAGTCTCCGTCAAGCCTCTCTCTTTAAAAGGGTTTCTTGTGTGAAATTGGAAATTGTTTTGCAAACGGTTCACAAAGACGCGAGTCTCTTCAAACTCTCCCTAGAAAGGGGCTAAGTGAACGGATTGGATAGCATGCGAAAAGAACGAGCTCCCTCGAACTCTCCCTAAAAAGGGTCTCTCGCAAGAGAAAATGATTGAAATTGGATATTAAGATTGATTGACCCAAAGGTCGAAATTGAAATTGGAAAATTGGTTGTTGAAAATTGTATGACCCGAAGGTCGAAATTGGATGACCTGATGGTCGGAATCGAGAATTGGTTGACCGAAAGGTCAAAATTGTGTGACCTGAAGGTCGAAATTGAGAATTGAGTGACCTAAAGGTCGAAATTGGAAATTGGGTAACCAAAAAGGTCAAAATTTGGAAATTGATTGACCTAAAGGTCGAAAATTTGGAAATAGATTGACCCGAAGGTCGAAAATTGGAAATGGATTGACCCGAGGGTCGAAATTTGGAAATTTAGTGACCCGAAGGTCGAAATTGGAAATTGAGTGACCCGAAGGTCGAAATTGGAAATTGAGTGACCAAAAAGGTCAAAATTTGGAAATTGATTGACCTAAAGGTCGAAAATTTGGAAATAGATTGACCCGAAGGTCGAAAATTGGAAATGGATTGACCCGAGGGTCGAAATTTGGAAATTTAGTGACCCGAAGGTCGAAATTGGAAATTGAGTGACCCGAAGGTCGAAATTGGAAATTGAGTGACCCGAAGGTCGAAATTGGAAATTGAGTGACCCGAAGGTCGAAATTTGAGAATTGGATGACCCGAAGGTCGAAATTGGGAAATTGAGTGACCCGAAGGTCAAAATTTTGAGAATTGAGTGACCCGAAGGTCGAAATTGCATGATCTGGAGTCAAAATTGAGAATTTGGTAATTGGAATTGAGAATTGGAATTGAAAATTGGGTGACCCTGGGGTCAAAATTGGGAATTGATTGATCCAAAAGATTTGAATTGAGAATTTGGAGGGCAAAATATCAAATTTGAGCAATTGACAGACTCTGATGATCGAAATGACTTGGATCAATAAAGGAGAATGATGAGTTCGAGTCAGAGCTCGAATAAAATATTGAGATCACGAGTCGGAACCCGAATCAACAGAGAAAAAATGAAGAGCTCGAATATGAGCTCGAATGAAGATAAAGAGATCACGAGTCGGAACTCGGATCAATAAAGAAAACGAAGAGCTTGAGTCAAGGCTCGAGTAAGATAATGAGATCACGAGTCGGAACCCGGATCAACAAAGGAAAATGGAGAGTTCGAGTCAAGGCTCGAATAAGGTAGAGAGATCACGAGTCGGAACCCGGATCAACAAAGGAAAATGAGGAGTTCGAGTCGAGGCTCGAATAAAGTAGAGAGATCACGAGTCGGAACCCGGATCAACAAAGGAAAATGAAGAGTTCGAGTCGAGGCTCGAATAAAGCAGAGAGATCACGAGTCGGAACCCGGATCAACAAAGGAAAATGAAGAGTTCGAGTCGAGGCTCGAATAAAGTAGAGAGATCACGAGTCGAAACCCGGATCAACAAAGGAAAATGAAGAGTTCGAGTCGAGGCTCGAATAAAGTAGAGAGATCACGAGTCGGAACCCGGATCAACAAAGGAAAATGAAGAGTTCGAGTCGAGGCTCGAATAAAGTAGAGAGATCACGAGTCGGAACCCGGATCAACAAAGGAAAATGAAGAGCTCGAGTCGAGGCTCGAATAAAGTAGAGAGATCACGAGTCGGAACCCGGATCAACAAAGGAAAATGATTTGAATAAAGACACGAGTCGGAACTCGGTTTTCCAAAAAGTTGAAAATGTACCAGCTTGAATACTGGATTTTGAAATAATACCAGTTTGAGTGCTGGGTTTTGGTTCAGTATTGGCGATGATCTTTGGATCATTAGGAATTATGATGGGACTGTTTGTTGAAATCCCAATACCGACCGGATTGTGATTAATGCAATTGAATGCAAATGAATATGAGTTGATGCATATGAATGCACATGTGCATGAAATGAGGAATTTGTTTATCCTGCCTGCATATAGAACAAAATTTTAAAATGCCCCAGTGTAACTGGGAAAGAAAGTTGGATCATTATTTGAAAGAAACAGGAAGGATTTACAAGAGGAGAATAAATGTTTCAAGTATAAAACTTTTTCAAGTGTCGAGCATTAATAGGATCTGGCAATTCTACTTCATCGGCATTGATGAGCCGATATGAGTTGCGGGGTAATGCTTCTTTGACAACATAGGGACCTTCCCAATTTGGCGACCATTTGCCGCCGGGACGATGCTTGAGATAAGTTGTGGATCGAAGTACTAAATCATTGACTTTGAATCTTCTTTCGATGATAGATTTCGCATATTGCCTGGCTACTCTCTGGCGATAGGATTGAGCATGCTCTGCTGCCTTTAGCCTTCTCTCGTCGAGTAAGTCTAGCTGCACTAGTCACTGCTGCTGGTATTGATCAAGAGGTAATTGCAGAAGTGAAGCAAATTTCAAGGCGGGTTTCTGAATATGTAGCGGCAATACTACTTCTGTCCCATAGACCAGCTCTGATGGAGTAGCATTCGTTGGTGTACGAATGGTGGTCCGATAAGCCCACAATGCATCGTGAATCTTCTCATGCCAGTCACGGCCTGTTTCCACAGTTCGCTCCAAGATACGAATTAAAATCTTGTTGGTGGCCTCTGCCTGACCATTCCCTTGAGGATAATATGGAGCGGAAAAATGGTGATAGATCTTGAATTTTGAGCAGAATGTCTTCATTCTTTCATTCTTGAAATGACTGCCATTGTCTGACACAATGTCATGTGGGATGCCGAAACGGCAAAGGATGTTCTTGTGAATAAAAGAGACCACATGACGGCCTTCTACTGCGCGAAGAGTGATGGCTTCTACCCACTTGGTGAAATATTCCGTTGCGGCGAGGAAGTATTTGTGGCCATTTGAAGCTGAAGGAGTGATGGGACCTACGACATCGAAGGCCCACATGGAGAATGGCCATGGGGAGACAACAGATTGTAAATAAGTTGCTGGAGTATGAATAGAAGGTGCGTGTATCTGGCATTGCACACACTTCTTCACATAATGATAGCAGTCTTGTTGCATAGTCTTTCAGTAGTAACCTGCTCTGATGATTTGCTTGACAAGGGTTTGGTAACCGACGTGGCCACCACAAATGCCTTCGTGTGCTTCCCGCACGACTTCTTTGGCTTCGTCTTCATCTAAACATCTGGAATACTCTGAACTGAATCCACGACGATAGAGGACATTGGCCAAAATGAAGTATCGAGTAGACATACGCTGGATTGCTCGCTGCTCTTTCTTTGAGAGTTCTGGAGGAAATTCACCAGTTTCTATGAAAGTTTTGATGTTGTAATACCAAGGCTTCTTCCTTTGCTCAGCTTGGTTTACTCGTTCCGATGGAAGGAAAGCAGGTTGGTCAAGTCTGCCAATTTCAAAAGAGCGACAAGATTCTCCATTCTTGAATGCCATAATGGAGCCTAAACTGGCTAGACTATCAGCCACTTGATTAAAATCTCTCTTGACATGAAAGAGCTGGAATTCTTCAAACTTGCTGACGAGAGCTGAAACAATTTTCTGATAGGGAAATAACTTCTGATCTTTGACCTGCCATTCGGCTCGAACTTGATTGACAACAAGTAATGAGTCACCGTAGGCATGTACTCTCTTGACATTGAAGTCTGATAGAATCTTTAGACCTTGAATCAGGGCTTCATATTCAGCCATGTTGTGAGTGCATTGAAAATCTAACTTGAGAGAAAATGGAATCATCTCCTTCTCCGGAGTGATTAATAAAATTTCGATGCCTATTCCCCCCATATTCTTAGAACCATCGAAGAATAAATTCCAGACTGGAGATTGCTGGATATTGCAAATTTGCTCATCAGGGAAGTCATCTTCGGCTTTTACTTCTTCGGCCAGGGGGAAATCTGCCAATTGATCTGCAATTGCTTGGCCTTTGATTGATTGCTGCGAGACATATTCTAAGTCATACTGCATCAGTAAGACTTGCCATTTTGCGACTCGTCCGCTGAGGAAAGGTTGTTCTAAGATATACTTGAGGGGATTGAGTTTAGACAAAATTTTGATCTCTGATGCTAACAGGTAGTGTCTTAGCTTCTGACACATCCATACCAGAGCTAGGCAGGTCTTCTCTATTTGAGAGTATCTCTTCTCATAATCTATGAAAGTCTTACTCACATAATAAATGGCGTGTTCTATCAGGCTGCCTTCTTTGTATTGTGCCAAGAATCCACCGCATGCGACTTGATTGACTGAGATGTATAATAAAAGAGGTTTTCCCAATTCTGGCGGCTTCAGGATGGGAGGATTAAGAAGATACTTCTTGATTCGATCAAATGATTGCTGGCACTCTAGTCCCCATTCGAACTTCACTCCTTTTCTGAGTAAGTGGTTGAAGGGCTCACATCTCATCGCCAAGTTGGAAATGAATCGTCGGATTGACTGCATACGTCCTTGAAGGCTACGTAGTTCTTTGAGATTCTTCGGGGGTGGCATATCAATAATAGCCTTTGCTTTGGCTGGGTCAACTTCAATTCCCTTTTTGCTGACCAGAAAACCCAACAGTTTGCCTGATTCGACTCCAAAGACACACTTTTGCGGGTTAAGCCTTAACTTGTAAAGGATGAGTCGCTTAAAGACTTGATCAAGAGCTTCAAGGTGATCTTCTTCCTCTTTAGATTTCACGAGAATGTCGTCAACATACGCATCCATGATTTTGCGCATTTGATCGTGAAAGATAACAGCCATTGCTCTTTGATATGTTGCTCCAGCATTCTTGAGCCCAAAAGGCATAACTGTATAACAGAAAGTGCCCCAAGGCGTGGTGAAGGAAGTTTTTGATTGGTCGCGGGCGGCCAACTTAATCTGATTGTAGCCGGAATATTCGTCCATGAAAGAGAACATGGCATGTCCTGCCGTGCTATCGACTAGAAGATCGATGCTTGGAAGTGGATAGTCATCCTTCGGAGTAGCCTTATTGAGGTCTCTGAAGTCTATGCAGATCCTTACTTTGCCGCTTTTCTTTGGGACAACGACGATATTGGCTAACCAATTTGGGTAGTCAATAGCTCGAATAAATCCTGCTTTGAGCAGATCTTCAAGTCCTTCCTTGACTTGTTGTTCAATTCTGGGATCTATTTTTCTCAGCTTCTGCTTGACTGGCTTAGCATCCGGCTTCAAGACGAGTCGGTGTTCAACCAATTTGGGGTCTAAGCCCGGCATGTCTTCATATGTCCACGCGAACACTTCTTCATGCTGCTTGAGAAAATCTGTAAGCCTTTTCTTTTCTTCCGGATTCAGACTGGTTCCGATCTGGAGAATTTTTGGATCTTCCTCTGAACCGATATTGACACTTTCAGTTGGATCTTGTACTAGAGGAGATGGTTCATCTTGCTTCTGAACTGCGGCGAACTCCGGTAATTCCTGAAGAAACTGATCATATTCTGCACAATCATATGACTGCCTTGCAATCTTATCATTTCCGGTGCTTGCTTTGATTCTGTGAATTGCTGTCGACTTCTTAAAGACCGTGGGATTGAGAACGAGCTTCTTGATTGTCCGAGAAGTCATTCTGAAATTTTGGAGAAGAAATTTGGTTCAGACAAATCAGCCTATAGTGAGACAAGCAATCATTTGAAGAGAACCATACATAAAATGGCATTGAATTATAAAATGATGAGACAGACAGAAAGGGAGTAGATGGCATCCGGATAGACAAAGAAACTTGGAATTTTATTGATTGAATTGATCAATGACATTGGTAAAATGAGACATTTATTTGGATAAGAATAGAAGGAAAATAACAAATGGTCTTCATTGTGCCCCCTTTACAAAAACAGTCTTCTTTGACGAGCTTCCGCCGGCAAATCCTAGTCCTGCTCTGTGGGGACGATGCTTCTGAATCATTGGCTCGATGCGGCCGTCCTCGTTCTTGCTGAGTCCCTTGAAGGGTTGATAACCATGTTTTAGAAGCAAATCAAATCCCTTTCTTGACTTCATGAATTGCGGAAACAAGGGATGATCCTTAATGGTGCCGTAGTCGATTCGACCTCCAACCTTGAAGAATTGAGGACCTTTCCATCGGGTCATGGCTACTGTGTGCAGAGATGGCTCTGAGGATGCCTGAAGTATTTCTCGATTCTCTCCGAGATTGATCTCTTTACTTTCCCTAATGCTGGGAATATCTGCATTGAATGATGGCCGAGGAATCATGGGCTGCGGGAGCCTTTCTTCTGGGTCTTCTCCCAGTATTGTGGTTATCATTCCACCCTTTGACCACTTCACACATTGATGGAGGGTGGAAGGCACTGCATTAGCATTGTGAATCCACGTCCTACCGAGCAGCAAGTTGTAGGTTGGTGGTACATTAACCACATGGAAAAGGACGGAGTGCACCGAATAATTGATAAACACCTCCAAGAATATCTTGCCCTTGGCCGTTTGACCATGATTGTCAAACCCATAGATAGTGATGGGATCCGGAATATATTCTTCGTCCTTGATCCCTAATGCCTTTGCGGTCATTTCGGGACATATGTTGAGGCTACTACCTCCATCGACCAGCACATGGGGAACCGTCATTCCTCTGACCCGAACGACGATGTACAAGGCATTATTATGAAAGGAATGAGGCTTTGGAAGGTCCTCATCTGAGAAGGTAATTGGTGCATTGGTCATGGCGGAGTTCACAATCTGTGCCATGTCTTCAGGAGTGGTACTGGGTTTAACTTTGATTTTCCTGAGTAAATCATCCAGTATTTGCTGGTGCTTTCTAGAATTCTTGGCCAAATCAAAGATGGAGACATTGGATAAAGCAGTCAGAGGCTTCTGACTTGAATTCTCTGGCCTTGGTCTAACGATTTGCTTGAAGAAGTCAGGAGTTCCTTTTGATTTGGGAACTGACTTCACCGATGCTTCTGCAACTTTCATTTTACTGAATGCTGAAATTAAGTCCATCTTCTTAGAATCTGGAGCCGCTTGTCGTAGCACCGTCACCTGATGCTGAACTTGGAGATCTTGCGCAGAACATGGCTTGATATGTTCATGCGGTAGAAAGGGTTGTGCAGACACTACTGCTGTGGTGTGTGAAGGGAAGGGGTGATTGAGAATGTCCATTTTCTCTTCTTCTTCTCCTTCCACCAATAAATTCTTTTCAATGAGATCTTGCACGATGTTTTTGAGAACAAAGCAGTTCTCGGTGTTGTGTCCCACTGTCCTGTGGAATTTGCAGAACTGATCTTTCCATTTCCCCATGGGCACAGGGGGATCAGCCAATCTGGGCAATTTGACCATCTCTTTTGATAGCATGTACTCGAGCACGTCCTCGAGCGATTGGTCAAGGGGAGTAAATTTTCTGTCGTAGCTCCATCCTTCATGTTTAGCTTTCTCGCGCAGCTTCGGCCCTTGATCCTGCTGAGGAGGCTTGCTGAACTGAGGAGCAGGCTTTGCTTTCTGATCTTTGTGGTTCGAACTGCCTGAGCTGTAGCAGTAATCTTTCTTCTGCCCTTTGTATCGTTTTTGGCCTTTGTTGCTGTTGTTGGCAGAATAAGTAAAGTGAGCTTTCTTCTTCTGCTCACCATGGGAGTTGTTCTTGGAAAAGGTGAAGCCTTCATAGACTCCATTTTCCACACTCAGCTCGAGCCATTCGGCTCGTTCAGTCAGCTCAATGAAGGTCCTGGACGGCGCTGTGGAGATTAATCCTCTTAGCGGCTGCGAGAAATTGTTGAGGATTAAGGACAATGCATGTCTTTCCGAGATAGGATCTCTCATCTTATTATAGGCTGATCTCCATCTGTGAATGAAGTCCCGTGCTTTTTCATTCTCGTTCTGTCTCAAATTGCAGAGATGACTTAATGTAGGCAGCGCTTCTGTGTTGAACAAGAAGCGTTCAATGAATAGATTTACAACTTTGTCGAACTCCTTGAGCTCGATGGGGTTGATATGCTCAGCATACCACTTGGCTGCAACTCCTTCCAAGCTGCGGGGGAAGCATAGAAACAATGCTCGGTTATCCTTTCTAAACCTCGAGCATTCTGCGAAGAAGGTGGCGAGATGAGCTTTTGGGTCGCCGGAACCATCGAACTTGATGAATTTACGGGGGAGATTATCTAGATCGTCATCTCCTTCTAAGCCGTCATAAAAGTCCTCGCTGGTGAAGACTTTCTTGCCCTTGTCGCGGGCTTGCAGATCCTTGACAACTCGGGCCATTTCCTTAAACTGCACTTGCAAAGGCTCTTCTTTATCTCTGCTTTTTGACCTGCGGCTCTTACTTTGGCCATGCTTCTGAAATGCCGGAGGCACCTCATATTCTTCATCTGTATCTTCAGTGGAATCTGATTCATCTGAAATCTCTTCTGGCTGGATTTGCTTCTTGGGAGCCTTCTTACCCCTGCGACCATGGAACCTTTCTCTGAATGGATTTCTTTCTGAGCTGGTCCCGGGCTGCTCATTCATCATTTTGTTCATCATTTTTCTGAACATGGCATACATTTGAGGGTCTATGCCATCGTCTTCTTGCTGCTGCTCTCGACTCTTCTCAGATCGAGGGGAACCCATCTCTTCTTCTGAGGCTGATGAGTACTAGGATGCCGTGGTTCTTTTGCCTGATCTTGTCTCAACCATCAAATGATATGGATGCTCTCTGCAGGGCAAAAGACCTGATTAGATTTTGGAGGAAATATTTGCTGAAAATATGGTAGACAATTTGGAAAAGATGTCCCATTACTAGGGACTGAGTCATCGTGGGAATCACGACAATTGTGTTGTCATTCCTTCTGCAAAAGAAATAAACAACGAAAATGTGCCTTGTTACCTAGGCGAGGTCGTCAAACCATAATGGAAGGAAATAGAATTTTATTAAAATGAGAAGAATAAGATTTTATTGATCTTGACAAAGAGGTGGAGGACAGACGATTTGCCACCATTCATGATAGTCGGCAGACACTCTAGGACCTGGAAAGATTTTAAGAGAGACAAAGGAATCCCATCCGTAGCGGGCAGAATGATATGCCCCGGACCATTGTGCGGAGGTGAGATCGAACTCTGCCATAGTTCCTGATAACAGTCGGGCTTCGACATACTGCTGCCTCTGGGAGAACTGCCGAACACATCTCTCTGGTTGATAATAAGTGCAGAAGAATGGTCCCAGCAACTTGAACCGCTTACCATAAGCGTAGGTATATCTGGGAGGAGATATTTGCCGATCAAAATAGTCCCAAACAACGTCATCCTCTTGAATGTTGTTGATCATAGACCGGTACTGCGCCACTGGAAGGAGTTCTTGACCATTGTATCTGAAAGAGCTTGCTCGGGCTGGAACGTGCTGGAAAAACCAGGACTGAAGTGCGTAGATGCATCCTTCAACTAAAATGGACTCTCCGAGTGAGAATCGAGTCAGACCTCGATAAAGGAAGGCGAGCGCTGCCATGGCTATGGAGAGGCGATTGGTTTGCCGACTTCCCCATCTTCTCATAAGCTGGATTATCCTGATGTCCATGTAGTTCTGTCCATCTAGGAAAAGGGACAGTCCTACAGTGCATAGAACCATTGCATTCTGAATCTTTTCTTTAGCTGTTCTTGATAGCGAGCTGACTTCGACGAAGGTCCCGCACTGGCGGTACAACTCAAGTAGGTCAACATATTCATTTCCTTCTAACTGGATCAGGGGCCAAGATCGGCGGCCTGTCATACGGGCTAAGGAGTCTCGGGGGTCCAAACCCTTGACATTGATAAGGAATTGATGCTCTAATGGGTCGCTTGGCCGACCAGCCGGTTCTGGCAACCCCATGATTTCTGAAAATTCATCCATTAAAACAGTCATCTCTCCCCACGGGAACCAGAAGGTACACGTCCGAGGATTCCATCGCTCCGCCATTGCATGGATCAGGTTGCCATTGATGGTCTGCTTTCCGACTGCTGATGCCAGCTCTAATCCGCACGCGCTCAAATGGTCCGGGAACATTCGGGAAAAGCTCTTTAACCAGGAATAATACCACCGGGGAATGAAAGTTCCGGTGCTAAGAGCTCGATGTTCAGGACGACCTTGTCGCACCTCGAAGGAGATGTGACCTTCAGGAAAGATAGGATCGACTTGACTGGATGCCATCGAACTGAAAATAGAGAAAGACTCAGAATGAGACTTAGGAAAATGTGAGAAATTTTGAAAAAAATTTTGCAGGCAGGATAAAAATGCAGCTAGAAATTCGAGATCCAGTAGAAGGATAGAATGTAAAATCTCCTGGAGTTTTGGAAGAAATGGGATATTTCAGAAAATCATCCAGGGTTTGAGAAAAACATCTTGTGGAAAATAAGGATATTTGGAAAAGACCTAATGAGTTGAAAAACATTGGGAAATATAAAGAATTGAGAAAATCATACATACAATCACATCCTGCACAAACATTTATGCACATTCAGCACTCCCTAAAAGGCTGACTCTAGATGCATCAATTTGAAAATAGCTGTAGGACCTTAATCCTAACTCTAAGTTCAGATCATTTTTGTCCAATCCAGTTATGCCGATATACCCGAACCGAAATCCGAGGTACGTGGCATAGAATTTCAACTCCGGTTCTAAGGTAAGGTTTTCCAACATCCTTGAGCGCCTACCGATATACTTCGGACTGTGGCCCGCGGTACGTGGTAGGGGGGTGTTAACCCAAATAGTTGGCCCAGTTGTGAGGCTCTGTCCCGAACTATGGTTCTGGAAGAGAGCCCAGCAACGTGAAGACCGGGACAATATAGGTAAGGGAGGTTTTGAAAAATGATCACATGCAAGAAATAGATGGCTCTAAGTCCTAGAGAGATAGACTTTTGAAAATCTTTGAAGAAGCATACATTGTTTGCATTCAGATCCTAAATTGAGGAGAGTTGTATTTAGACCTAAGTCTATGTGAGCATGAAAATTTCTCCTCAATCTGGTCCTACCAAACCATGCCTAGTCTATATGCAGTCAATGTCAGCTAGGTCAGAATCTAGGCTCCTAGGCTCACATGATATTGAAAGTAAAAGAGCTGACATTTTGTGAACATAATTTCGATAATTGAACTAAGTCAAGCATAATTTAAGTCAGACAAGGACAGGTCCCATCACGGTCGCCAAACCTGTTATCGTCGCGAAATTTTTCCCCCGTCTCCCCTTCCTTGCGGAAGAGAAAAAGAGAGAAACGCTTTCGCGATTCAAACTTTGACCGGATTTTGGAAATTGTTTTGAAATACTCGCCTCCGTTTTTGAAAATTGCGGGAAAATCCATGGGATGGGGCTCGACCTGTCGGTACGAGGTTCGACCGTTCCTGTCGCCTTTAACAGGGGTAATCGAACCAAGGACCAAAACTATGCTTGACTTAGCGAAATTATCAAAGTTATGTTCTATCCTAAATGCACAGAGAATTCAGGCATGTGCTATGAGATTTTGGAAAATGCAGCTTGGGAAAACATGATGCATGCTTGGAAAATATTTGGAGTTGGAAAAACATTTCTCAGGAAAAGGATGAAAGTTAATTTCTCAGGAAAATCAGATGAAAGGTGTTTTGAAATCATGAGAAAGTTCATAAAGACATGGGAAAATCATGAATGGTTGAAAATCCTGGGAAAATGGAAGTGATTCTTGAGAAAAGATGAACCTTTTGAAAAGGGAAACACTTCTTAGGAAAACTTGGACTTTGAGAGTTTTCTTAGGAAAATGATGGAAGATTTATAGGAAAACTCATTGGAGAAGGAAATTCAAAACTTGGGGAATTGAAATCCTGGGAATTTTACCTTTTGAAATACTTGGAAATCGATTTTGGATCTTGGAGAAAGATTGGAAAACTCTTTTGAATCTCTTAAGAAAACATCATTTTCTAGGGAAAACTGTGAAAAAACTTGTCTTTGGAAAACCGATTTTAAAAAAATCCTTAGAGTTTCTTGAGAAATCGATTTCTTGAGAATGAAGTTTTCTTGAGAAAATCTTGAGAAAATCAATGATTCTATGATGCAAATGACATGAGTGAATGAATGCACTTTGAAAAGATTTTCTAAGAGATTTGTTGGAAAAATGTGCATTAAGTCAAGATAAATCCTTCACATATTCTGACTGTGGCCATGAATATGTTCAGAATTTAGTTGATTTGATGCACCTGATTTTGAAAACTTTGGAAATATGATGTGCATTTTAAGATAGCCTAAGAGTGTAGGCTCAATGTGACTAGTAGAAAGATGACGGATCTGGGTCTCGTCCATATTCCGACTAGGGCCGTAAATATGGATCCCACCGAGTCCATCAACTTCCTAAGAGTTGGTGCACGTGCCATTCGTGAACATCCATAGTGCTTTTGAAATAAAATGCATGAATCATATAATCAGGATATTGCATAAAATCAAACTATATGATATGCATCCTAGTCTAAGCAGGAAATTAAATCTCTTATTCCAAAATTTACATTATTACATCATTAAATAAAGGAAATAAAAGAAATTCGCAGACTTCAGCTCCTTCTTTTGAATGTCCCTGCCAAACTTGAAATAAGGTTAGCTCAAATATGTGGGTTTTTCCAAAATTTTCCAATAATATTATGAAATTATTGGATTTAATTGGATATAAACCCTATTCTCATGCTTCCTTGATATTTTGAAATGATGAAAATGCTAGAAATTCAGTGAAAAACAATTTGAAATTCGGAATTGAGGTTAAAATGACCAAAATACCCCTAAAATTAAAGCTACATCTTTAAAATCAGGGTTTTTTGAAGGAAAACTTGGTAAAATTGAGATTTTGAAATTCAAATTGAATCAAATGATGATGAAATTCAGTAAGAGACATGATGACATGCTGCTAAACACATTATGACTGTAAAATCAGAATTTGGTGTATTGCAATTTATCCAAAATAACGAATTTCGCTTGTTTTTCGCTTGGATCTGGGTCCTGCGGAACCCTATTTTGGTATTATGGATGATCCGAACCTCAAATGGATTCCAAATTACACCAAATTCGGTATGAAGCATCTAAACACTTTGATAAACAACCTAGAATGCTAAAACTCATGAAATGATATGATTTAAATGCCAAAATTCAAAGAAAGTCCTAAAATGATGGATTTTGCCTATGGATCCGAACCAAATGCAAGGCCTAATATGATAATGCAAGATTTACACCATGGAAACTTCTGATATTTTGCAGACTGCTAAAAGACCCGAAATGGAACATTTTTGGTTTTTACAGCCTCGGGATTTGAGCCATGGTGAGTTCAATAACAGGGATTTAGTTCTGACAGAGGTAAAAATCACCCTAATCTGATGTAAAATGCCAAACAAATATAAAACAGCCATGGAAATTTATGAAATTAATCCGAGCTATGAACGACACCTACATGAACAACTTTCATGTTTATGACTTCGGCATTTGATCAACAGAAACACATAGAAAAATATAACTATTTCTGCCTAAACTAACAGAACAGACAAATGTAGCAAAACAGTGGACTGACAAGAAAAATCCGAATCAGGGGTCAACGCTGTTCTAAAAATTACAGGCTTTTAGATGAAAACAGAGGACATCTCTGACACCACTTTCACTTTTTACAGTTTCGGATTTTGAGAAACACACAAAGAGAAACCATAGCCCTAAGTCGATCCAAGATCTCAGAGGCCCAAATTAGGCTCTGACACGTGTCCCGGACTCTCGGATTTTTTTCAGTCATAAAACAAAATCAGAAAAATCTGAAAAAAATCATATTAAAAACTAGACATTCTCCCGAGTTCAGGGCATTTTTCGGATCGAAAATCGGACCTTCCAGGAGGGAGAACTCGATTTTACAAGTTGGCAAATGTTTTTCAAAACGCATCCCGGGTTACAAAACCCGACTTACCATTTTGGATGTTTACCGCAGTAAACAAATTCAAATGGCTCCGAATTTTTGGCAAAATTTCAGGGACACCTAAGGGCGCATTCCGTGATTTTTTTGGGATTTTTAATAAAAACTAAATGCATGAAATGACGTGTGAACTGACTGACAAAAACAGAGACTTACTGAAAATAAGCAGAATTGAAAAAAAGGCTAAATTAATCCTAATTAATTCATGAAATATACTAAATGAATGAAATAAAATGCAAATTAAATCTAGATAAATGCATGAATGATAAAAATCATCAAGGAAGCATAATTGAATATTTTTATGTATGTCGTTTTATGAGAATAGCTCAATCCATCTCTCGGATGAGCTCTTTCTTCAAACGACTCCCGAATCGAATTATGAAATCCAATCAATGGGAAAAGAAGTGCACCTTGTTTCGTTACGCAGCGTAGGTGCTCTTGAAAGGGGCAGCTACCACGAGCTTCCTTCGTTCTTCACTCCGGGCTTCGGATGGTCCACCAAAATCGAGCTCCGTTGGAATTGGACTGGCCACAGCACGAGCTCTACTCCACCTTCTTCAATGTGCCAAAGGGGGCACGATTTCCAAGGTTCAAAATCAGATGTTAGGAAGGCTAGGTTGGATTTTCCAAGTTCACAAGAGCTAAAAAAATGATCTCCCAAGGCTGGGCGTGAACCCTTGTTTTTATAATTTTTCTGAAAATTTTTGAAATTCAAACAGGCTGGATCTGAGCCCTCCATGTGGCGCCATCTCAGGGGGTGCCATCTGGGGGTTTTGAAATTCGAATTTGCCTTTTGCAGGGAGCCCTCAGATGGCGCCACCTCAAAAGGCTATTTTGATTTTTTTGAGAAAATAAAAATGGAAATTTTTGTGGTTGAGACACCTCAGCAGGGGGAATTTGGAATTTTTCAAAAGTTTGCTTGATTCTCTCTGCAGGGAACTCCCAGAAGGCGCCACCTCAGAGGGTGCTCTCTTGGAATTTGAAATTCAAACTCACCTTTTGTAGGGAGTCCTCAGGTGGCGCCACCTCATGGTGGGCTACCTTTATTAAAAATAAAATAAAAATGAAAAATGGAGCCAAGTGGAGTCCTGGAATGGTGCCACCTCAAAAGGTGTTTGACACATGTCAGAAGGACAGAGCAGTGGGCTCAGAAGGCGCCACCTCAGAGGAATTTGAATTTTGCTTTTTCTAGTGAAAGGAGATCTGGACATGTGGATGACAAGTGTCAGCTGTCTGGAGAGGCTTTCTCAAATGGCGCCACCTCAGAGGAGAATTTGAAATTCAAATGAAGGTTGGCCCTGGAGGAATGGAGGATGGACATGTGGCGCCACCTCAGGGTGGCTCCTACAATGCCATGTGGCAAGAGGGAGGAAAAGGAGGGAAAGGGACATGTGTCTCCTACTTTTTTGAAAAAAATAGGGAGAGGACATGTGTCCTCTACTTTTTCTGAAGGAATGAGAAGGAGACATGTGTCACCTTCTTTTCCTGAAAGAAGTAGAAGATGACACGTGGCAGAGGGATGAGAAGGAGGGAAGGGACATGTGGCACTCTCATAGGCCATCTGGGAAATCAAAGCTCTGGATTTTCGCCACCTAGTGCCCTGTTTGAATTTTAAATGGTTTGCTTTTTCTGAAGAAGGCCAGGAGTGACATGTGTCTCCTACTTTTCTGAAAGAGGTAGGGAGAAGACATGTGTCCTCTACTTTTTCTGAAAGAAGTAGAGAATGACACGTGGCAGAGGGGAGAGAAGGTGGGCCAAGCCATGTGGCGCCATCTCAGATAAGATGAAAAAGGTAGAAGTTCAGGATTTTCGCCACCTATGAGGAGTTTTGAACTTTTGAATTCTAGTTTTTCTGAAGAAAGCAAGAAATGACACATGGCACTTGCTTTTTCTGAGGAAATGAGAGCTTGCCATGTGTCCTCTGCAGGAGACACTCCAGATGGCGCCACCTCAGAGGAGACAAGCCTACCTTTTTTGTAGGAATTCAGAAGTGACACATGTCTCCTACTTTTCTGAGAAAAGTAGGAAGAGACATGTGTTAGGCTACTTTTCCAGAAGGAGGGAGAGGTTGACACGTGTCCCCTGCAGGAGACACACTTCAAGTGGCGCCACCTCAGAGGAGACAAGCTCCACTTTTTCTAGACAAGACAACCTATGACACTTGGCATCTCCTGGTGGTCTTTGAAATGACACATGGCGCAGGATGGATAGGGTGACACATGGCAGATAAATGGGATGACATGTGGCGGCTTCTGAAGGTAGCCCCACACTGACACTTGGCATGTGGATGAGAGGAGAGAGAAAAGACAAGTGGCACCAATCCAGGGGACAAGGCTCCTATATTTTTGGGTTTTTCAAAATTCAAATTTTCAAAAGGAAAGCTTATGTGACACCACCTCAGTGTGGGTCCCACATTGCTTCTTTATTGAAATAAGGATAAAACCACAACTTCTTTTTGGAATTTTCATAAAATCTGGACTAATGGGCAAAACAGGAATTTTGGAAAGAGTTGGCCCTTGTAGGGCGATTTTGTAAAAGAAAGATATTTGAAATTGTCAAAAAGGGCAAAATCTGAGGTGAAGTGACTGAAATCCATATTGAAAACTATCCAGATCGTTTTCCTGAGAAAATATTTTGAAATTCAGAGCCCTAGGGGTAAAATGGGAAGAATTGATAATTTTGAAGACCCAGGGTTTTGAAATCAATTTTAAAAATAGTTAAAATTCGAATCTGGATTGAAAATTTTGAAATCAAGAGTTCTGGACCTCGAAATGACATGCTGTGCAGTGCAGTGATTTGAAATGCTCATGCAATGATATGCAATGTCATGTCTTATGAAATGGAATCTTGAACCAAGACTTGAGGATTCCTGTCTTCTGTCAGGAGTAAGATTTTGACTATCTGAGACAAAATAGAGAAATTTTGAGAGTTGCAGATGAAATTTAGACTTTTGCAAGGTCCGGGCTCAGAAAATGACCATTTTGCCCTCCAGCGATTTCAGAGGCTGGATGTTGATGCTTGGTGGAAATGTTGGGGAGGTGAGTGAAAATTTGGGGTGTTTACAGGCATCTTCGATCGATTTTGTGAAGCCTTCGCAGAGCGATTTTTAAATGCATCTCCCGCTCACATATCGCACATTTCATCCCAGTAATCTCTCCTGATAGTAATAGGACCATGGCCCTTCCACAGTAATGGATCATCTACTACGCCAGATGCTTTTTTTGCTGCAGTCTTCATAGTGTGCAGCATGTCTGCAAATCGATTGGCAGCCACCTTCTGCCACACCTTCCTTGTATCATTTTTTTCCACCGTAGTTGCAAAGCGATTCGAAGCCTACAAATATTTTCAGAAAGTTAGTAGACATTGCTTAAATAAATTAAATATGAAATACATTAATTATGAGGAACAACTGTATACCATGAATGAGGACCACAATCTGTCTAACACCTCCTTTGGGTACTCTTTCCATTGAGCAACTGGTCCTGGTAGATGTTGAAGAAGTGAATTCCTAATCTCCCGTACTACTTCTTGTGGCTCAAACCTCGTGCTGCACATGAATTGTTACACAGTAAATATCAATATAAAATATTTAAAAGATATGCAATAATTGAAAACAAAATACTTACGGTCGATTATCGATATACACTATTCGAATGAGTCTTCTTGTGCCAGCCTGAGAAGACCCTGTTTCCTGTGTTGGCTGTTGACTTGTGTGATCAACTGGTGTAGGTGGGTCGTGTACAGGCGCAACATCATCTGTAAAAAAATACATTAGAAATTCTCAGAATGTGCATTTGAACTAATCAAGCATCTAATTAGTTATATGATATACCTATCACAGGAGCCCGTGAAGATGAAGGTTGAGCCTGACTACTACTGGATGAGCGACCACTATAACCTCCACGAACCATATTCTAACAAATAACATATGTCATACAATACATTCAAATAATTCACATCAAGTATTACAATGCATTCAAGTCATTCACATCAAGCATTGCAATGCATTCAAATAATTCAAATCATTGACATCAAGTATTGCACTAATTCAAATCATTCGTTAATTGCATAAATTATAATACATTCAGATAATTGAAATCATTCACATCAAGTATTACAATGCATTTGAATCATTCGTATCAAGTATTACAATACATTCAAATAAAATTTTTAATCATTCACACCAAGTATTGCAATACAACTCACATCAAGTATTACAATGCATTTAAATAGAGGTTTGTAGTATAAGATTTTGCTCACTAGCTTGAAGCATGCTTTCAGTATACAATTTCACATGGAAGACATAATCAAATTGAAAGTAACAACATGTAAGCATGGATACAATCACATCAAACATTGCAATACATCGAAATAATTCATATCAAACAAATGTCAAACATGTACCTGCAGCAAACACACTTCAATATCCCACTAACTACTACCATGCATAGCATGGACTCCGTACTCCAAAAATAAGAACACTTCTATTCTCATACATTAAAATCATGCTCAGCATGATCTCCGAACTCCAACAAAGCAGTCCTAGATATCAACAACTAAGTGAGTGTGTGAACAATAAAGTGTTACATTCAATAAATTAAATAACATGTGATGCGCTTGCATCACTTACTCACCACGGGTATTTACCCGCTTTGCATTTTTTTTGTCACTTACTTACCACGGGTGGCGGGGTACAAGCGAGTTCCGTTGAAAAATCTGCAAAAAACACTGTATTAAAATGAATATTGAAGCTAATTAGGGAAACACAAACACTTATGCAATGCAAAAAACAACTAAACTGTTGATGATATATCTAATGAGAACTCGATGAAAAAACTAAAGGCTAATTTTTCAAATTGCTCCCATGTTTTCAGTATAATTCAAAATTGCACCAATGTTACAAAACTTTTCGCCCACAGTAGGAAAAAAAAAAGAAATCTGATTTTTTCATGCTTGATGCACACATTCATGATCATCACCAAAGTGGGAAAAAGAAGAAAAAAATTAACACAAGCATGTGGAATCTTAAGGAAGAAATGTGATTTTGATGATTCCAATAACATGTGTTTAGAATGCCTATAGGGTGCATACATTTAATGGTAACATGTACATGACCATGTATGAAGAAGAAGAAGAAGAAGAAGAAGAAGAAGAAGAAGAAGAGAGCCGATATTCATTTATATCAAAACTGCATTTTTTATATATATCAAAACTGCATTTTTTAAGTTATTTTTTTAAAAAAAAGTTGAAACTAGTCAATCTTAGTTTTTTGACTTAACAAAAATCATGTCATTTTGATATAGGAGCACAAAGTTATAAACAAATTAGAAATGAAAGATTTGCCTATGAGAAGTTTTCCAAAAGATTTTTTTGGCTTGTTTGTTTAGCATGAGAAAACAGAATGGAAATGAAAGATAATTTTTTTTGCTTGTGTATTTGTACATAGAAAAACTTTCTCGTGCTACATAGAAAGTTGGTTATTCCACAATTGGAGATCATTAACAACAACTGAATAAAACAGTTGGTCGACCTGAACTTAAGACATCTTAACGAAGAATTCTCCCTCACTGATGCCAAAGGCCCAAAGTAACCAATTACTATTTATCTGGACCGATTCATTCATCTAGATAAAGGTAACAACCTAGAAGACTTTATTTGGAGAAGTTGCATCACAGTTTTCACATTTATCATTTCAGGATACATGTATCATAATTCAAGAAACAAGAATCATCATAATTTCATTTTGAAGAGAAAAATATCCCAAATTATCGTACCTTTTGGGATAAATAGAACAACAAAAAAATACAACAGTAAAACAAACACAATATAGTTCCTAACACCCACCCACCATTACAAATCAATCATAAAGTCAGAAAGCTAAAACCAAAATCACGATAAACACTTTCATCGTTTCAAACTAACTCAAACTTTAAAGACCGGATGCCCAAACTCCCCTTAAAGAGAACAACTAAACCTAATTAGGCAAAAAATACAGCGCCATTCATGAAAACAACCAACGACAGCGTGAAGAAGAAGAAGAAGAAGAAGAAGAAGAAGAAGAATAAGAAGAAGAAGATTACCTGCGCGTCGCCGGGCGGTGGCGGGAGGTTGACGGGGAGCGGCAGCTGGCGAGCGGTGGACGGGGAGCGGCGGCTGGCGAGGTCGCCGGTGGCCGGCGCAGTCGACAGCAGAGAGGGGGAGACCTGGAGTGAAGCTCGGGGGCCACTGGGTCGCCGGAACTCAGAGCGGAGGCGAAGAGGTGGCCGCAGGGAGGATCGTCGGTCGTCGGCGGCTGAGGACGCCGGTTGCGAGTCACCGGCGACCGAAGGGGAGACAACACCTCCCGGCAGCAGCCACAGGGAGGAACAGCAGGGAGGAGGAAGAGGTCGGCGGCGGGTCGCCGGTGCTCGGGGTCCCTGGCGCAGCCGCTAGCCAAGCAGGGAGGTCGGCAGCGAGGATCGTCGGCGAGGCGGCGGCGGCCGGACGGTGGCGAGAGCCGACGGGCGGCGGGAGGGAGAGGGCGGCGGGCGGGAGCAATACAGCGAAACAGGAAAAAGAGAAAGAGGGATGGGATTAGGGATTTACGCGACATTTAGCGACGGCTTAGCGACAGAAACATTCCGTCGCTAAGCCGTCGCTAAATCAAAATACAAAAAATGCGACGGAATATATTCTGTCGCTACGCCGTCGCTAATTAGCGACGACAGAGTTCCCTCTCTAAATCCATCGCTAAAATGGTGTTCTTGTAATAAAAAGTAGCGACAAAAAATTTAGTCGCTAATCCGTCGCTAAGTAGCGACAGATTAGCGATAAAATTTGTTTCCTCGCTAATCCGTCGCGAATTAGCGACAGATTCTATCTCTAGCTAATCTGTCGCTAATTAGCGACGGATTTTTTCCGTCGCTAATTAACAATTTTCTTGTAGTGTATATTGGTCTGACTTTCGATTTTTTTTTCAAGATGATATTTTTGGATTCTGCACAGAACTATCCAAAAATTTGATGGATTTTCTAATTGTGAAAGATACAAAACCCCAGACTGCAAGATTACCTAAAAAGCAATGAAGGACGTGAGGCCCCCAGTAGTAAGAGAAAGTCGTTTTAAATGTCTACATGTTCTCAAGGATAACGTGAAGAGGGTTACGTTCTACTGCTGAGAGAGAGAGAGCAATTTTTGGTTCAACATTCAATTTTTCGAACATGACAATTTTTTTGTGTACAGACATTTGTAACAGATTTTGTAGACTGTGTATACAAATTTTGTAAGACTGTGTATAAAATTCACATTGATCTATAAACCAAAATTACGCATTGGCACACATGTGTTGAATACGCAAATCACCACCTCAAGCACGTAAATCACAATAATGTCAATTCTGTAGGCACGTGTTTCAAAATCATAATACAAATATCTTACAAATTGAAACATCTTATAAAATTATGTACCTGACACTTATTAATATCGATTTGTAATATATTATGCTGAATTGCTGTATATCGATTTGTAAGATATTATGTGTTTTCTAGTGTTGATTTATGAGATATTATTTTATTTGTTAATATCGATTTGTAATATATTATGCTAAATTATCGTATAACGATTTATAAGATATTATGTGTTTTATAGTGTCGATTTGGTGATATTGTTTTGTTTGTTAATATCGATTTGTAATATATTATGTTGAATTGCCGTATATCGATTTGTAAGATATTATGCTGAATTGCCGTAAATCAATTTGTAAGATATTATGTGTTTTCTAGTGTCAATTTATGAGAAATTGTAACTTCATAAATCATAAAAACACATGGTTACACGAAACTCACCGAGACGACAAATCATATATTATGTGTTTTCTCAGAACAAGCAGGTGGTGAGACATTATTTTGTTTGTTAATATCGATTTGTAATATATTATACTGAATTATTGTATATCGATTTGTAACATATTATGTGTTTTCTAGTGTCGATTTATGAGATAATATTTTGATTGTTAATATCGATTTGTAATTTATTATGCTAAATTGTCGTATATAGATTTGTAAGATATTAAGTGTTTTCTAGTATCGATTTTTGTGAAATATTATTTTGTTTGTTAATATCGATTTGTAAGCTATTATATTGAATTGTCGTATATCGATTTGTAATAAATTATGCTCAATTGTTGTATATCGATTTATAAGATATTATGTATTTTCTAGAGACGAGTTTTATGATATTTGTAGTATGATTTCTAATATAGAATTACAACAAAAAATTATAATATTACAACAAAAAATTATAGATTTACAACAAAAAATTATAGATTTACAACAAAGAATTATAGAATTACAAGAAAGAATTATCGATTTACAACAAAGAATTATAGAATTACAGCAAAGAATTACAGAATGTTAAACATTACAACGATTTACACTAATGAAAGTTAAATGCTATAACTATTTTGTAGCTAAAGAATCCACACGTGATTCCTGTGTTGCGTTGCTCACTTTTGAATTGAATTGAGTATGTCATTAAATAGAACAATATTAGGCACTACATTAAGTTCGACAAGAAATGCAAACATGCTCCCAAAATTGTTACATACCAAAAGACTTGTCAAACTCATGCCATCGTTCCACTCAAACAGGTCGGGGGAATTGCAAGTTCTAACATTGTAATGCACATCTGTAGGGTATTGCTGCATGTTGAAAATTATACAAGTTAAATATTGATAAGTTTCACGTAATACAATTTACATGGGAAGCAATATATTGTATTACATATCTGTTTATGCGAAGGGCTTGGTTGTTTCTTACACATTTTCTTGCAAACTAATTCCAGTGCACCCTTTGTCCTCCAATGACTGCGATCAGAGGCATGTTTCCTTTTGATACCCTTCGCTAGGTGAATATTTTTATTACAATCTATAAGGTTTACTCCTGACTTGTCGAAGATGATGTTGACGCTTCGGCGCAACTTATCATATGGGTCAGGGGAAATATGAATTTCACCTATGTTGTTTGATCCCATTTTCTTAGATTGGTCTTCATGAGTTACAACGGACTCATGGTGAATAAACTGTACTTTTTCAAGTAATTCCCTTGATACTTTTATCATACATATATAGGCTTCTTCGCTTTTCGATGCCAAATCTGCAACATGCATAAGTGACATACATAGTTGTTGGTAACGGGAGGCTATGTGGCACTTCTCATCAACACCAGATGGACTGACATTATTTTTATCCAGCAGTTCAATCTTTGCTTGTCTCGTCCATCTTTGCATTATATATGACTCAGGTATTTCTTGTATCTTCTCTTGATTAAGTGCCTTTAATGCATGACGACATAAAATACCTTTGAATTCAAACATTTTGCACGTACATTCAACTGTTTTGTTGTCAACATTATACGTAACATGTGCTTCTTTCCTTTTTTGTTGCTCTTCGCTCTCCCATATAATATGGTATTTGTGCATATTCTCATATTGCATACGTCCTTATATGTTGCATTTTATGACCTGTATAACCTCATTCTTAGTCCATTCAAATACAGTTAGTGTATACAGATATGCAGGTCACGTGAATATTTTCATGCCCAAAGTTACAGGGCGGGTGTTAAAGCACTTTATATCTTGTTCAAGCTCATTCTGTTTAAGACGGTCTACAAATAATTCATATTGTTTTATGAAGTGAAACATTATTAAACATGAATATAAGTTTTTTTTCAGTGTGTCATGCATAGATTCATCTCTTTGTGTGCTTATCATACCTGCATAAAAGTATTGTCTTTCATATGCCAATGCCCACTTCTCTTTGTTTGCATATAAATTTTGTAACCACACACAAACTTTAAAGTCATACATCTGAATCATTTGCTCCTAATCAGACAGAAAAGTGACCTCGTCCATGCTCTCAAGTACACACTTTCTAAGCATTTTATCAAACCCTGTCTTCTGATTAAAAATGTGTCCTATGTTCTTTGTTGCATTTTGAAAGATATACCACAAACATAGGCGATGATGTGCATATGGCCATACATGAGACACTGCAGCCATAATTGCATGATCACCATCTATAAGTACAACTTCAGGGTGCTTCTCATTCATTGCCTGTGTAAATACTCTGAACAACCACTCAAAGGTTTCCTTGGTCTGGTCATACAAAAAAGTGCCGCCTAATATGCAACTCCGTGAGTGATGGTTCACTCTGACAAACTGCGCAAATGGCCATTGTTCCGTATTAATCTTTATTGTCATATAAAAATAATCACATCATTGAAGCATTCATAATCTACTCTCGACTTTGAATCTACCCAAAACATATTCACAACATACGCATCTTCATCAAGTTGCATTGCACTAAAGAAACCAGGGTCATTGCTTGAATTCTTTTGTAGGCAATCAACCAAAGAACATATTCCTCCATTTTTCATGTTGTCTGACCTCTTCCTTCTCAAATGGTTTCTTAGATCCATAGGTGTGAATGATACATTATCGCAACCACCATCTATGTGTGCGTACAAATTGTATGCCTTCATTAGTGCAATGTCGGTGCTATCAACTATTTCAACAATTGCAGTATGCACTTCAGTTACTTTATGATGTGACCTTAACATAGGAGTCATAAATGAAGAAGCTAATTCATGGTTATAATCATTGATTAAAGTATGAACTACATATTTCCTATTCGGAAGTCTTCTTAACACCATTCTCGATGGACAACCACATCTTGAATCTCGCTTGCTCCTTGTTAGATTTCCACTTGACTTCTTTCAACCTTGCTTAGAACAAACATATGTCTTTCTCACCACGACACTCTATGCATTTTTTGCCCAAGAATACCTTCTAACAATGAAGTCAAGTTTTAAGGCATAATCATTGTAAAATTTGTATGCAACTTCCTCATTATTAAACTGCATTCCCTCTATGAGAACAGAGTCAAGTGTACTATCATGTAGACTTGAGGTGTCTGCACCTTTGTCAAGTGCACTGTCATGATCGTCTACCTCATTATCGAATTGCATTTCGTCTGATGGAATATCATTATCAAATTGTATTTTGTCTGCTGGAATATTCAAGTCTAGAGTGAATCCAATGCCTGCACCCTTCTTATCATATGCATCATTAGTGCATATATTAACTTCTTTAGGTGTGTCGATAGTACGGATGTTCGTTGCTCCATGACTTTCCAGTGACTGAGAAATATCATCTTCACGGCAACTAGTTGATATGCTCAACATTGTTATGAGCAAAATATCAATTTGTGTTAGCCAGTGCATACGTTTACAACAGTTCAACATAATATATTACAAATCGATATTAACAAATAAAACAATAACTCACAAATCGACACTGGAAAACAAATAACATCTTACAAATCAATATACGGAAATTCAACACAATATATTACAAATCGAGATTAACAACAAAAACAATATCTTATAAATCGACACTAGAAAATACATAATATATTACAAATCGATATACAACAATTCAGCAAAATATATTACAAATCGATATTAACAAACAAAACAATATCTCACAAATCGACACTAGAAAACACATAATATCTTACAAATCAATATACGACAATTCAGCATAATATATTATAAATCAATATTAACAAACAAAACAATATCTCACAAATCGACATTAGACAACACATAATATCTTACAAATCAATATTAACAAACAAAACAATATCTCACAAATCGACATTAGACAACACATAATATCTTACAAATCAATATACAGCAATTCAACATAATATATTACAAATCGAGATTAACAAACAAAATAATATCTCACAAATCGACACTAGAAAACACATAATATATTACAGATCGATATACGGCAATTCAACATAATATATTACAAATCGATATTAATAAACAAACCAATATCTCACAAATCGACACTAGAAAACACATAACATCTTATAAATCGATATACGACAATTTAGCATAATATATTACAAATCGAGATTAACAACCGAAATAATATCTCATAAATCAACACTAGAAAATACATAATATCTTACAAATCGATATACAGCAATTCAGCATAATATATTACAAATCGATATTAACAAACAAAACAATATCTCACAAATCGATACTAGAAAACACATAATATCTTACAAATCAATATCTAACAATTCGACATAATATATTATAAATCGATATTAATAAACAAAATAATATCTCACAAATTGACACTAGAAAACACATAATATCTTATACATCAATATACGGCAATTCAACATAATATATTATAAATCGATATTAACAAACAAAACAATATCTCACAAATCGACACTGGAAAACACATAATATCTTATAAATCGATATATGAAAATTCAACATAATATATTACAAATCGAGATTAACAACCGAAATAATATCTAATAAATCGACACTAAAAAATACATAATATCTTACAAATCGATATACGACAATTAAACATAATATATTACAAATCGATATTAACAAACAAAATAATATCTCACAAATTGATACTAGAAAACACATAATATCTTTCAAATTGATATATGGCAATTCAGCTATAATATATTATAAATTGATATTAATAATCAAAATAATATCTCACAAATTGACACTAGAAAACACATAATATCTTACAAATCGATATATGTTAATTCAGCATAATATATTACAAATCGATATTAATAAACAAAATAATATCTCACAAATCGACACTAGAAAACACATAATATCTTACAGATCGATATACGACAATTCAGCATAATATATTACAAATCGATATTAACAAACAAAACAATATCTCAAAATGATAGTATGGTACTATAGCTACGATTTGCGTTACATTGCATATACTGAGTGAATGGACAATACCGAATGGGGTAGAGGCCCTTGCTCGCATCTGTAACCAAGCATTCTTGTCAACAAGTCTCAGCGTCTTATAGATATCTTCAAGTTTCCAATCGTCGAAATGATAAAATCTACCTGCAATAACAAAACAATGCCTTAATGATACTCACGACGACATACATTCTTCAACAATAGCATGATGACATGAAAAGGTACTCACCATGCTTTAATGGCACTTGTTGGAATGTTTGTGCGTCATTGCTTTTTTCCATACTGCCTAACGAAAATAAAGAAGAAGAGATGACTGCAAAAAGAGATGGTCGACAAATCCCTCTATGACACCCACCAATGATCGAACCAGTCGTTCAATTTATAGTTATCTCGACAAGGTAGGAACGAATCCGGAAATATTTTCTAACACAAGGCAAGAATGAGAAGGCGGTCATGTGTTGTAACACAAGCTAAAAACAAAGGTGGAACATGCAAATCTATATACGGGGAGCAAGAAGACATTTTCGTCGAATGCATATCGATATTACGGGAGGACATTTTCGTCGAAAGCATAACTACCTTTTTTATATGTTAATTTATTATAAAGTCATGGTGGGCAACATTGGCATATGAATTATTGCGGGTCCCAAGATATTCTTTCATACATGCCGGAACACCCGAATTTGTGTTCCCGGGAGAATACACAACACCCTCCCCGAGGGCTAGGACAGAGGCGATTGGTGAGTTTTATGAGTCTTAACGTGGCATCGTCACCCACGGTGCCTGGTTTGTTCCGGTGACTTTCCACATTTCGGAGAAGGTCCATTTTTTTAAGAAAGGGTACGACATCCGGCCATGAAAGGCCACCAGCTTGGATGCACCTAACCAGTGTGGGTAGCCAAGATCTGATGAAGTGTTTTCGGTCTAGGGAAAAGAGATGATCCTGGAGACGCAATAGGTAAAGATGATTAATCTCTCTTGATTGGCGCCAGTGGATCCCCCTGAGCTTTTTTCAATGTCTGCAGCAACTTCGTTCTTGAACAACCATAGCTGTATCCTAGTCTTTGGCGTTAGCTACCGCCCCACCAGCCTTGCTCCAAGAGATCGAGCAGCGATATCTAACAACGACGATGGTGGATCTTCAGCTTCCAATCTCATCATCTCAGCATAGGATCTGGAGTAGTCCTCCTTAGAAACCACTGATAGACGAACCCTAATCTGCCCATTGACAATGGAAACAGAACGCTTGTAAACTGAAGAATCAGCATACTTCCTTACCGATCCTGTCTGAATAGACTCCATTGACTAACAGCCCCTCTGTAAAAGTTTCCCTTCTCGTTCTTTCCTGGATACGGTCCAGTCATCCCCTAACTCGTGCATTTATTATGAAGTGTTAAAAGGACAAAATAGAGAGATGGTTGAAGACACTGTTGCAATAGAAATTCGTATTCTTCTAACTTGTCCAATATTTTAGTGTGGAGAGAGAGAGAGGTTTGAAAAAGTATTGTTGTAAACATTACTATGATTATGTATACATTGGGATTTCAATCCCTACTTTTTACAAGTTTGGATGTATACTCAATACAACGCAAGTGCCTCTTCATGCCAATTGCAATGTAAGAGCTCTAAAATTATCTTCACTACATGGAATGGTTAGGCCCATGTGAGGATGGAAGCCATACTCCTCTTCTGCTTTCTGTAATAATCCTTGGAAGGTGGGACTCTTCAAGTATGATGTTGGAATCACAAACCGTCTCCGATCATTGCCGACATAGACTGCAAAGTGACCCTTAGGAGTGTTAATTCCCGAGGTGGATCTACTTGTACTAAGCACCCGCCTGATAGCCTTCTTAGCATGGATCAGCTGTGGCAAACGGATAGCCATAATTCTTAAGACAAAGAAGCAAAGCAATACCAAGAAGAAGATGATGATGAACCAAATGATTTGATGAAACAATTTTCCAGCTCCAATAAGCTTATATAGAGCATAAGTTACATTGTAAAGGAGAGAAGGATATCAGTGTGCTATGAATACCAGGAGACATGTTTTTACAATAGCATGTGGCTGTTTGTACTATTCCTTGTTGCTATTTCACAGAACCTATTTTACTAAATAATGAACACCCAATTTTCTTCTGCCTATACGTTGTATCAAGATATTGTACTAGACATTGTTCAAGGTAGCATATGGGGTGGGGTCAGTAAATTGTCTTGAGTAGGTAACACCCAGCAGAAACGAGGGTACACATCCTATGTAGCCTCTAACTACTGACATTAAGCCCCGCATAAAATCAATAGGGCAGCTATCAAAGATTCGAGTGAATGCTACTCAAAATGGTTATTAATGATGTGCGTTTCTTAAGATATCACATGTTATGCTGAGTATGGGTGACCATGATGCCCTAATAAGATGCATATGGTGTAGGTTTTTTTGCCCCTGCATAAGTTATACATATGCTATCTCACATTTCCTTTTCACAATTTTTGGGTTTGCTATGTTTGATTTGATCCTTGCGCTGTCGGGACAGCGACTGGAAGTATGGCAGGCAGAGCCAGAGCAGCTAGATCTCTGATCTTGGGGTGGTTTCTTCATGTAAATATATTAAAAAAATAAACATGATTCTTGGTGCAATTCCCACAACATATCTATATCCTACAACTTGTCTCTCTTGTGTTTGATATCTCTTTGTTTGAGATTTTTTGTGCAACAGATTAACAAGTTTTGGATTTTGTGGGCTTCCCACAATATATCTATCCCACAAGTTTTTTGTCTCTCTGATGTTTGATCTCTCTGATTGAGCCTTTTAATGCAAATGACTAACAAAGTTTCTTTAAATCATGATTAGTTGTGTGCAACAATGGTTTCAACCAACAGGATTGCATAGAGAGGTCTTGCTGGGTACAAACCAACTAGTTGTAAGCTAGGCATTAGAGGGAGGCAAAAAATGAAAGGCCTCCAATTCCTGCAATTGGCAAGCGCCTCTTCATGGATAAGGTACTTGCCAACATTGTGTTTGGGTGCCTATACAAAGGAATAGATGCCTAAACTGCCTACTGAACTCCCCAAATGGCTCCTCAACACCCTTTCTTTATTTTTTTCCAATGTGAACAATGCTTGTGACTCTTCTCAACAATGACCTGTAGAATATGCACTATGGAGGCCTGACCCAGTACTACTCGGGCCAAATACCTAGCAAGGTACTCAGATCAACTGGTCCTGTCAGCTGTCTTGGGGGGACATTCAACCCCAAAACAGTGGTCAATTAACCACCGTCCTGGGGGAGGGTGGGCCCCAAGACGCGTTTGGGAAGGGTGGGCTTGGATGCGTGGAAGCACCCAGTTGGGCTGAGTACTCTGCCCCAGTACTGGGTCTACTTTCAGTAGAATGGATTGCTTGCCATGGAGGACAGTGAATGGTGACCTTGCAACCAAAAGAGTAGGAAATGTTTTAATTAAGAGGATGGAATAGGTAGACAATGGCAATGGCATGTCAAGTGGGTCAATAGTTTCAGACATCTAATGTGGTAGAAATCTTACAGTTCCATAGCCACATATATTGGGATCGTGGACCACCTTACCAAATCAAGGTAGGGATTGGTGCATCCCATCAAGAGGACACATACGCATATTGTCAAGTCTAAGATGAGGGTTCACACCAAACAACCATGTGGTCTTGCAATATCATGTCTAAACCTACTTTGGTTGTCCTTCTTTCTCTATATATACAGTAGAGTTCCAATTTTTCTTCACCAAATCATCTAGTTCACAGTTCTTCTCATCACAATCATCTTGTGCATGTTATTTCTTTCGACTTCTTCATCCTTCCAAAGGCAAACTTATTCACTCACTAGTTCAAGCTAAGTGCACAAAATTATGGGTATCCGAGTGTCGCAATTGGTTCTTGCTAAGAAGATTGTTCAACAGTTTGTGGCCAGAAATGAATCACTTTTGATGGCTGACATCCCCAAGGGTCACTTTGCTGTCTATGTTGGCGAGAAACAGAAGTGGTTTGTGATTCCAACTTCCTTCTTGAAGAATCCTACCTTCCAATTATTATTAAAAAGTGCAGAGGAGGAATTTGGATTCAAGCATCGCAATGGCCTCACAATTCCATGTAACAAAGATGTCTTCCAAGTTCTTACTGCACAACTAACATCTAGATAGAGGAATGGCTCATCCGCACCGTCTTCATTCAATTTTGCCTTCTTAAGATGGATGAGCATACTTGGTTGTATATAAGGGATCACATCCCATTGTTATCAAAGCATACATGAAATAGAATTCCAATTTTTATTGGTCTAAACTCTTTTCACTTTCTTTTCTTTTATTTTTCTTTTTTTCTACAATGGCAATTTCATGAATTGGCTTCCCTTGTTATCATAATCAAGTTCAAATTGCCCCACAATCCTCTATAGAAGATGAATAGAAAGTGAAATTTGTTGATATCTTCATCTTCATTATTTGCATCCTTAAGTTCATCTAATCTCTTTGCACAACATAAAATGGACCGATCGTGGTTGTTTATAAATCCCTTTTTAATCTTTCAAAGAGGGCCCAGATCCTTTTATTTGCATATGGGTATGAAAACTGAAATCCAATCAAAGTTGGATTATACATGGATTAGAAAATTCTTTATCTGATAAGATCAAAATCAGGTTTTTGAATCAACATGTATTGGATTCGGATCAGTAAATTCTTGAACTGACTGGAATCAAGTCGGATTCGGTTCAAACTGATCAAATTTGGATACATGACCCAAGTAAAGCTGCTGATTGCATGTGTACAGTGTTACCCCGTGAGTTGGTCACAGCCCAAGTTTGTGGTTGTCACTGGTTCCTTTGTAAGAGTTCAGTGGAAATGCATGAATTACTATAAGATATGTTTTGAACAAGGGCACATGGGCGCCTGTTGAACATCCCAATAATTGTCCTATTAAGGGGTCCTTCTCTATTGTGTGATAGATGTGCATTTGATTTAGGTCTCATTGGGAATAAGTGGCTAAAATTTTCAGAGGTCCACAGTCTAGTCCTGAAATTCAAAAAATCTGCTGGCATCTTAAAAAACAGATGGCTCGAGGGCCCCATATAGTTTAATATGGGGTGGCCACTCTTTAGAATAGCACCAATCAACTTAATGTGGTCATGTCTTGTGAGGATATTATTAGGCCGACCCCAAGCGGTGAAACCATACTTTGCGAAATTCCATTTAAAACACATCCTTTTGGATAAAACTTTGAATATGAAAAGAAAATTTGAAACTGTCTTTATTAAAAAGTATTAAAAAAAACTTATTCTTTTGCAGAGGAACATTCAGAACAAAAAAAACTACAATTAGAAAAGTTAAAAAGAAAACTCAATTGTGGATCCATTTTTTATTGGGTCGCAGGTTCAGATCACATTCTTGAATTTGAATCCCATAGTTCATATAACCTAACTTTATTTTCAAGTAAAAAATCTACTATGTATGTCCATTTTTTATGTTTTAGAAAAATTAAGAGCAAAATAAACCTGCCTGAATTGCTTTCCAATTCTTTTACCTCACTTGTTATGTTATTGTTTCTTTCATCTATCTTTTCAATGCAAGGTGAACCAGGCGGCTCCTTTTGGGGTCCGGGGGGGCATCGACAGTTTCTCAATGCAATAAACTAAAAAAAGAAAAAACGTTTTAAATCCTGTATTCAATATTTAACCTATGTCACGCGGACTCTTCTAACAAGGCACTGCACCCGCGTCACACCCACACCCAGGCGAGTGCAAAACTTGAACACAGCTTCCTTTATGTTAGGTGAAGTCAACCACACTAAGGTCCATTTCTATCCAAAAGTAGATTCAGTTAACCCTAATCAAGTCCATTTTTATCTATATTATATATATAAATACATTAATGCACACAAATACACAGTGTTAACTTAAAACTGTTAAAAATTTTATATATATATATATATATATCCACACATCCGCACCCAAGTTTTTTTAAAGTGCCGCATCCACACCCGTACCCACACCCTATGTGACATAGTATTTAACAAATTATTGTCATTTCGTTCACTGTTAACTGAGTGAAATGTCCCAATACTAAAACATGCTCTTCTTTTAGTGTAACTTAGTAAGTGAAACAATTTTTTATCAAAAATACTCTTGGAATGTTTCAAAATGGATGCCTGATCTGCAGAATAGGTCTTTAAGATTCTAGGCATGTGCTTCTATAGCAAATAGAAACAGTTGGATGATGAAAGTATGAACGAAATAATCTATTTTTCCCAATTTGTCCTATCCTTGAGAGAGAGAGAGAGATCCAAACTTTGAAAGTGTTGATATAAAACAAATTTATGGCTTTGTATGCAACATGGGATTTAAATCCCTGTTTTTTACAATTGTGTATGTGTATTGACTACTTGAGATTGTTGTAAGATCTGTGCATCTTCATGACAATTGCAATGTGAGAGCTCTGAAGACATCTTCACTGAATGGGATGGTGAGGCCCGTGTTTGGATGGAAGCCATACTCCTCTTCAGCTTTTCTTAGTAATTCTTGAAATGTAGGACTCTTCAGGTAGGATGTTGGAATCACAAACCGCCTCCGATCGTCACCAACACAGACTGCAAAGTGACCCTTAGGGATATCAACCCCTGAAGCTGATCTATTAGTACTGAGTGCTCGTCGAAAGACATTCTTAGCAAGGATCAACTGTGGCAAACGGGGAGCCATAATTGTAAGGAGAAGAAATGGAAGATGTAGTAGAAGATGATTATCACTCAGGTGATTCGATCGATGACAAAAATCGTTTGTTCAACTAACCTTATATAGAGCATAAGTCACAAGGTAGGAGTGAAAGAATGCAATATGCAATTTTTGCTAGGAGACATGTTTCTGCATATGCATGTGGTTGCTTGTGCACATCCTTGTCAATGTCTCACCCAAGGGCCTACCTTGTCTAATATTGAATCCTCATTTGCATTTGCTCATTTTACCTATGTCCAATTGCTTTGTTAGGTATCCACAATAGCATCTCAGGGATCAATCCATAATGGCTGCCTTGCGCAGTTAAATGACAGAAATGGGAGGCAGGCCCAATGCAGCAATCTATACATATGGCCTACCAATAAAATCAGAGGGCTGCCTATGTGTGTGTGTGTGAAAAACATACATGGTGCATGAATGGATAATGTTTTGTATAGAATCAATGAACTGGAGGACATTTTTGTGTATATGCATCATCTTGATTATCACATGTGATGTTCAATAGAACCAAAAAAATCTGAGGAAGTATTTGAAAACAACTTTTTAACTTCAAGTACTGTGATTGTGAGTCCCACTTCCATTTTAAAATAAAATATGCTTTGACTTTTAAGATTGCCAACAGTTTTTTAAGTGGACAGGTTTTCATACTCAGCTCACTCTTTTTAGCATATGCCAAAGCAAGGCTGGTTCAATCCAAGTTTGCGACAACTTGTTGTGGGCATCCAATGTGAGAATGAATGACTGAGTTGAGTTAACAATCCATGTGGCTGCTCTACTAAAATACTTGCTAGGAGTCAAATTAACTGCAGAGATAACATTAAAAAAAAAGTCATCCACATGCACTTGCAAATTATGTGTTCCCTTCATATAAGGCATATCATTTTCTATATCCCATTTGACGTGAAATTGTCTCTATATATACAAAGTCGTGTGACATCTTGAACATCAACCCCAGCTTTTCATCATCACCGATCCATATCTTCTTATTCTTCCTCCTGCTTGTTTCTTCTCATCCATTTCTAGAGAATTTTGGGTATTCGTTTGCAAAAACTTGTTTTTGCTAGAAAGATGGTTTTGTCACACCCCAATCTGGGACTTCGAGAGTCTAAGCCCGATTGATATTACTTTTCTGAAGAAAAGTATAGAGAGTTCACATAGAGAAAATATTGCTATTTTTTTTTAATAGACTCAAATTCTTTGGCAATGTTTATCATTCATAACATATAAAAATAATAATTATATGAGTGTTTAATGACATGAAAATAAAACTAACAATATACTCTGTTGCACAGTCAAAATAATTGATCATGTCATGCCTGCACTAGTTTACCTGTAATCTACAGTTGTAATTATATATGGGGTAAGTCTACAACTCAGTAAAGAATATTTATAAGCAATAAATGTCTTTAACTTACAACTGTAGTGGTCTCTAAGCTCCTAATTTTAATTTAGTTTTTGACATACCACATAAGGTTTATATATTTTGAATTTTTTCATTTAACTCTCTCAATCTAATACTCACTTACCATATACTATAACAATAGGTCGGTTATACCTATCATAGATGTCTATGGGTATAGCAACCCGTGTAGAATACTTCAATTCTATATTATTTGTCAGACTACGAACCATACTCTTTCAGTGATTTTTGAATCACTAGGCACTGCAGTGAAACAACAAGGGAAACCCCATCATTAGCTAGTCAGTCAGGCTTAAACTCGGCATGGTTCATGTTATATTCTAACCATAAATGACTTTAAATCATCCATGGTTATCTAGAGTCTCAGATATTGTTTGTGAATATAATACTCTAAGTCGTATCTTAAGTTCATTATCTTAAATCTTACTCTTAAGCTTTTTTTTTACTCGTTATCCTATGAATGCCATCGTAAAATAATCACAACAGGTCTCATTTTCAATCTCAAAATGATATTAGGTTTCACACTTTGTATCATACTAAGCATGCAATGAGGTAGAGTCTCTACATCGTTAAATCACTAGTGGCCCACTCTCTATGATGGTTATACTCTAACCACGAACCAGATAGCTCTTTTCATAGGTCATCACTTTTGAAATTTAATGGGTTAAGTATGTTAATCTCAATTTAAATTCAAACAATATGACCAAATTTAAGGAACTCAAGGCTAATCATAATCTCATCATAATGCATGTTATTCAAAGATTATAACATAGATATGTTGTCATAAGATAATATTTTTTTCTAATATACATGACATATCACGACTGACATGTGCATATAATTATTTTATTGCGATTAACTCATGTATGATCATTCTATGTATATCATTTTCGCACTCAAGAGTTACATTTCTAAACATGCAAATATATAACAAAGATGATAAAATACATCGCAATATGATTTATTTACAACTAAAATTACATATAATATCTCTTATTTTGAATATGAATGTTATACTCTGGTCACAATCGAGTCTCAAGTGGTTCTAAAAATAAAATATGATCATTACACAAGCATGTTCATATTAATACATGTATATTATCTATATTTTGATAAAATTATCAAAATATCTCTCTCGAGGTGACTTGCCAAACCATGTTTTTTCCTCTATGATACAAGTCCAATGCACCAAACCTCACTCAATTCTAAGTTTGAAGTGTAAAGTTCTGCATGTTTTACTTAATCAGATATTAAGTACATACAAAGGTAATTTGGTCATTTCAACTCTTATGATTTGAGCTGACTCATCATAGGTCAAAACAGGTTCGTTCTATGTGTAGAGTACTAGGTTTATTGAACCTAGTCTCGACCCAACTGGGTTTAGTTTCAAACTCAATTGAATTCTTAAAAAGATCATAATGGATACCTTTAAACATTGCATCTAATAATGTGCCATTTTAAGATTCCATTTCCTAGTACCATTACCAAAATGAACCCCGATCTCTTTCAAACTGATGTTTCAATATCTTATTGTCATTCATCCCCACACTTTCTCTAAAAAAAGATGTACCCTGAAATAAATAATTGTTCCAATGAAACCTTTTATCGGGGTTGATCGTTGATACACGGTCCAAGCTTCAATTCATTATTAAGCAGCCATTGCTACCGGTTTCGTTGTCTCTTTTTTATGCAACTTGTTCGACAGCCATGAAAGTCGGCCTTATAAAAGAAAAAAGAAAAAGATGGACATGATGAACCGGGGGGAAGGGCATACCTGCCGATGGCTTCTCTCGACGGCATGTTCCAATAACCTTCTCGTACTCTCTCTCTCACTCTCTCCCACTTTGTACAACTCTCTCTCTCTCTCGGTTTTCTCGTCTCATGGGCGGAGAGGCTCCCTGTGAGCCCTCACTGTGGGTGAGGATAACCTCACCATCCCACTCGATGATTGTGGGTTCGGATGGGAGGGTGAGGTTTATCCTCACTCCCTTCCCACAACGAGTGGGGGAGACGATTGGAGAATCGTCTTCCCCATTCGGGTGCGTTTTACAGGTTCAACAAGCTTTTAGAAGCAACCAATCATCATTGGCAGCTGACACTCCAAAGGGACACTTTGTTGTCTACGTTGGTGAGAATTAAAGGCGGTTTGTTGTCCTGACCTATTTGAAGAATCCTGTTTTTCAAGTATTACTAAGGAAAGCAGAGGAAGAGTTTGGGTTCAATCCTATCATGGGCCTCACCCTTCCATGTAATAAAGATGCCTTTACAGCTCTCACACTTCAGATAAGGTGAACAGAAGATTCCATTCTAGTGTCCACACAATTTTGAATGCTTAGTGGCTGAAAAAGTTTGATTTACAATATGTATAAAAGGGATTAAATTTCCATTCTTATATTGCATATATCACATTTTTTTTAAGGTTTAAACTCCTACACTGTGCTAAAGGGGTTGGCCTATGTAAAAGGGGGTGTCCAAAAATAAACTTGGAAAATTTGAGGTGTTTACAGTATGTCAATGAATTGGTCCACTACAAAAACAAGACTTTATAAGTTCAGGGACTTGAGAGTGAGAGCCGAGATGGAGCAACTCGAATGTCTCTCGAAATGAGATGTAACAATATTGAAGAGACAATTATCTTACTTTCAAGCATATGTGGGTGGTATCAAATATATGATGGGGTTACTCGATATTATAATCATCATTGATCAGCAAGAAGAATATACGACCTTTGCTTTTCTTTCCACTTTTCGTAAGCGAGCCCATGCTTTTTCAAGTTGCTCAACAACTCCTCCAGATAGTTCTTCTGAATTGCAAATAATACTCAAGATCCTCTGCTTTCAATTATCTAATAAATCACTTAATGAAAGTATATTATCTCCGCATTAATTTCACTTCCATGATCTCTTCCCAAACCGAACATGAATCTTTAGATTCATTTAGCTTTCACACTTAATTAAATTACTTTACTTATACTTATGGGGCATTCCCATATCTCTTCTTAATGAGTCTACCCTTTCTTCTCTATTCGTATTCCACGATATCGAAATTGATACAAGAAAAACCAAGATCTCTGTAGGGCTCTTCTGATCATACCAAAAAAACTTGTAATTGTCAGCAAAGTCAAGGAAAGTTGGAAGGGGTTGTGCCCCTTCTACTTTAACCATAGACCTTTTGATAGAACCGACTCGGTCTGGGGGATAAAATAGACCGAGTCAGGTCTTGGGTCGGTTTGGGTGCGATCGAGATCGAATCAAGAATAAAAAAAGAGGTCAATCGACCAAACCGGTTCGAACTGAACCAAACCAACTCGGTGAGATCGAATCGGCCTGGGTGTGAACCTAGATTGGGTTGGGTCTGACCAATACCGACTCGGTCTAGTTCAGTCCAGACCGAGTCTAGTCAATAGTCTTGAACCCGACTCGATCGATCAAACCAGTTCTAACTGAACCAAACTGAGTCGGGTCTGATAGGGTCTCAGTTCTCTGTTGGGTCTGGTTTGAACAAGACCGAACTAGATCTAGGTCTAGTTCGATCCAGTTGGCCTGAATTGATCCAAGTTGAATTGGATCCAGCCAAAATTAGGTATGGATTTGGTATGGAGCTGGATAGAACAATACTGAATTCAGATCATAACTGGATCTGAATCTAGTTTGAGACTATTCAGATCAGTTATGGATCCAACATATAGCTGGATCAAGATCCAATTCATAGCTCGATGGATCAATTCTGGATCCAGATAAAAACCGGGTCTAGATCCATTCTGACAATTATGAATCAAGATTAGAACTAGATCTAGATTCAATTTATAATTTAGTATGGATTTAGTTGGAATTGAACTGAATCAAATTCAGTTTGTTCCTAACTGGGACATAACTGAACTAGTCTACTCTATCTCTTGCTGAGACAAAATTGAACCTAGACGGGTCCAATCCAGTTATACCAAACTGGATATGGATCCACATATGTTAGTAAGCAAATCCATTATAATTTTTTAAAGAATTCAATTGAGTTTGAAACTAAACCCATTTGGGTCGCGACTTGGTTCACTAAACCTAGTACTCTAAACTCAAGTCGAACCAGTTTTGACCTAGGATGAGTTAGGTCAAATTATAAGAGTTGAAATGACTAAATTACCCATATGTGTACGTAATATCTGATTGAGTAAAATAGGCAAAACTTTGCACTCTGAAGTCAGAATTTAGTGAGGTTTGGTGCGTTGGACTCGTATTGTAGAGAAAAAATTTCTTGTCCTATGGTTCTGATCAAACCAAGGGCACAAAAATCAAAGTCTGGCAAGTCATCATAAGAGAGGTATTTTGATAATTTTATCAAAATATAGATAATATATGTATATTAATATGGACATGCTTGTGTGATGATCAAATTATATTGTTAGAACTATTTGAGATTTGATTGCGACCAAAGTGTTGCATTCACATTCGAAGTAAGGGATATTATAAATAATCTTAGTTATAAATAAATCATATTGCGTTATATGTAATTATTTTTGTTGTATATTAGTATATTTATAAATGTAACTCTTGAGTGTGAATATGATATATATAGAATGATCATGCATAAGTTAATCCCAATTACATGATTATATGCATATGTCAGTCATAATATGTCATGCATATTAGAAAAAAATATTGTCTTATGACAACATATCTATGTTATATTATTTGAATAACATGCATTGTGATGAGATTGTGATTAGCCTTGAGTATCTTAAATTTTGTCATGTTGTTTGAACTTAAATTAAGATTAGCATGCTTAACACCTTAAATCTTAGAAGTGGTGACTTATGGAAAGAGCTACTTGGTTTGCGGCCAAAGTACAACCACCATGGAGAGTGGAACACAAGTGATTTAATGATGTAGAGACTCTACCTCATTGCATACTTAGTATGATACAAAATATGAACTTTAATGGTATTTTAAGATTGAGAATAAGACTCATCGTGATTACTTCACGATGGCACTCGTAGGAGAATGAGTGAAACATTAGCTTGAGAGTAAGGTTCAAGGTAATGAACTTAAGATATGACTTAGGGTTTTATATTCATACAATATCGGAGACTCTAGATAACCATGGATGATGTAAAATCATTTATGGTTAGGATGTAACATGAACCATGTCGAGTGTGAGCCTGGCCACTTGACTAGCTATTGGTAGGGTTATTTCACTACAGTGCCTGGTAATCCAAGGATCACTATGAGAGTATGATTTATAGTCTGGGCAACAATATAGAATTGGGGTGTTCTACACGGGTTGCTATGTCCGTAGATGGCTATGACCGGTATAACCGACCTAGTGTTATAATTTGCGGTGAGCGAATATTAGATTGAGAGAGTTAAAAGAAAAAAATTTAAATATACAAACCTTGTGTGTTGTGTCAAAAACTAAACTCAGATTATAGGCTTAGAGCTCACTACAATTGCAAGTTAAAGTCATTTATTACTTATAAATATTCTTTATTGAGTTGCAGACTCACTCCCTTTATCATTACAATTGTAGGTTTCAGGTACACTAGTGCAGATAGAACATTATCAACTATTTCGGAGTACATTGTTAGTTTTATTTTCATGTCATTGAACACTCGTGCAATTATTATTTTCGTATGTTATGAATGATGAACTTTGTCAAAGAATTTGAGTCTATTAAAAAAAATTAGCGATATTTTCTCTGTGTGAACTCTGTATACTTTTTCTCGAAAAAGTAATATCAACTGGACTTGGACTCTCAAAGTCCCAGATCGAGGTGTTACAAAAACATCTTTCTAGCAAGAACAAGTTGTTGCAAAAGAATACCCAGGATTCTCTAGAAATGGATGAGAAGAAAAAAGCAGAGGAAGAAGAAGAAGATAGGTATTGGTGATGATGAAAAGCTAGGGTTGATGTTCAATATGTCACACGACTTTGTATATATATAGAGACAATTTCACATCAAATAGGATATAGAAAATGATATGCCTTATATGAAGGGAACACATAATTTGCAAGTGCAAGTGGATGACTTTTTTTTAATGTTATCTCTGCAGTTAATTTGACACCTAGCAAGTATTTTAGCAGAGCAGCCACATGGATTGTTAACTCGACTCAGTCATTCATTCCCACATTGGATGTCCACAACAAGTTGTCCCAGCTTGGATTGAACCAGCCTAGCTTTGGCATATGCTAAAACGAGTGTGCTGAGTATGAAAACCTGTCCACTTAAAAAATTCTTGGTAATCTTAAAAGTCAAAGCATATTTTATTTTAAAATGGAAGCGGGACTCACAATCACAGTACTTGAAGTTAAAAAGTTGTTTTCAACTACTTCCTCAGATTTTTCTGGTTCTATTGAACATCACATGTGATAATCATGATGATGCATATACACAAAATTCATTGATTCTATACAAAACATAATCCATTCATGCACCATGTATGGTTTACACACGCACACATAAGCAGCCCTCTGATTTTATTGGTGGGCCATAATGTATAGATTGCTGCATTGGGCCTGTCTTCCATTTCTGCCATTTAGCTGCGCAAGGCAGCCATTATGGATTGATCCCTGAGATGCTATTGTGGATACCTATCAAGGCAATTGGACATAGGTAAAATGAGCAAATGCAAATGAGGATTCAATATTAGACAAGGTAGGCCCTTGGGTGAGACATTGACAAGGATGTGCACAAGCAACCACATGCATATGCAGAAACATGTCGCCTATCAAAATTTGCATATTGCATTCTTTCACTCCTACCTTGTGACTTATGCTCTATATAAGGTTAGTTGAACAAACGATTTTCATCATCGATGGAATCACTTGAGTGATAATCATCTTCTACTACATCTTCCATTTCTTCTCCTTACAATTATGGCTCCCCGTTTGCCAAAGCTGATCCTTGCTAAGAATGTCCTTCGACGGGCACTCAGTACTAATAGATCAGCTTCAGGGGTTGATATCCCTAAGGGTCACTTTGCAGTCTATGTTGGTGACAATCGGAGGCGGTTTGTGATTCCAACATCCTACCTGAAGAGTCCTACATTTCAAGAATTACTAAGAAAAGCTGAAGAGGAGTATGGCTTCCATCCAAATACGGGCCTCACCATCCCATGCAGTGAAGATGTCTTCAGAGCTCTCACATTGCAATTGGCATGAAGATGCACAGATCTTACAACAATCTCAAGTAGTCGATACACATACACAATTGTAAAAAAATAGGGATTTAAATCCCATGTATACAAAGCCATAAATTTGTTTTATATCAACACTTTCAAACTCTCTCTCTCTCTCTGAAGGATAGGACAAATTGGGAAAAATGGGTTATTTCGTCATCCAATTCTTTCTCTTTGCTATAGAAGCATATGCCAAGAATCTTAAAGACCTGTTCTGCAGATCAGGCATCCATTTTTAAACATTCCAAGAGTATTTTACATCGAAAATTGCTTCCTTGCATTGAGAAACTGTCGCCCCCCTGGACCCCAAAAGGAACCTGGTTCACCTTGCATTTGAAAAGACAGATGAAAGAAACAATAACATAACAAGGTAAAAGAATTGGAAAACAATGCAGACAGGTTTATTGTGCTCTTAATTTTTCTAAAACATAAAAAATGGACATATATAGTAGATTTTTTGCTTGAAAATAAAGTTAGGTTATAAGAACTACGGGATTCAAATTCAAGAGTGTGATCTGAACCTGCAACCTGATATAAATGGATCCATAATTGAGTTTTCTTTTTAAGTAACTTTTCTAATTGTAGTTTTTTATGTTCTGAATGTTCCCCTGCAAAAAAAATGAGTTTTTTTATTTGCATATTTTTTAATAAAGACAGTTTCAATTTTTTTTTCGTATTCAAAGTTTTATCCAAAAGGACGTGTTTTAAATGGAATTTCGCAAAGTGTGGTTTCACCACTTGGGGTCGGCCTAATAACATCCTCACAAGACATGACCACATTAAGTTGATTGGTGCTATTCTAGAGAGTGGACAACCCATATTAAACTATATGGGGCCCTCGAGCCATCTGTTTTTTAAGATGCCAGCAGATTTTTTGAATTTCAGGAATAGACTGTGGACCTCTGAAAATTTTAGCCACTTATTCCCAATGAGACCTAAATCAAATGCACATCTATCACACAATAGAGAAGGACCCCCCAATAGGACAATTATTGGGATGTTCAACAGGCGCCCATGTGCCCTTGTTCAAAACATATCTTATAGTAATTCATGCATTTCCACTGAACTCTTACAAAGGAACCAGTGACAACCACAAACTTGGGCTGTGACCAACTCACGGGGTAACACTGTACACATGCAATCAGCAGCTTTACTTGGGTCATGTATCCAAATTTGATCAGTTTGAACCGAATCCGACTTGATTCCAGTCAGTTCAAGAATTTACTGATCCGAATCCAATACATGTTGATTCAAAAACCTGATTTTGATCTTATTAGATAAAGAATTTTCTAATCCATGTATAATCCAACTTTGATTGGATTTCAGTTTTCATGTCCATATGCAAATAAAAGGATCTGGGCCCTTTTTGAAAGATTAAAAAGGGATTTATAAACAACCACGATCGGTCCATTTTATGTTGTGCAAAGAGATTAGATGAACTTAAGGATGCAAATAATGAAGATGAAGATATCAACAAATTTCACATTCTATTCATCTTCTATAGAGGATTGTGGGGCAATTTGAACTTGATTATGTTTACAAGGAAAGCCAATGCATGGAATTGCCATTGTAGAAAAAAAGAAAAAGGGAAGAAAAGAATGTGAAAGGAGTTTAGACCAATAAAAATTGGAATTGTATTTCATGGACGCTTTGATTACAATGGGATGTGATCCCTTATATAAACCAAGTATGTTCATCCTTCTTATGAAGGCAAAATTGAACAAAGACTGGTGTGGATGAGCCATTCCTCTATCTAGATGTTAGTTGTGCAGTAAGAGCTTGGAAGACATCTTCATTACACGGAATTGTGAGGCCATTGCGATGCTTGAATCCAAATTCCTCCTCTGCACTTTTTAACAATAATTGGAAGGTAGGATTTTTCAAGAAGGAAGTTGGAATCACAAACCGCTTCTGATTCTCACCAACATAGACAGCAAAGTGACCCTTGGGGATGTCAGCCATCAAAAGTGATTCATTTCTGGCCACAGCCTGTTGAACAATCTTCTTAGCAAGAACCAATTGCGGCACACGGATACCCATAATTTTGTGCACTTAGTTTGAACTATTGAGTGAATAAGTTTGCCTTTGGAAGGATGAAGAAGATGAAAGAAATAACACGCACAAGATGATTGTGATGAGAAGAACTGAGAACTAGATAATTTGATGAAAATTTGGAACACTGCTGTATATATAGAGAAAGAAGGACAACCAAAGTAGGTTTAGACATGATATTAAAAGACCACATGGTTGTTTGGTGTGAACCCTCATCTTGGACTTGACAATATGCGTATATGTCCTCTTGATGGGATGCACCAGTCCCTACCTTGATTTAGTAAGGTGGTCCACGATCCCAATATTTGTGGCTATGGAACTGCAAGATTTCTACCACATTAGATGTCTAAAACTAATGAGCCACTTGACATGCCATTGCCATTGTCTACCTATTCCATCCTCTTAATTAAAACATTTCCTACTCTTTGGGTTGCAAGGTCACCATTCACTGTCCTCTTTTGGCCTGAGAGCTTCATGTCCTGTTTGAAAATACCATGGCCCTCGTTTTGATGCATCGGCATGCCTTTTATAGGAGGGAAACAATCCCATAAATGCTATCAAGATTCCAAAAAGAAAGCCTATTTGGTAGGTGGATAGTACATTTACTAGAATACAGTAATTAAAAGATTCCTGGACTGATCGGAAGTTCTAAACCCTAATTTTCCATGTACCATGGCCCATTTGACATGACAAAATTCAAATCCATTGTAAAACTTAGCCAACTGACTTCAATATTTTGTTGTACAATGCTCGATTTATCATAAATGAAGAGATGTTCCATCTCTTAGTTTCTCCACAAAATATACGCCATAGGGTTCATTAAGGTTCTTTACCATCTTAGGGATCATTCATATTATTTTGGTTCCACCTATTTAAAATGATATGTTCTGGATGCTAGTAATACCTCAATTCTGTAGATAAAAGCATAGATGGATTTCAAAAGTGAATGCATAACTAATTTCTGTACTATGAAAAATAAGCTGCTACCAATATATACATACATATATATATATATAGAGAGAGAGAGCATCATTTCACCAAATTTTACCAGAAAAACTATCATTTGGCCTCTAGGTAACCCTAGATCCTTGTTAGTTAGACTCAACCAAAATCATTTTAAGCTTAGAAGAGCTAAAATATTAGTTATTTCTAGCTCCCCTGAACTCACAATAAGTAGACCCTGTTCATTTTAGCTAAATTTGGTTCATTTCATGTGAAATGAGCTCATTTCTAGCTTAAACTCAACCCAATTATCCCAGAATTAGTAAATTTCTGTTGATCTTATTTCCCTGTGTTTAACTTGAGCTCATCAGGAGTTCAAGTGGTCCAATTTCAGTTCAAACTTGTTTTCCCACATTGTTGGAGTGCATTTTTAGCTCAATTAAGCTCATTTCAGCTAGAATTGAATTAATCCTAGTTGACCTAGCTAGGATTTAGTTTGTTTGAGCTTCAAATTAGTTCATCTTAGTTCAGTTGATTATAGTTTTAGTTCAAACCTAGTGTTTTGTTTACTACACCTAGAATACTCTTGTTACTCACTTCACTCTATAGTGAATTTCTCACTATTTCACATAGAATTGTGTCTGTTTTCAATCATCTGGTCTGAGAATCTAGTTGAGATAGTATCTTCTTAGTTCACTTGAGTTCATAAACCTTAGAACCTCGTTCAAGCCAGTTGAAATCTTGTTTTTCTAAGTGTCACTCTTCACTCTACTTCACTATCACTGGCCACTTACACATATTTTTAAAGTTACCCACCAGAGAAATTTTAAAACTTTAAAAACAAGGAGATTTTAGCCGAGACAGGGCGTAGGACTTATAGAGGGTCCCACCCTAAGGTGAAGCCTACCTTACTCCTCTGCCTAGGAGGACAAAATTGTATATATTCTTGGTAATTTCTCAATAGAGGCAGTCTGGTCAACTTATAAGTCAGGGGTGATTTCTGATCTGGATTCAGATCAATTTTGTTATCTGATATCTTGTCTGTATCCGAGATCCAACCCATGTGACTATCTAGATATTGGATACATGATCTGATCAAATATTGAATCAGATGTCCAACATCCATTTTTTATTCTGGACCTGAATCTTTTTACCCAACTCACTCTGCTATTGGTACCAGGGTCCAATTTGTTTTCTGGACCTAGATCCTTTCATTCGATATCCAGGGTCCACCCATCAATCATTTGTTGTTTAGGACCCATTCTGCAATTCTTATGTAGTATCCGGGATTCCTCTCCACCACCTTATCTCTGATTCAGGATCCACTTCCCAATTCCATCTTTGATCCAAGATCTATTTTATTTGCCTTATCATGTCCAGGATCCATTTTTAAAAGCTTATCCTTGATCCAAGATCTGTCCATCATTTTTTAGCATGGATCATGCTCATTGTTTGAGATCCAAATTTATTTGTCATTTAAAACTTTGGATCTAGATCTGGATTCAAAATTTCCTTTTGATCTAGTCTTTAATCTAGATTCAACAATTGATTTAAAATCGTTTTAAATCTAGCGCTTTTACATTCCAAAATTTTGGTATTTTGAACTATCTTTTTCAAAACTAATGTGTACTGGATCTAGATCCAGATTGGATTTTTTATTTGGATTTTTGTTAGGATCCCAAGGTGGATCTTAGATCTGATCCAATATGGATGGGGCCCACCTAGGTGGCACCACATCTAGAGTCTTCTAGTTCATAGTTTCCTTTTTTTGTTATAATTTTACATTGGTAAGTGTATTTTGCATTCTTAGCAAAATAGGTTTACTTTCCATTTTGATTTTAGTATTTTCTTTATGTTAAGTTTTTATTTAGGCAGAAAATAAAAAATAAAAAATGATCCAAAGTGAACCCCACTAAGGAGGTCGACCTCTCTTCCTCTTCTATTTATTTTTATTCTTGTCATTTTTTTTTATTTCCAAGTTCCTAAAATTTTCTAAAAATCTTTTCTCTTTCCTTTTCTTTCTCCTTCCCTTCTTCCCTTCTTTCTTTCTTTCCATTCTTTCTTGTTTTATGGCAGCACTATAAAAAGGGGTGAGGCATCTACGTTGAAAGGGGAGGGAGGCTACTTTCTTCCTAATTTTTTTCTTTCTTCTTTGTTGGTTTGCTCTCTCTTTTACCAACGTACTCCCTTTCTTTCTCCTCCTTGTTTTCCTTTTTTTCTTTGTTGCAACAAGAAAGAACAACACCAACCAGCCGGCTTGCACTCAAGTGGAGCCTCTTCTCTCCAAATCGCCCAAAATCCAAAGCTTTCTTTTAGAAGAACATGTGATCTCTTCCTCCTCTTTTCTTTATTTTGGATGTTTAAGTATAGTTGATAGTTGTAATTTTTTTTATTCATATGTATACATAGCCGTTAAAAAATTAGACTTCAGCCTTCATATGGATGAATTCTTCTTGTCATCAGCTAAAGTGAAGTTTTTTTCATGCACTTATTTTTTTTCCTTTTTCTTTATTTTAATCTAGATTAAATTATTTTACTGCATTCATGTAGAATTAGGACTAGTTTTATTTTCTAGGTATATTAGACAGTTGGTTTTAATTCTCTTTTGCTAGTTATACCATTTCTTGCAATTCCTAATTTTGGCTTCCCTATTAGCATCGTTATTTCATGTAGCTATTTTCCCCTTTTCAAATTGAATTTTTTATGAAGTGTTCACCCATGTGTCTATGTTACTTTGGCCAAATCTCATTATTTTTCATCATCATTAGCCCTTCTTTTATAGCTAAAATCGGAACCTAATTTCTGTCAGTTTTAGTCGTAATGCATATCCAAGGTCATCTTGTCGGGGTCATATCTCCTTAATTGAAGATGATTTTTCAAATCCGTAAAAGAAGACTTTTTCGTTGACATGTCTGATTTATATCTACAAAGTTTAGTGATTTTTCATGGTCGTTTGCTATTTTATTTCAGCCCAAAACTTTGATTGGTTACAAAACACTATGTTCTGTAACAAGTTAGTTTTCTAGAACAGAGCGGCAACTTCGTGAAGTTGTGCGTGAACCGTAATGGATTTTAAATTTCCATAAAATGGCATAGTTTTCTGGTCCTATTAATCAACCTTTCCCACAATTTTGGAAAAATTTGACTTTATTTACCCTTTGAACCAGCCAAATTACAGAAATTGGTTTTCTGCCCTCTATTCTTGTTTTACAGGTTTTGAAGTCATTTGTTTCATCAATGTCTCAAGATCTAGAAAAGATTTTTGAATTATGTAAAAGATACATGTTTCTAGAATTTGTCCTGAGTCCACATACTCAATTTGGGTCAAAATCAAGTTTGTTTATGTCTCTCTCTACTCAAAAAACCATTACAGGTTTTCTGCTTATTTTATTTCTATCAAATGCTCTGTCTGTTTTGCAGTGTTCATAACCAGGGGCTAAATAAGTACTTTTCTTTCAAGTTTTCTTAAAAAATTTGATTCCAAGTTGTTACTAATGTTGTTAGGAGTATTCTTACCAATTTTCAGAATTTTAGGATGTCATTTGATATTTTATTTTGTTGTTTTTCTAAAACCAGTTTTTTGCAGAATTCCGTTATGCAGAAATAGGGGCAATTTTGACATTTTCTTGCTTATATTTTTAATGTTATGAATCATTTTCATGATTTTTAAATTTGATTATGTTCTCGATTGTGTCAGGGTGCCTTCCACCCAATTTGATGTTGATCTAAGTTTATTTAGTCTTTGGAATTAGCTATATTTCAAAATTTGTTTTAAAACTCTAGAATCTAGGATTATTTTGGCAATTAGCCTAAGTTTCTAGAGGTATTTTGGTCTTTTTACCATTAGTTCCAAATTTTTATTTTCTGAAATAGGCTTAGTTTAGTAGTCCATTAAATCATGCATTGTCATTTAGACTACTTAGGAATTTTATTTTATAAAAGCATGGAAAGGCTTATTTTGGGATAATATCCTATGATTTCCAAATATTAATGAATAAATCCTGAAAAGCCTACATTTCTATACTAACTTGTGTATTAATTTTTTAGGAAAGTTTAAAGTTTTATTTTTTCCTTTCTTTCTTTATTTTTCTCTTTAATTTCTCAATGTAAATTGTAATAAAAGAGTAAAAAATAGTGATTTTTTTTTATGCATAGCTTAGGTTGCATATGCATATAGTTTCTTTATTTATTAATATTGTTATTGTTTGTCATACATATGCATATTTTAAATCCCACTTATGGTGAAACACGAATGGCACGTGCACCCCTCCTTTTAGAAATTAATAAAACTTAATTGAGTTTGTATTTGTGGCCATAGTCAAAATACAAATATAATTGCAGTCTTATTAATATCTTTTAGGTCACAAAAGCCTATTTATGCAAAAGAACTTACTTAGTCTATTTTTCAAAAATCACTTCAAAATATTTTCTAAAACCCACCGTTTTGAATTTAAAAAGATGTATTTAAAACATACTCGTGTCCATAGTCATGGATATGTGGCAAATTCATTTTTATTGAATTTTATAAGGCACAAATCCCCATTTATGCAAAAAAAGAATTTTATAAAAGAAGGGGATTTACAAATAATTTTCTTCAAATCTTTCTAAAGGGCATTTTGGTAAATCACATTCATGCTCCATTTAGATTTAGATTGCATCATGCATGGGCCCACACAACCACACATCTAGTTATTTGGCCCTTTTAGAGATTCAATTTTAAAATATCTCAAAAGATTTCTTCAAATTTCCTTTCAAAATATTTTTCAAGAATTTTAGGCATGCATAATGTTTTCAATAAACTTTTTCAAAAGACATGTCATATGTGTGTTTGTTTCTCTATGTATGCATTTTAGGACTTAAAATATTTTTTTAGGCATTTGAATAAACAAGGCATATTGTTTAATCCTTGGTTCAATTACCCCTGGTTAAGGCGCCATGAGTGGTTGAACCTCGTTCCGACAGGCAAATCCCATCTCTCAAGTTTTTTCTGTATTTTTTAAAATGGAGGCGAGTTTTCTAAAAACTTTTTCAAAAGGTCAGTTGAAATGCAAAAGTGAAAATTTTGCTTGTAAACAGTTTTGGTGACCGTGATGGGACCTGTCTTTAAATTGATTGAACTTATACCTTATCCTGTTTAAATGTCTAAGTTGTCATTCTACAATGTCAGCCTTTATTTATGAACCTAGGAGCCTAGAATCGGACCTATCTGACATGGTGCATGTAGGCTTAGGCATGGTTTGGTAGGACTGATTGAGGAGGTTTATTCATGCTCACTTAGACTTAGGTCATATATAACCCTCTTCAATCTACGTGTTGAATGCAAGCCCTATTTGCAAGTGTATGCTTTCTTTTTATTTAAAGCTCTATCTTGGGCCCTATTGCATTAGAGCCTTTTGATTGTGCATGATTGAATCATTTTTATAAAATACCCCTACCCATGTTGTCTTGGTCATCACATTGTTGGGCTTTATCCCTGAACCATAGTTTGGGACTAAGCCCCACAACTGGACCACTTATCTGGGCTAATAACCCCCCTGTTAGTACCATGAGTCATGGTCCAAGGTATATTGACAGGTTTTCAAGGAGATTGAAAAGCCATACCCTTAGGAACCTTGGAGATATTTTATGCCACGTACATTGAGCCTTGGCTCAAGTATATAGTCATACCATGATTGGACATAGATGATTTGAAACCCCCAGAGTTAGGATAGTGTCCTACCAGCCCTTTTCAACATTTCATGTTAGAGTCAGCCTCTAGGGAGTGTTGTGTGTGCATCCTTGTTTGTGCAGCTTAATTGTGGTTTAAATTTGATTTGATGGTCCTTATCAATTATTTTCTATATTTTTTATATTTTAGAATAGTTTTTCTCAAAACCCTGGATGTCTTTTCTAAACTCTTCCTTTATTCTTAAAACACCCAGTCGTGTATCTTTTTCCCTCCCTTTATCCTGGATTTTGATTCTTCAACCAAATCTAATCTTGCCACATCTTATCTTCGATAAAACTTATTTCTTCCTCAGATTATGTCATCATCCTATTCTAACTCTCTTTATTCTCCCTTTACAATGTATCCCAATGGCATTCAGCCAAAATGATACCATCTTTCCTAAGGGTCACATCTCATATGAGATAAGGCAGGGTCTTCTAGAGCATAGGATCCTAGACACCGGTCATTTTTTTCCTCGATGGTACTACTCTTGGTTCATCAATTTCTCTTGTATGTTCCCAGACAATCTGAATGATTGTGATTTGAAGCTAACATCAGCAGTGGGCAAACAGACTATCAATGGTGTGAGCGTTGCAAAATTTTTCTTTTTCTTTTTAGGGAAAGAGAAAACTCTCGCAAGGTCTCACTAGACCTTTGGGAAAAGATTTTGAAATAACTCTCCTCCGTTTTAAAATTTGTAGAAAAATAGGGAGATGGGGCTCGCTCGTCAGTACGAGGTTCAACCGTTCTTGGCGCCTTTACCAGGGGTAATTGAACCAAGGATCAAATTTATACTTTTAACTTGCCTAAATTTGTGTAAAAAATTATTCTAAGTCCTAAATGCACATTGAATCAAGCTTGTGCTATGATTTTGAGTTTGAGAATATGTATGCTTCTGAAAATATTTCAGAAATATGAATTTTTCAAGTGATTTTGAAATGGATTTGAAAATATCTTATAAGAAATGACTTTGAAGTTCATAAATCAATTTTGGAATTGAGAAATTGGAATTAGAATTAGAAAGAAATAGAAAATTGAATTTGATACTGGAAATTAAAATGAAATTCAAAGTTGAAATTTGAAATTTGAAATTCGAAAATGAAAAATAAAAATTGATATCTAAAATTGGAATAAAATCAACATTTAAAATTTAGAAATTAAAATTAAAACTTGGAATTGAAAATGAAATTCAAAGTTGAAATTAGAAATTCGAAAATGGAAAGTTAGAATTGAAAATAATAATCTGAAATTGGAAATTGAGAATGGATATTTGAAATAGGTTTTGAAGTTGAATGAAATTGAAAATAAAATTTGAATGATAACTTTGAATTTGTAAATGGAAATTGAAAAAATGGTTTTGAATTTAGAAATGAAACTTGTTTTTGAAAACCATTTCGAAAATCACTTGGAAATTTGAAAATAACTTGGATAATTAAAAAAAATAATATAATTCTATCTTGAATGATGAATATGCTATTTTTTTTTAAAATCATTTGAAATTTAAAGAAATTTTCATACTTTATAGAATTAAAACCAGATTAATTTTTATATATTCATGACTAGGGTCACAAATATACTTTTAATTAATCTTTATTTAAAATTCTAATAAAGAAAAGGATTTTATGTTTTTATAGAATTAAAACATAATTAATTTTTAACATATTCATGACTAAGGACACAAATACATTTTGAATTAATTTTTATTTTAATTCAAATAAAGAAAGAAAAAGAGAATTATTTGTGGAAGAAATGATGATTTTTGAAAATGACCTAAAAGTGTAGGTCAAATTTTTATTTAATAAAGAATAATAACTCTAAGTATTATTCATATTCTAACTAGGGTCATAAATATGAACTTTACTTAACGTTATTTACCCTTTATTAAATGGTGCATGTGCCATTCATGTTGTCCATAGTATATTTTAAAAGAAAAGAAAAATGAATGAAATACATCAATTATAAAATTTAATCCAAATGCTCATTCATTCTAAACTAAGCATAAAATGAAAATTCTCATTAATAAATTATTACAACACTTGAATGAATTTATATCAATTGAAAATAAAAAAAAGAAAAATCCTGCAAAATGAACAAATATATTAGAAATGTAGGCATTTATGGATTTCTTTTAATTACTGAAAAATTGAAGAAAATCCATGGTTAGCCTTTTTTATAACCCGAAAAATAAAGGAAAAATCTGTAAACATATTAAAAATTGATAAAATTTGATGTGAAGACTTCTAATGACTTTAAAAGTGTTCTAGAATTTAAAAATATAGAAAAAGATTGGAGGAAAACCCAAATTTGTGTTTTTTTATCCAATCAAAATAAGATATTTCAAAATCAAGATATGCTAATCGACTCTATTAGAGTATTTTAAATGAATAAAAGCTTAAAACAACTCAAATTGAGCTGAAAATGACTCTATAGATTTCTACCTCAACAAGAAAACATTTTTTTATAGATCTTGAAAATCATTTTTAAAACTCAATATACGATTGAAACATTGAGAAATAAATTTTGAAATCAGGAAAATAAGTTTTGACAAACAAGTTTCTATAATTTTAGAGTTTTAGAGACTAAACTAATTCAATTTCTCCCAAATTTGTGGGAGACGTTGCTCAGTTCAACCATGAAACATTCACAAATTATAGAATTGGAAAATGATTCTTGGTTTGAAAATGGTGACTTTGGGAAATCACTCTTCCTATTTCAAGAATAGAACCTGTTACAGAAATTCTATAACATGTTCTTATTTTTGATAGATTTGAAATATCAAAACATCATAAAAAGTTATGAAATTTGATATTAAAAAACTAGACAAAATTTAGAGAAAAACTCTTTTTACAGATTTTAAAAATGATTTTTTGTTAAAGAGATCACATCCAATCAATTTGAGATAAAATTTAAGAAACACTAAACAAGATAAAATGATAGGGTTCTAGTTTTTTACCAGAATTAGATATAAAAAATTCATAAAAGTTTCTAAAAATTTGCAGAGAGACACTAGATATTTAAATTAAAAAATTTCAATTTATAGATATAGAAAATGATCTCCCATTGAGGAGATCCAATCAAAACAAATTGGATCAAAACATGTGAAAAGCCTGTAAAAGAAAATCAATAGGTTTTTGGTTTTTGATCTGAATGGCCAATAAAAAGAAATTAAAATTGATTAAATTTGTCATTCATAAACTAGACATTCTAAGGAGAAAACTCCTTTTTACAGATCTAAAAAATGATCTCCCATTAGGAAGATATGAATGCAAGTGGATTTTAGGCCTGAGCAATGCATGTGATTGCAAACATGTAGGGTTCTGACTTAAAATGTAAAAGAAATAGAAATACTCTATAGAAATGGATGAAATTTTACTTAGATAAAATATACATATAGATAAAGTGAATCCTTTTTACAGATCTCAAAAATGATCTTACATTAAGGAGATATGACTCTAACAAAATGGGTTAAAAACCAAACTCTAAAAGTGATACAATATAACAGGGTTACGGTTTTTAACCAAAATAGAGCATGAAAACACCATAAAAATTGATGCAATTTGGTGTGAACAAAGTAAATGCAATTTTAAAGACATACTTTTTTACATATTTGAAAGATAATCTCTGGTTAGGGAGAAATCACTCCAACAAGTTGGTCTAATTTCAGGCCAAATTCGGATGAGGCTAAATAGCAGGGTCCGAATCCCAATTTTTTTGAGGAATCAAACCAAATCAGATTGATATTATTTTTTGTGGAGATCCTAAAACCTTATGCATGAAGATTCAGTAAAAAAACAGATCAAAATAACATTTAATTATATGTGAAATGATAAAAAAAAATGGACCAGAATTGAAAATATCATCTCAACATAATTGAATGAAATAGAATCTCATAAATGAATTGATCCAATGATTAATCATGAGATCTATCATTCTAGATCATAGATGATAACAAAAATAATATAAAAACATAAATAAAATTATCTAAAATGAAATTAAAAGCATTGGGGCATAAATTGCAATTGATTTGGCCCATAGAATGTAGAATTTGATCTATTAAAGATCAAATCTCAATTCTAAATGGCTAAAATGAAAATGCATAAAGTAAATAGCAAATTGAATGAATCAAAAATATAAAATAGAAATTAACATGAAATTAAGATAGTTCTGCATTGATATTATATTATATTGAAAGAAAATTGTAAGAAAAAAGAGAAGAAAGGGGGGGGGGGGGATTTTAAGAAAAATTAAAAAAAAAGAAACAAAAGCGAAAGGAAAATAGAAGAGAGGAGAGCAAGAGGCCTACCTTGGGCTTTCTTCTTTTTCACTCCAACCACCAAGAGAGGAGCCAAAGAGGAGGAGGAGCACTTGAGAGAGAGGAGAGGAGAAGAGAAGAGAAATAGAGATTTTTTTTTTATTCTCTCAATTTCTTAAATTTTCAACTTGTGAAAGGAGAGACCCCAAGGGTCTTATTTATAGCTTAAAATTGGGGCATTTTGGGCATCAAAATTGAAGATATTTTCTCAAAATTGGTGCCATCACCATGTGGGTCTTTTTTCTTTTTGTCAAATAGGCAGAAAAGGCAATTTGTTAAGAAATACACATGTGGCGCCCCTTTTGCAAATGGGTGCCCATGTGGGTCTTTTTAAAAAAATTTAAATGGGTAAAAGAGGCAGTTTGGCAAAACTTTGACACATGACATCACCTTGTAAGTGATGCTCATGTGGGTTTTTGAAAGCAAAAGGGTTTTTTAAAGGTTTGTTCAAAACGATTTTTATTTTTATTTTCGAAAATACCAAGTGGCACCCTTCTTTAAAAAACAAATATTGTTCCTTTTGATTTTGAATTTAAGATAAAAAGGAAAATAAAATATGAGAAATGAAAGAGGAATTTTGGAAATAATTGGATTTAAAAATCCAATTTTGATTTGTGAAATCCAAATTGGGCAAAAATTGGATCCAGATTGAATTTTGAGAAATTTTGCAAAAATACTGATTTTGAGTTCTGAATTTCAAAGATTACTTTTTGAAATTGGGGATAAAATTTTGACTTTGATTTTAATTTTGAAATCTCCAAATTGATTTTGAATAAAAATTGGATTTTGAAATTGGATCTGGATCCATTTTAATATTTCGAAATCCAAACTGAATTTTGAATTGGATCTAGGGCATTTTTCAAAAGATTTTTGAAATCCAAAGATTGATTTTGAATTTAAGATAAAATTGAATTTTGAAAAGGATCTGGATCTAAAGTTTTGAGAAAGATTGGATCTAGATCTCGATTTGAAGGAAAATTGGTTTAAAAATGGGAATTGAACCTTGAATATGAGTTTCCGAAGAATTAAAACTGGAAAAACCCCAATTTCATAATGAAAATTAGGATTTTGGATCTTGGATCCAGTTCAGAGAATGAAATTGGATCTTGAATCTAGATCAGAATCTGAGAAGTGAATATTGAATCTTAGATGTTAGATGAATCAGAGTTCAGAAATTGATTGAATTGAACTTCTGAACAGATCAAAAGGTGGATCCAGACTGAAAAGGATCCTGAATGACTTAATTGGATCCTGGATATCTGTTGAGACATTTCAGGTTCAAAGAATGAATTAGACTCTGGATATAGATTTCTGAACGAATCAGATGAAAAATCTATGTTCGGGAAGAAATTAGACATCAGATCCAGTATTAGATCCAATATACGAATTGAAATGGATTGAATCTCAGATATTGATAAGATGTTATATGAAGAAAATGATCCAAGTCCGAATTTGGGATCTGTCCCAATTTAAAAATTGTTGGAAACAGTGTCCCAGATATTTTTTTTTTGGTCTTCGCCCTGCAAGGGACAAAAACATGATACTAGACTAGTCTGAACTAATTTGAACTGGACTAGATTGTAATAAACTGAATCTGAAACCAGCTATACTCAAATGAACTAAATCTAGAGCTAGAACACTAGCTCAACCAACTGAGGTTAGCTTGATTTGGACTGAATTGCACTTGAATGAGCTAAAATGAAGGCCCGAGTGTGTAAAAAGTGATTTTGAAGTGAAACTGGATCATTCAAACTCTAGATACACTCATGTTAGACTCCTGGGGATATGATCTATTGGGTTTGGCTGACTCAGGGACAATCTGGCTAGATTTTGAGCTAAAAATGAGCTTATTTTGCGAGGAATGAACTAATTTTAGCTGAAATGGGCTGACACTACTCATCGTGAGCTCAATGAAGCTAGAAATGACTGACATTCTAGCTTTTCTGAACTTAAACTGATCTTTGACTAAGTCTAACTGACTAGAGGATTAAGGGTGACTTAGGGGTAAAATGGTCATTTTATTGACGAAGTGAGGGTAGACTGATCTCTAGACCAGGGTGAACCTAGGGGTGAGACTCGATACTGGCCTGCAGGGTTTTGGCATATGCGAAGAGAAATATCCAGAGTGGATTTAAAAAATTTAAGGTTTTTACAGATGCCCCTCTTTGCTGCTAAGCCGGTTGAAAGCCAAGCTTAGTAGCAAAGAAAAATACACAAAATTTCAAAAATAAAAAACCCTAGTTAGGGAAAATCTGACTGGGTGCAAAAGAATTGATTGTAAAAATGATTTTCATGAAGTGAGGTTCAGGTTTTGCACCTTATCTTGAATGTCTTCGAGGAGGATGAAATCCTCAAGAGTGAAATGATTGGATAAAAGAAATTAGGAAACTGTGATGGGTCTTTTGAATTTGAAAGAGATTTGCAAAAGGTAAAAAAAAAATGAAGTCCCTGAAGCTTTGAAGAAGGAAGATTTTGAATATAGAGAGGTCTCGCGGCTGAGACAAGATAAGATTTTGAAATTATAGAGATTCGGGTTTAGCTCTTAACCTGGATGGGACGAAAAATGTAGCTCATCAGGATGAGGCTCAGGTTTTACCCTTACCTGAATGGGAAAAGAAATACCTTGTCAGAATGAGATTCAGGTTTAGCCCTTACCTGAACGGGAATAAAAAATACCTCATCAGAATGAGGCTCAGGTTTAACCCTTACCTAAACGGAAAAAGAAATATACCTCGTCAGAATGAGGCTCAGGTTTAACCCTTACCTGAATGAGAAAAGAGAATATACCTCATCAGAACGAGGCTCAGGTTTAACCCTTACCTGAACGGGAAAGAGAAATACCTTGTCAAAATGAGGTTCAGGTTTTACTCTTACCTGAATGGGAAAGAGAAATATACCTCGTTAGAATAAGGTTCAGATTTAACCCTTACCTGAGCGGGAAAAAAAATACCTCATCAGAATGAGGTTCAGGGATAATCCTTGACCTGAATGGATATGAAAAATATGGATTCCTCGTCAGAATGGGGAAAGCATGATGGGTCTTCCGGATTTCGCACAAAGAATCTGGAAAGGGTTGCAAAAGGTAAGAAAAATGGGGTCTCTAAAGCTTGAAAATGGTCTGGAATGGGGCGTCTCATGACTGGTGAGACAATGGGGAAAACAAATAAATGTGCAGATCTGAGAGCCCGAGCACTCAGACTAAATAGAAGGGAAGGACCTTGAAAACTCCTATTATCAAGTCCTAAAGAGGGATGAATGGGGGCGCCAAGATCTATCAAGAGGAAATCAAGTTCTTATTTCATGTCAAGATAGCCTAGAAATATTGCCAACAAGATAAAACTGTAGTTGATTCAAATGTTGAAAATGTGCACGTATGTACAAAAGATATTCCCTCTTTTACCTAGAGTATTTTCTCCAACGAGTTTTAACTCCCTATCATCAAGAATCAAATTCAAATTAGTTGTTGTTGGGTTTCTTTAAGGAAGTTATCCATTTCCTTCATATAAAAAGAGAGGGATTATTCTTAGTTTCATAAAAGCAAATGATGAAAAGATACTAATGAAAGAATTTTGCATAAGAAAAGATAATTTCTTGCAATTTTAACAGTTTGATATCTAGGGTTTTCCCATGATGATCTTTTTGCCCTCTTTTTAAGACATAGAAATTAAGCTCTCCTGGGGTTTGGTGAGAAGTTCATCACATCATCCTTCATCTCGGAGATATTCTAATTTTCTCTGGAAGGGTACATCACACGGTCCTTCAACTTGGAGGTGATCCTAGTCTTCTTTCTCCTCAAGGATTAGATATTGTCTCTTTGATTGAAAATCTTTTTAGTATAACATAAATCAAGTATCTTTTAGGGTTTGTCGAGAGGTTCATCACATCAGCCTTCAACTTGGCTATGGTTTAAACTTTTTCTGGAAGGATACGTCACATGTCCCTTCAACTCGGAGATGATCTGAATCTTCTTTGTCCCTGGGGGTCCAACTTGCTTATCGATCTTCAACTTGACGATAGTAGAGAGATCCCTTATGTAGTTAATCAATTATGCTTGCACTATTGAGAAAATTGAGTGGATTCTTTATCGCTCAGGATATTTTCACTGCCTTATTGCCAAAAAATCATCTTTTAAAAATGCGCCATAGCTATGATCAATATCAATTCATTTTGGTTTTTCAAAATCATTGAATGTTCCTTTGCGGTCATATTAGAGTTTTTTCCTTCATCCTTTCAGTTGACCAACAAGGAAAGAATTAAATTTTGCTCTTTTTTTTACAAGAAGTTTTGCCCTTTTGAGAAAGAATACTAGAGATGACTTGAGGTGATCCTTTTGTACAATAAAATTTTGAAATCAACAAATAGTTTTAGTAACAAATTGGCAAGATGTCATGAAATCCTTAGTGAAAGAATTACCTGATGTCAAATTAATAAATCCATGGTTGTAAATTACTTCTCTTTTCTCCAAGAGAAATTCAGGTTTAACCCTTGACCTGAATGAGGTGGCAAGAAATACTTCTATTTTCCCTAAAAAGGAGGTGTTTGTAAAACATAACTTTCTAATTGAAATTAAGTTTTTGTCAAAACTCCCTAACCTTAGGCTTCTCTTATGGAAAGGTGACCGAAAATGAGTCAGAAAATATATCATAGAGGAGCGAGTCCATCACACTCTTCCTGAAAAAGGATCCTCTATGACGGGGAGGCCAAAATGAAAAATTGGAGGGCCACAAAAGAAAATGAGGGTTTCTTTGTGTAAAATAAGAAATTATTGTTTTGCAAACAGTTCGTGAAGAAATGGGTCCCTTCAAACTCTCCCTGTAAGAAAGGGTCCTTCACAAGCGAAATGACTGATTTGAGATATTGGGCCAACTTGAACATGGGTTTCAACTCAAAGGTTGAAAAAACCATCATTGGCAAAATTTCAACCCGTAGGTTGAAAAATGATTGTCATATGACAAGATTGCAACCCAAAGGTTGAAAAAATGATTGAAATTGAGAAATTGCAACTCGAAGGTTAGAAAATGATAGAAATTGAGAAATTGCAACCCAAAGGTTGGAAAATGATAGAAATTGAGAAATTGCAACCCAAAGATTGAAAAAATGATTGGAATTGAGAAATTGCAACGAATTGAGAAATTGCAACCCGAAGGTTGGAAAATGATAGAAATTGAGAAATTACAACCCGAAGGTTTGATTGTGAAGCACAAAATTGAATTTGGGAGTTTGACTAGCTCGAAGGCTGGATTTTGAAAAAAAATGTTTCATCTGATAATCGAATCCTCAAAAATTGCCAGTGCGAGGACTGAATTTTTAGAAAATTGGGTTTGATCTAAGATCGGGAATTTTGAAAATGACCAGTGTTGGGATTGGATTTAGAAAATGATTCAACCTACGATCGAAAATTTTGAAAAATGACCAGTTCAAGGACTGGGTTTCAAAATTGATTCGATCTAAGATCGGATACCTTGAAAATGGTTTGATCTGGGATAATTTTTTTTGAAAATAACCAGTACAAGGACTAGGTCTTGAAAATGGTTTGATCTAAGATCAAAAGTTTTTTAAAGTGACCAGTACGAGGACTAGGTCTTTGGAAATGGTTCGATCTAAGATCAAATTTTTTAAAAATGACGAGTACGAGGACTAGGTCGTTAAAATGGTTTGATCTAAGATCAAAATTTTTAAAATGACCAGTATGAAGACTAGGTCTTGAAAATGGTTCAATCTAAGATCAAAATTTTTAAAAGTGACCAGTACGAGGACTAGGTCTTGAAAATGGTTTGATCTAAGATAAAAAAATTTAAAAATGACCAGTACGAGGACTAGGTCTTTGGAAATGGTTCGATCTAAGATCAAAAATTTTAAAAATGACCAGTACAAGGACTAGGTCTTGAAAAATGGTTCGATCTAAGATAAAAAAATTTAAAAATGACCAGTACGAGGACTAGGTCTTGAAAATGGTTTGATCTAAGATCAAATTTTTTAAAAATGACCAGTACGAGAACTAGGTCTTGAAAATGGTCTGATTTTAAGATCAAGATTTTTGAAAATAACCAGTACGAGGGCTGATCTTGAGAGGAGGATTCGATTTGAGATCGAAAACTTTAAGAAAAATCGGTATTAAAAACTAGATCTAGAGAGTACGAATCTTATGAGGATTTGGCTTTACCAATCCATGCCTAGTCTACATGCAATCCATGTCAGCTGGGTTCGAGTCTAGGCTCCTAGGTTCACATGATATTAGAAAGTAAAAGTTGACATTTCATACAGTACGATTGTGATAATTGAGCTAAACCCAAGCACACGATTGATCAGGCAGAGATAGGTCCCATCTTGGTCGCCAAACCTGTTATCATCGCAAATTTTTTTTCTCCCTCAGTGAGAGAGATAAAAGATTCTGCGAGTCAAACTCGACCAAAGTTTTGAAAATGGTGTTTGAAAATAACTCGCCTCCATTTTTGAAATTTGTGGGAAAATTCCGTAGAATGGGACTCGCCTATCAGTACGAGGTTCAATCATTCATGGCGCCTTTACCAGAGGTAATTGAACTAAGGATCAAAAGTGTGCTCAACTAAGCTCAAATATTTAAATCATGCACTATTTTCTAAGTGCACAGAGAATCAGGCATGTGCTATGAAGTTTTTGAAGAATGCAAATTTTGAAAGGATGATGTTTGCGTGAAAAATGACAGGCTTCTGTCTATAATTATGGAAAAAATAGTAAACAAAAACCAAAAATCTTGAAATTTTAGGAGGATGTGGCAGACAAACAAAGAATTATAGTCTCTTTTTACAGATTTGGCATTGAATCTACGGTTACAGAGGACACATTGGATTAACATACCCCTAAATCTGACGAAATTGTAATAACAGGGAATCGATAGGTAAACTTTTAAAATCTAGAAAAAATAGAAATCTAAATCCTAAAATCCTAAAATTCTGGTAAAAAACAGAGAATATCATGAGAAACAATTCCTCTTTTGACAGACAGAGCATCCAACTTACAGGTCAGAAGGCCACAGTTGATTAAGTCAATCTAGAGCTCCAACAAATCTGTAACAAGTATTACAAAATGGTCCATGGAAACCGATTTTTGAAAGTAAGCAATTTTTAGCATAAAAAGTCAGTAAACTTCAGTAAAATACTAGATCTCTCTATGAATCCACTGTATTTTACAGATTATGAATTGGATCTCCCATGAAAGAGATCTTGGATCGACAACTCTGCTAAATGTATATCCATTGTTTTCACAGGATTGAAATCCCGGTTTGGTGTTGTATTTTTAAAATGGAGTTTCCGACCTCAAATCAATCCAGTTTTTTATGAGATCAAGAACAAACACATGCATTTACCATAAAAAAATCAAGATTTACTGATAAAAACCTCTATAGAAAATGATGATTGGACTGTATGCGTGAATTAAAAAGCTATAAACATTAATAAGAGCTAAACTAAATGAATAAGATGATTATAAATCTATGAAATAAACTAAATACATGGCTTATAAACATGAAATCTATATGACAATGATGATGAAATATGAAATCATCAGGGAGGTATACTCGAAATTTATGTTGGCTATCAGGATGAAGGATTTCATCCATAGAATGGATGAATCATCTCATCCGTATAACCGTAAACCAATGAAATATAAAAAGCAGAGGAGATTCATTACCTTGGGGCCTTGCTGTGATGATGGAGCTGCTAAAGATGACTACTACAGGGTGGAGGCTAGAGGGGCTAAAGCAAGTGGCTGGAGATAGCTGTGGTCTTGATCCTTGCTGCACCAAAGGAGATGGAAGCTGGAGGTGATTTGTTGCACCAATGGAGGGGTTGGAGGTAAGTTGTGGCTGGGCGTCCCCTTGTGTATGCTGGGCGTCAGCAGCAGGTGGTTGTTTTGGCGAGGAGGCTACTGCCAAGGATGATGGGTTGAAGATGGTAGCTAGCTGGAGAGGGGATCCAAGCGGGACTTTGGAGAGTTAGAAAGGAGAGAGGAGAGATAGGTTTAGGCGTGAATGTGAGAGGGACTTCAATGCTCACCGTGTGATGTGTTGGCTAGGGAAATTAGAAAGGGAAGGGTGATTAATAGTAAAGGGGGAAAGGGAGAAGAAAAGGAGGGAAAGAAAGAAGGAAAGAAAAAGAAAGAAAGAAGAAAAGAAAGGGAGGAAAGGAAGAAGGAAAGAAGGAAGAAAGGGAAGAAAGAAAAAAGAAGGGCTGGCGGCAAGGGGGGAGGAAGAAAGGAAAGAAAAGAAAGAAAGAAGGAAGAAGAAAAGATAGAAAAGAAATGAAGAAATGAAAGAAAAAGAGGGAGAGAAAAGGAAAGTGGAGAAGAGAAGAGAGAGAGGGGGTCGACCACCTTGGTGGGCCCTACTTCTCCTAGGCCAAAAAAAAAGGAATAAGTAAATAAAAGAAAAATTCTTTTTTTTTTTAGAATTTTTGTTCTTTTTGACAATTTTGAATGAGGCTCCACCTTGGAATGGGCCCACACATTATTTTGAAACTAATAAAGTAATAAAAAAGAATGTGTGTTGCCACCTTGGGGTGGGCCCCACACGGTTTTTTAGAAAAGGTTTTGCATAAAATTTAGAATTCGAAGTTCCATCCCTCTTCGCAGAGTAGATCCAGTTTGAAAATTTGAAAATCAAGTTTGAAAGGAATCTAGATTATTTTCACAAGAAAATATTTCTAAATTTAGAGTACTGGGGGTAAAAATGTCAATTTTAGAAACCCAGGGTCTGAAATTGATTTCAAAAAGCTTTGGAATTCGAATCTGGATTGAGATTTTCAAAGTTGGAGTTCTGAATCTCGAAAATGAGATGAAATGCAATGAAATGATGAGAAATGATATGGAGTGTCATCAGAAATGCAAACCATGGATGAAGAAATTTAGATATTGGACTCCGATCGACATTTGTATCAGTCTAAAAAATGATAATTTTGACAAAAATGAGCAAAATGTTTCAAGAAACGATTTCTGGTCTCTATAGGGCCAAGAGTGACACTGAAAATTAGGGTTTTAACTGAAATGAGCTGGAATGAACTGAGTTATAGGGTTTTAGAACTCAAATGAACTGACGAGACACTGGCTCAACTAAACTCTTAGACTGAATGGTCAAGAAATGATACCATTTTCAGAGAAATGGTGAGAAATGATCACTAGAGTGAAGTGAGTTACAAACAGGAGCTGAGTTTGAGCTGGAACTGTAAGACCCGAGATTTTTTTGAGAAAATGCAATGTATGATGTGATCTAGTGATGGTAAATGGTTGTATTAATTATGAGGTTTTCACATATAGTTTTGCATTATACATATGTATATGTATATAAGTATGGATATACAAGACCCTAAATCGCGTAAGTAAGATGTACGACATGAATGAAAGCAATCCATAATACATTAATTTTTGAGAACCTTAAATTAAATTTATAATATATATGATTAGTCAATCCTCGAATTTGAGGCCCAAACGAGAAAAAAACCTCATTATTTCATGTGAATTACTGGAAAGCGTATATCGATAGAATATGGGTCTTAACGGGAGCAATTTTCGTAAGTGATGAAAATATAAAAAATATTCTTTGAAAATTTAGTTGCAATTGGGAATTTAAATAAGAATTTGTCTTAATTATTTGGTTGAAATTGAGTGTGTAAATAAAATTTAATAATATTTATTATTTAGGTTGGTCGTAGGTCCAACTAGGTTGGGATGACCTAAGCACTTTGTCGACCACCTTTTCAGACGTCTTTGGCCTTGGTGGACCAGCTGGTCAACGGTTGACCAGCTGGGCGGTGGCATTTTTAAAAAGTTTTCAGAGAAATTCAAACGAATTAAGCCTATTGGTATTGGAAAAGTAGAACTAAAATATTACAAGGATGCCATCACCTAGAAGGGCATGTGCCATACATCCTAGCCATTCATTTCTAACTTTTAATCTCAGCCATCCACTTAAAACCCTAGCATATTTAACCTATGAGAAGAAAGAGAAAGTCATTTTCTTCTCTTCTTTCTCTCTCTCTCTCTCCTAAAATCGTGGGTCTCCCACCATAGCTGACCTTCCTTCTCTCCACCTTGCTCGTGTGTAGGGTTGGGTACCACGTGGGACTCCATCCTACACGCCCAAACAAGAGGAGATCTTGTAAACACCCCAAATTTTTCTCATACATTCTCAAACAACCCTTCTCGTGCTGTGCCAACCTTGTTAGGTCAGTGTAGGAGTCAAACCTCTAGTCTGTTTCAGAAAATCACCACTTTACCCATTTTTATTAGGAAAATTACCATTTTACCCCTAGGTCCTCCCGGACTCCAGTCAATCGGAGTCAACCAGACTCATTGGTCAGTTCAAAACAGTTAAAATATCAGTCATTTAAAGCTCATCTGAGATCATAGTGAGAAGGCAATTTTCATTTCTGACCATTCCTGCCAAAATGGGATCATTTCTTCAGAAATGAGCTCATTTCTCACTCAAATCCAAGCCAATTATCTTCGAGTCAGTCATTCACAGTCAGTCATATTCCTTTGAGTCTAGCTTGAGCTCATCAGGAGTTCAAGCGCTCCAATTTAAGTTCAAAACCATGTCCAAGAGTCTCGGAGCCCATTTTAGCCTGTTTCAGCTCTTTTAGCTGAAATTGAGCTGAGTTCAGCCAGTTGAGCTAGTGTTCAAACTTTGATATTATTTTATGTCAGTATTACTGACCTTTGTTTCAGCTCAAACCTAGTTCATATTCGTAATTCACTTCACTCCAGTGACCATTCCGCACCATTTCTCTAAAAATGGCAGTTTTTCTTGAAAATTTAGTCGGAAAGGTCAGTTGAGCCAGTGTCTGGTTAGTTCATTTGAGTTCTGAAACTCTAAAACCCAGCTCAATCCATATCATTTCAGTTCAATCCAGCTCAAACCCTAATTTTCAGTGTCACCCTAGCTCAATAGAACCCAAAAACCATTTTTTGAACCATTTTGCAAATTTTATCAATTTTAACACTTTTTGAACTTGTACAAGTGTCAATCGGGGTTTGACATCCAAAATTCTTTATTCAGGGTCTGCATTTCGCATAGCATTTTATGTCATTTCTCATCATTTCATATCATTTCTTAGCATTTTATAACATTTCATCACATTTCAGTTCATTTTCGAAGTCCAGAACTCCAGTTTTATAAATTTCAATCCAGATTGAGTTTTAAAAGTTTTCAGAAATGAATTTCAAAGCCTGGGTTTCCAAAATTGACATTTTAACCCCCGGGAGTCTAAATTTGGAAATATTTTCTCAAGAAAAATAATCTGGATTTATTTCAAATTCAATTTTTTAAATTCAATGCTAGATTTGCTTCACAACGGGGTATTGAACTTCAAAATCCAAGCTCGTTTCAAAAACTACCAAAAACAACTCATCTTGTCAGAAATCTTTCTAAAAAGACCATTCTACCCCTATGATTCTCAAAGTGAATTTCAAATTTGGAAAGTGAGCCGACTCTGAAACCTACATTTTCATTTTAAAATAAAAAAAAAAATTATCTTTTGCTTTCTTTCGTTCTTTTTTATTTTTGTTATTTTTTTATTTTTATTTTTTTTTTGTGAGAGGAGGTGGGACCCACAAGGGGGTCGACCAAGCCTCCAACCCCATTTCCTTCTTCCTTCCTTTTCTTTCTTCCCTTCCTTTCCTTCTTCTTCTTTCTTTTCTTTCCTTTCTTCTTTTCCTTCTTCCTTCCTTTTCTTCTTTTCTTTCTTTCTTTCCTTCTTCCCTTCCCTTTCTTCTTTCCCTTCTCCAGCCCATTCACGTGCTTTTCTTTCCTTCTCATTAGCCTCTCATTAAAAACCTTAGCCCTAATTCATTAAAGCCTAAGTTTAAAAAAAAAAGGAAGGGAAGGGCATTAGATGGTTTCCCATCTCCTCTCCATCTCACGCCTCTCTCTTTCTCTTCACCTCCTCAACACAGCAGCCCCTTCAATTTGGGTTCCAACTATTGGTGGCCACCACCTTCAGCGGCTTTGAAGCAGCACTTGCAGCCGGAGCTACCACCTTCACCTCCAACCTTGGATCACCACCTTCACCAGCCGGACCTCCTTCTTCCAGCCACTCCTCCCAGCCGGTCCAGCCATCTCCAGCACCTTCAAGCACAAGACTGCAGCCATCTTCACCACTAGTGCCTTCCACCTTCCAACACCAGCCTCTAACCTCCTTGAAGCCCAGCTGCAGGCCTCCCATATAACCATCCTCCTTGGTGTAGCCGATCCAAGCCTTCTCCATTAGAAGTCAACACATCCAAGGTAAAGCTCCTTGATTGCATGAAGTGGATAAAGGTTTCTATGAGATTTTGCATGAATCTAAGGGAAATCCAGTTCAAAATTAGATTTACGATTTTCAAAGCTTTGATTTTGAATAAAATGAAAATCGTGTTCATTCATGTCAATGGCTATACAAATAGGGGATCCGTTCGGAAGATGGATCAGATTCCCTAATGTCAATAGCCGAAATAAAAAAAATGATTTACATGCCTCCCTGATTTTATTTATTTATTCATAGTTTTAGATATATTTCATGTCTTTCTTCATGTTACGTTTATTTTGTTTTATTGTTTTATACTATTTAGTATGATTTCATTGATAGCACATAGTTTTGATTTTAGGCATGTATTCTAATCGTTATTTTATGAATAATTTTTTATTCATAAATTCTAGAAAACTTATTTGTGAGTGTCTTAGTTTATCTGTGATATTCTACTGAAAATTTGAGTCCATTTGGGTTTTAGAGCCCCTTCTAGCAAATCAAACCCTAAATCAGGTTTTCTATTCTCTAGAAACTCCAAATTCAGTTGTAGCAGACAAGAACCTATGAGATATCCTAGATGGGAGATCCAAATTCCCCCCTAAAAATTACAGTAGATTTAGATGGAATCTACTAATTGTCTGAAAATTTTGGGATCTTTATAAGTAGATTTGACCTCTGTTAAAAATCAATTTTCTCAGACCTCTGGGAAAATCTTGATTTTTCCTTGTCAGGGTATAGACAGACCCTAACGTGTTGTGTCCGCTCAACCCGTAGCTCGAGTGCAAAAACTTTGAACACAAAAGTTGTTTATAACCCATTCCTTTATCATTTCCCAAAAATTAGGAATTTTTGAGATTGTCCAAGTTTTTTTCCAAAAATTATCTTTTCTGTCTGACAGATTCTCATATCCAAAATTTCCAGAGATATAGGTCTCTGTTAACAGTATGCCCATTTCCAAACCATAACCCAAATCCCAATAATGTAAAAATATGAAATTTGCCTCTGTTTGTCAGAAACATTTTCTCATAATTTCAGACAATTTCTCATATGTCTTCTATTTTTCTGACATTTTCTTCTGAAACCTATCTGTTTCTTCCAAATCCTAGAGTCGTCGGATTCCGATCCCTTTTGCCGGAGTTGTCCAGCTCTGACCATAGGTCAAAACCAGAAGGTATTAAAGACACAAATATTTTCCTAATTGTATACTATCACCCCATAAAATTTGGAAAATTTGTATGGAAGTTTGATATCCGAAATCCCATTTAGAATCAACAATTTAGGCAAAATTTTGATTTTTTAGGATTTTTAGCTATTTTTCGTATTAATAAAATAACAAAAAAATAGTTTTCTAGCTCCATTCTGTTTTTAGGGTTATTCTAGGTGTCCATGTCAAATTTGGCTCAATTCCAAGTTCATTTTCTTTATATGTTAGTTTATCTTTAAATTTAGAAGCGAAAATCGAGTTAAATTTGATATTTTATGATATTTTTGCCATTTTAGGGTTTTATTTGTATAAATAAGCATGGTATGTCATATTAGAGTTAATTTTGATCTCATTTGCATTTTAATTTCTCATTTTTGCAAAATTTATTTCAGAAAATCCTGGTTTCATGGCCATAGTCTTGTTATTAGAGGCATTTTGGTGATTTTAACCACAATTTTGAAATTCTAAACTTCAATTTTCCAAATTTTCATGCATATCATCATATTATGTTTGATTTATTTCATTTGATTTTCAAATTTCTAAATTTTATAAAAATTCTTTCAGAAAACCCTAATTTCAAGGTAATCATGGGTATTTTGGTCATTTTGACCCCAATTTCGAATTTCCAAGTTTATTTTTAAAATTTATTCCTTATTTCTCATGTTTATATTAAAGGGAGTATGATTTTGGGTTTATATCTGAATAATATCCGATAATTTCTAATATTTTCGGATGAATTCGAAAAAACCTATATTTTTGTGCTAACATTGTTTTCTAGTTTTGCAGGAACATCCAAGAAGAAGACTGGGCTTTATTCTTTTACTTTTATTCAATGTAAATATGTAATAAATTGGAATAAGAATTTACATTTCTGCTTAGAATAGGATTTCATTGCATATAGTTTAATTTCTGCAAAATCTGATATCTGATGCATCATTCATGCACATTTTTCCAGAATCACTATGGTTGACACGAATGACACATGCATAAGCTATTATGGAGTTTATAAACTTGGTGGAATTTGTATTTTTGGCCATAGTCAGAATACAAATGAAACCTAGAATTATGATCTTCGTATTAGCCACATTCAGCCTACACTCTTAGGCTAACTTAAAAAATGCACTGCATTTCTCAAAATTTCAAAAAGGATTTCCCAATTCCTCAAAGAATTCTCTTTTAAATTCATTCATTTATCAAATTTGCATTATTTTCAAACTCTTTTTCCAATTCCATTTCAGAAAAATTGTTTTTCTCAAGAATTTCCAAGTCTTTCTGAGGATTTGATTTTCTCTGAATTCTAAATTTTCAAATGAGATTTCAAAGTATTTTCCAAGCTCAAATTATGATTTTCCAAGATTTCCACATTCTCAATTCTAAGTTTTCAATTTCAAAATCAATTTTCTCAGGTTTTCCATTTTCTTAAGAATCCATTTTCCATTTCAAAAGTCATTTTCCAATGAACTTCTTGATCTTCCCAGAATTCTCAAATCTATTTCCTCATAAAGCAATCTAAATCTCAAAATCAATTTCCCCAAAGTTCAAGTTTCCTGAGAATTCATTTTCCAATGCAAATTTCTGATTTCTAATGAAGTTCAATGATTTTCCCATAAATTCCAATTTCAAGCACCTTTCCAATCATTTTCCAAACATATTTCAACTTTCCAAGCAAACATCATCCTTTCAAAACTTGCATCTTATCAAAATTCCATAGCACATGCCTGATTCTCTGTGCATTCTAGAAAAATAGAGCATAATTTAGATAATTTATCTTAGTCAAAGCACACATTTGATCCTTGGTTCAATTACTCCTGGTAAAGGCACCAGGAACGGTTGAACCTCGTACCGACAGGCGGATTCCATTCCACAGAATTTTCCCGCAAAATTTCAAAACAGAGGCGAGTGATTTTCCAAAACCATTTTCAAAATTTTGGTCGAGTTTGACTAGTAGAATCGTTTCTCTCACTCTCGCAGAGGGAGGGGGGGGGGAGTTTTGCGATGATAACAGGTTTGGCGACCGTGATGGGACCTGTCTTCGTTTGATCAATTGTGTGCTTGACTTAGTTCAATTTTCTGAATCATGTTCTATGAACTATCAGCTTTTACTTTCTGATATCATGTGAACCTAGGAGCCTAGACTGAAATTCCACTAGAGGGGGGGGGGGGTGAATAGTGAAATACGATAAAGATCGATAAAATAAAATAATCAGGCAATAAGGCAAAACACATAAAACACAGAATTTATACTGGTTCGGTCAATACCCAGACCTACATCCAGTCCTCAAGCAAACCACTTGAGCTTTCCACTATAACATCCGAGTCACCGGATAAATAGTACAACACCCTCTTCCTCAGAGGTCTTCTTCTCTCAACAGAGAAGGGGCACACCCTCTTCCACAGAGGTCTTCTTCTCTCAACAGAGAAGGACAACACCCTCTTTCACAGAGGTCTTCTTCTCTCAACAGAGAAGAGCAACACCCTCTTTCACAGAGGTCTACTTCTTTCAACAAAGAAGAAAAACAGTGAATAACAGAGTTACAATACTTCCTATAGAACCTTCAGAATGATATGAATGCACGAATGAAGGATTCTCAGAATGTTCTGTTTGTCACTCAGAGGATATTCTTTGTCAAAGAGCTATACTTGAGTTTTTCTCTTTTCTTTTTCTCTTTCTTTTTCAAGGCTCTCTTTTCAAATATCGAATAGGAATTTTTCTCGTTGTAAGCTCACATGTCCAATCCATTTCATGTTGAATAGTTTATTTGAGTGTGTTTATATAGCTTTTAAAAAAGTAGTCGTTACTTTTTGAAATCGTAGCCTTTTTTGAGATGTGAATTGTTATGTCATTTCGAAAAAACATCTTTAGAGAAATTCGAGAAAGCCTTTTTCCATAAAAGTAAAATATGGGGTACACTAGTCGTTGTAATATTTTAGGTAATACATATTTTATGTAAAAAGTCTATTTCTTACAATAGTACATTGAACGTTGGATTGTAGTTTTGTCTTTATCCTAATTAATGATTTGAGCTACATAAGTACTTCTTTACTTTAAATGAGTGTAAGTACAATGAGTGCTTTGAGATATTTATTTGTACATAATCATGTCAAGTGTTTTCTTTATGTTGTGTTTTTCAAAGTCTTCAAAGAGAATGAGGACTACAAGAAAGTTGACATTCTTGAGAAGGATATTTTAACAAGGATTTTTTACAGGAGGTATTTAAGGCTATACAAAGAGAATGATGACTTCAAGTAAGTTGACATTCTATGGGTTTGTAAAAAGGTAATTAGAGTCATTTCATAAACTTTATTATATTTGTTTTCTTTGTGTAGCCGATTTTCATGTTTTGTCTTTTTCCTACATTTGAAATTATTTCTTTAAAGAAGGTAACTAGAGTCTTTTCAAAAACATATTATATTTGTTTTTATTTATGTAGCCGATTTCATGTTTTGTCTTTTTCCTACATTTGAAATTATTTCTTTAAAGAAGGTAAATAGAGTCTTTTCAAAACATATTATATTTGTTTTTCTTTATGTAGCCGATTTCATGTTTTGTCTTTTTCCTATATTTCTTTTCATGTTGTCTTGTATATGATGTAAGGTACAATTATTACATTTTGAAATCATGTCAAAATACCTTTTTCATAAAGGGTTGTAAGAAGGTACAATTATTAGTTTTCAAAAAGGAGCTTTTTGAAACTATCGTATACTTTTATGATATAGTTTTTATGAATGAGTATGTAATATCAATATGCAAGTTCCTGAAGGTTCTGTTATATATGACTCTAAAGAAGAAAAAAATCTTCATCTTGAGGTAGCCGATCTCTTCAGTTGATCTTTAGGAATGCATGGCTCATCAAGCTTTTTCTTCAAGGAGTATGATTGCACTATAGTTGTACTTGAACAGGAAGTCTCCATCCTTTTTGGGTGAGATATCCTTGCATCAAATACTCGTTAGATTTATGGCAAAACATATTCAGTCATAATATAACATTTTTCAAGAGGGCATATTATCATATCATATAAAATCAAATACGACAGTGTATCATGTTATGTGACATCAAAACAGAGTTTCTCAACATTCTCCCCCTTTTTTATGATGACAAAATATGCTCCCCCTGTCAAAAAGACATTATGCATAGAAATAATAATATTATAAAATATTGAAAAATGTTTAAAGAGAGTATTTCTCCAATAATGGAGACAGGTTTTCTCCCCCTTTGTCATAGACAAAAAGGAAGGGATCAGAGTAATAGAGTTATTACAGACCAATAATAAAGATTACAGTAAAAAATAGGTTTATTCCGAAGGTGGAGTAGGTTGATGTGTAGGGGCGTCTAGATCCTGCTGTTGAGCTTGATGAGTCTGCTGCAACAAGGCTTGATTGCGAAGGATACGATCCTGAGAACGCTGGACATCCATCAGAGCAGAGAAGTAATCAAAGTTGGATGTTGGATCTTCTTCATCAGAGCCGGTAAGGTGCAGGGACCTTAGATTGAAGGAAGTAGCATCGAGGACCTGAGAGGGATGGAGGATAACTTCGTTGTGAAGGGGTACTTTGAAGTATTTTAGAATGGGAGTTATAAAACACCCGAAAAGAAGAGGCTGAAATTTTTGATAACGAATAAAAAGGTCGAAAAGAATGTTGGACCAGTTTATCGGAGTAGAAGAAAAAATTGCGTAGATAAGGAGAGAGATTTTTCTTGGTACTAATCCCTTGCGTGGAGGCTTAAGATAGATATTGTGGAGAAGAATCTGGGCAAGCAGTTGAGCATGAGGTTGGAGATTCCTCATGTGCCAGGGAAGTTGTGAGCAGTTGGTGCAGAGAAGAATTTTTCGAAGTACCGATCGTTCGAGTGGTACTATGTTGTTGAGGTCTGTGCCGGTGGAAGGAAGATTTAGAATTCTACCTAGTGAGGAAGCATGAAAGAACATCAGACGTCCGCGTACTTTGGTGGTGATGGTAGTTTGTTCATGATCAAAAGAAAAATTTGTATAGAATAGTCGAACTAGTTCAGGATAGTAGGTAGCTTGGGATGAAGATCCTAGTAGGTGTTTGAGTTCGGGGAGAGAGCTGTCTAGGTCAAATAGCATGAAATCTTCATAGTGAACCAACTTTCCTTCATGAATGGGTCGAGAACAAAGGGAGTTGTAGAAGTGGAAAAGATCTGGATACCGTAGATCTACGACAGTGATTGCAGAGTTTGAGCAGGAAGCCATTGCAAAAGGGAGTTGAGAGAGGAGGAACGAGTTTGAAAGTATGTATGAAGATAGTGAGCTACGAGTGGTATTGGTGAGGAATGAACCAATCGATTAAATAGAAGAGAAAAAATAATTGTGACAATAATTGAATGACAATGGAAGTGAATGATTTTTGGATTGTAGTTTGAATAAGGAAATTCGTGAGTTGTAAGTTAAGGGGCTTGTGAATGACAAATCAAATCAATGGTGGAAGATAGTGTATTATATTTGTATGTAAGTTAAGGACATACATTTGAACAAATATACTATGGGAGAGTTTATCGAGTGGTGAGAAATGTCATGAATTGAGTATGGAGTGTCATATTGAAAAGAGTGAAGAAAATAATGGCCTAATAAAACAAACAACTTTTTCTACATGATATTACTTGATGTGGAAGCATTCCAAATTCGTGAAGAGTGATTTTAGAATAAGACAAACCAAGATAAGAGAGTGAGAGGCAATAATTTGTTATTTAATAAGTATATATTTTGATATGTGTGGAAAAAGAATGAATAGACATAAAGAAGGGTGATACGGATATGTGGTTTGAAAGATATGACATTTTTGAAAGAAAAAGAATGCCTTAAACAATGTGTCATGATTAATGTGTCTTCACATTTGTAATTTTTATGAGTATACGTAAATATGAGAGGGACACACTTTGACTAGGAATAGTGGTAAGAGAGATGATGAGACAAGAAGATATTCATGAGTGAAGAGTAATAATTGCTTATATAAGAAATATTTTTATGGATATGCGTGGAAGGAGTGAGAGTAGTCATAGAGAAAAGTGAGATGACATATATGGATTTTCGAGTAGGATAAGAAGTAATAAAAAATCATGATTGATATGAGATGAAAGACATAAAATAAAGTTATGATTGACATGAATTATTGTTTATTTGATAAACATACTTTTAATGAAACTCGATTTGAGGAAGTTCATAGTTTTTTTAGAGAATAAAGTTAAGTTTTAAACTAGTAAAGGAGTCACAAACACAGATTGACAAGAATGGAGGCTCAATTCGTATGAGAGAGAGAAAGTACTAAAGGTACTAATGAGAATAAAAAGTGAAGGACAAGGTTTTAATGAGTCTCGATTGGAGAGAGATATAAGAGAGAGTCAAGGTCACAGATGAAAAAGGAGCTTCATATAATGTAGAGAGATAAAAAGGTGATACAAAATGTACTAATGGGTGGAGTACAAGTGTTTTTACAATACTTTTTGTAAAAGATGTAAAGCATGAAGAGATGATAATAGATAGTTCTTTTAGGCTATGATATAAAAGATGATATAGTAAAAATTTACGTGAGATATAATAGAGTGTACGTAATATATGATATATCAAATGATATAGTAAAAATTTACGTGAGAACATAGCAACTAGATAAAAAAAAAACAAAAGAACCAAAAAAATCATTCGATTTTAACTAACAATTTGAAAAGCAAGATTTCTCATAAACTAATATGTTATCATGTTGAAGGTGAATCAATTTATCGTAAGAGAGGTTTTCACAAAAGGACAAAAATAATAAAGGAGTTATGAGATGAATGATGTGAACAATGTTATGATAGCTTTTAATATAATTAGTTTTTATGGATATGAGTGAAAGGAGATAGGACAAGGAGTCATAATGGATGTGTACTTGAAAAATGACAAGTTAAAAGACATAAAGAATGAGTCTTATAAGAGTTTAGAGTATACGTGAATATGGAAACCTAGTTTGACTAACACAAATCGATAAAAAAAACTTTTAAAATAAGATTTTAATAAAACTTATAAGAAGTATTATAATAAGTGTGATTAATTTATAAGTCACTTAGTTTGCATATTCCTAGTTCTCTTCTAATTCGTGTAAAGTCTTCATGTTTCAATGGTTTAGTGAATATGTCTGCTAACTGTTGATTAGTGGGTATGAATTCTAGTTTAATTATTTTGTTTAAGACTTGTTCTCTTAAGAAGTGGTGTCTTATTTGAATGTGCTTAGTTTGTGAGTGTAAAATAGGATTCTTAGATAAGTTTATAGCACTAATATTATCACAAAAGATAGTTGTATTTTCAAAATTTAAACCAAAATCTTTTAAGGTTTGTTTCATCCAGATAACTTGTGTACAGGCTAGGCTAGCAGCAATGTATTCAGCTTCAGTAGTTGATAAGGATACACAATTTTGTTTCTTACTGAACCATGATACAAGAGAGTGCCCTAGCATATGACATGTTCCACTTGTGCTTTTTCTGTCAGATTTACTTCCAACAAAGTCAGCATCGCTGTATGAGATTAAATCAAATGTAGAGGATTTTGAATAGAATAATCCAAAATCAACTGTGTCTTTTAAATATCTCATTATTCTTTTTACAGCCTTAAGATGTGATTCTTTTAGATTTGACTGAAATCTAGCACACAAGCAAACACTGAACATAATATCTGGACGGCTAGCAGTTAAATAGAGAAGTGATCCTATCATACCTCGGTATACCTTTGTATCAACAGACTTACCATCTTCATCTTTGTCCAAAACAGTAGTAGTGCTCATAGGAGTAGTTTTTGAAGCAGTTGAGTTCATGTTGAACCTCTTCAGAAGTTCACGAGCATACTTAGACTGATTGATGAAAACTTCATCCTTGGTTTGCTTAATATGCAGTCCAAGAAAGTAGGTGAGTTCTCCCATCATACTCATTTCAAATTCTTTCTGCATGGACTTAGAGAATTCTTCACAAAGAGTGTTGTTAGAAAATCCAAAGATGATATCGTCTACATATATTTGGACAATTAGGGTATGATTATTCACTATTTTTACAAATAATGTAGAGTTTGCTTTGCCTACAGAAAAGCCAATTTTTAACAAAAAGGTTTTAAGTCTATCATACCAAGCACGAGGTGCTTGTTTTAAACCATACAAAGCACGTTTGAGTTTGAAAACATGATCTGGATATTGTTCATTTTCAAATCCTGGAGGTTGTTTTACATAAACTTCTTCATTTATAAAACCATTTAAAAAGGAACTTTTAACATCCATTTGATATAATTTGAAATTCATATAGCTTGCATATGCTAAAAACATTCTAATAGATTCAAGTCTAGCAACAGGAGCAAATGTTTCATCAAAATCAATACCTTCCTCCTGGTTGTATCCTTGAGCCACTAGTCTTGCTTTGTTTCTTATAACATTACCTGTTTCATCTAGCTTGTTTCTGAAGATCCATCTTGTCCCAATGATTGAATGATCCTTTGGTCTTGGTACAAGATCCCAAACTTCATTCCTTTGGAATTGATTCAGTTCTTCAGTCATGGCTAGCATCCAGAACTCATCGATGATGGCTTCATCAATCTTCTTTGGTTCAAGTTGAGAAATGAATGACATATTTGCAATTCGTTCTAGCTGAGCTCTAGTCTGAACCCCCTTTGTCAGTTCTCCCAAAATCTGCTTTTGAGGATGATCTTTGATATCGACAAATGTTCTTTGATGATCATCTTCATTAGACTTAGCTGTGTTATCTAAAAATAAATATGTACTTTCAACATCATCATCGTTAGTTTGCTTATGAACAGATTGATCAATAGATTCACAGAAACTAACATGCATAGATTCTTCAATAGAATTAGAACACTTATTGAAAACTCTGTATGCTTTACTATGACTTGAATATCCTAAAAATATGCCTTCAATAGATTTAGCATCAAATTTATCTAGGCTATCTTTTGTGTTTAGGATAAAGCATTTACAACCAAAGACTTTGAAATAGTCTATTCTTGGAGTTCTGTCATAGAATAGTTCATAGGGAGTTTTATTTAATAAGGGTCTAATGAGAACTCTATTTGTTATGTAGCATGCAGTATTAACAGCTTCTGCCCAAAAAGATTTAGCAAGATTATTGTGTTGGAGCATAGTTCTAGCAGATTCCTGAAGGGTTCTATTCTTTCTTTCTACTACACCATTTTGAGGTGCAGCTCTAGGAAAGGCAAAGTTATGAGAAATACCATGCAAGTTACAAAAATTTTCAAAAAGTTCATTTTCAAATTCTCCTCCATGGTCACTACGGATTTTAACAATAGAACAAGTTTTTTCATTTTGTAATTTTTTACATAAAATTTCAAATTAACAAAATATATCACTTTTGTTTTTCAAAAATATCACCCAAGTAAATCTTGAGTAGTCATCTACAATGACAAAAACGTATTTATTGTGATTATGACTAGCTACCCTAGAAGGACCAAAAAGATCCAGGTGGAGAAGCTCTAAAGGTCTTTTGCTTGAAATGATATTTTTTGATTTGAAAGATGATTTGGACAGTTTTCCTAATTGACATGCATCACAAAAATAATCCTTTTTAAAAGATATTTTGGGTAACCCACGTACTAACTTATCTTTAGCTAATTTAGACATGTATTTAGAATTGACATGACCCATTCTCATGTGTCATAGATGTTGAGAGTCATTATTAGCTATGAGGCAATGTTCTGTGATGTTTTCTAGGTATAGTTCATATATATTATTTTTTCTTATACCTTTTAAGATAATATTTTCGTTGGTGTCTGCTATAAGACAAGCATTATGATTAAAGCTAACATTATAACCTGTATCACACATTTGACTAATACTTAGAAGGTTATGTTTTAAGCCTTTAACCAGGAGAACGTCTTTGATAAGAGGTTTATCTATATTTCCAATATTACCAATACCTATTATCAAACCTTTGTTGTTATCTCCAAAGGTGACAGTTCCTCCTTCTTTTTTATGAAGAACAACAAAGAGGTCTGAATGTCCAGTCATGTGTTTTGAACATCCACTGTCTAGAATCCATCTGTTCTTCTTGTTTGGAGCCTGCAAATCATTAAGTAAAATTTCTTTTTGGTACCCAATCAAGTCTTTTTTTGTTAGACTTTGGAACCCATATCCATTTGGATTTGGGTTTGTCTATAGCCTTAGAGGAGTTCAAAAAATTAGAATTATAATACTCCTTATTTGGTTCAGAAGAACTTTTCACAAAAGAGGTCTTTTGATTCATACAAGAAGGCTTGTTGAAACGGGAGTAGCCAATACCATTCTTGTAGAAAGAGACCTTTTGAGAGGATAGGAGTTTATCCAAGTTCTCTTTTCCTTTAGTAAACTTGAAAACCGTTTTTATAAGGTTCTCAGTTTTACTTTTTAATTCTGAAATTTCTACTTGCAGATTTTTAGTCTTGGAGCTAGTAGATGAGATTTCAGAAGTAATAAGAAGATTTTTCTTTTGTAGCTCAGAATTTTCAATACTGAGTTTTTCATTTTTCAAAAGGAGCTCTAGATTCTCAGATTTTTAACTGTTTATTTTTTAGAATCGTTTTCCTTGATTCTTCAAAAAGTTCCTGAAAAGCATTTTGAAGATCTTCAAAGGAGAAATCAAGAGATTCACTTACAAATCTTTCTGCCATGAAGCACATGTTGGCGGTTTCTGCTTCATCATCATTTGACTCTTCACTGGTGGATGGTTATGAATCATCCCATTGAGCATGCAGAGCCTTTTTCTTGAAGAACCTTTTCTTTGGTTCCTTAGTCTTGGATTTTCTTTTGAGAAGAGGACAGTCACGTCTCAGGTGACCTGGCTTATTACACTGGTAGCACATAGAATCTTCTTTTGGGTCTTTTCTTTCTTTGTGCTTATTTGGAAGTCGGTTCCTTCTCATAAAGCGCTGAAATTTTCTGGTGAGTAGCGCAATCTCAGTTTCTTTTTCTGAGTCTTCATCCTCAGAAAGGGCTGAGAAGGCTAGAGTTTTCTTCAAGGGTTTTTTTCTTCCCTTCTTTCTTTCATGTGGACTTCATAGGCCATAAGATTGCCTATTAAGTCGTCCAGAGTAAGCTTAGATAAATCTTGAGCTTCTTCAATAGCTGTAGTCTTTTTCTCCCAATCAGTTGTGAGAGATCTCAAGATTTTCTTCACCTTTTCTGTCTGGGAATATGTTACACCCAGAGATTTCAGATCGTTGGTGATGTTGGTGAATCTGGTAAACATCTCTGTGATGGGTTCATCTTTGTTCATTTTGAACAACTCATATTTTCTGACAAGAGATGAGATCTTGGCTTCTTTAACTTTGTTGGTTCATTCATGAATAACCTCTAAAGAATGCCAAATATCATATGCAGATTCACATATAGATATTCTATTGAATTCGTTCTGATCAATGGCACAATATAAGGCATTCATAGCCTTTGCATTTAGGTTTGCCATTTTCTTTTCTTCATCAGACCATAAGTTATAGTCTGCGGATGGAGATGTGTATGGATGCTCAACAATTTTCCATACAGCAAAATCTATGGACTTGAGAAATATAGTCATTCTGCACTTCCAGTATCCATAGTTGGAGCCGTTGAAGAAAGGAGGACGAGATGCGTGTTGACCTTCAATATCACGAGCATAAGAGGTAGATGCCATTTGTGCTGGAAGACTTGTTATGTTGAAACCAGCAAACCTGCTTTGATACCAAATGAAATTCCACTAGAGGGGGGGTGAATAGTGAAATACGATAAAGATCGATAAAATAAAATAATCAGGCAATAAGGCACAACACATAAAACACAGAATTTATACTGGTTCGGTCAATACCCAGACCTACATCCAGTCCCCAAGCAAACCACTTGAGCTTTCCACTATAACATCCGAGTCACCGGATAAATAGTACAACACCCTCTTCCTCAGAGGTCTTCTTCTCTCAACAGAGAAGGACAACACCCTCTTTCACAGAGGTCTTCTTCTCTCAACAGAGAAGGGCAACACCCTCTTTCACAGAAGTCTACTTCTTTCAACAAAGAAGGAAAACAGTGAATAACAGAGTTACAATACTTCCTATAAAACCTTCAGAATGATATGAATGCACGAATGAAGGATTCTCAGAATGTTCTGTTTGTCACTCAGAGGATACTCTTTGTCAAAGAGCTATACTTGACTTTTTCTCTTTTCTTTCTTTTCTTTCTTTTCTTTTTCTCTTTCTTTTTCAAGGCTCTCTTTTCAAATATCGAATAGGAATTTTTCTCGTTGTAAGCTCACATGTCCAATCCATTCCATGTTGAATAGTTTATTTGAGTGTGTTTATATAGCTTTTAAAAAAGTAGTCGTTACTTTTTGAAATCGTAGCCTTTTTTGAGATGTGAAATGTTATGTCATTTCAAAAAAACATCTTTAGAGAAATTCGAGAAAGCCTTTTTCCATAAAAGTAAAATATGGGGTACACTAGTCGTTGCAATATTTTAGGTAATACATATTTTATGTAAAAAGTCTATTTCTTACAATAGTACATTGAACGTTGGATTGTAGTTTTGTTTTTATCCTAATTAATGATTTGAGGTACATAAGTACTTTTTTACTTTAAATGAGTGTAAGTACAATGAGTGCTTTGAGATATTTATTTGTACATAGTCATGTCAAGTGTTTTTTTTATGTTGTGTTTTTCAAAGTCTTCAGAGAGAATGAAGACTACAAGAAAGTCGACATTCTTGAGAAGGATATTTTAACAAGGATTTCTTACAGGAGGTATTTAATGCTATACAAAGAGAATGATGACTTCAAGTAAGTCGATATTCTATGGGTTTGTAAAAAGGTAACTAGAGTCATTTCAAAAACTTTATTATATTTGTTTTCTTTGTGTAGCCGATTTTCATGTTTTGTCTTTTTCCTACATTTGAAATTATTTCTTTAAGGAAGGTAACTAGAGTCTTTTCAAAAACATATTATATTTGTTTTTCTTTATGTAGCCGATTTCATGTTTTGTCTTTTTCCTACATTTGAAATTATTTCTTTAAAGAAGGTAAATAGAGTCTTTTCAAAACATATTATATTTGTTTTTCTTTATGTAGCCGATTTCATGTTTTGTCTTTTTCCTATATTTCTTTTTATGTTGTCTTGTATATGATGTAAGGTACAATTATTACATTTTGAAATCATGTCAAAATACCTTTTTCATAAAGGGTTATAAGAAGGTACAATTATTAGTTTTCAAAAAGGAGCTTTTTGAAACTATCGTATACTTTTATGATATAGTTTTTATGAATGAGTATGTAATATGCAATATGCAAGTTCCTGAAGGTTCTGTTACATATGACTCTAAAGAAGAAAAAAATCTTCATCTTGAGGTAGTCGATCTCTTCAGTTGATCTTTAGGAATGCATGGCGCATCAAGCTTTTTCTTCAAGGAGTATGATTGCACTATAGTTGTACTTGAACAGGAAGTCTCCATCCTTTTTGGGTGAGATATCCTTGCATCAAATACTCGTTAGATTTATGGCAAAACATATTCAGTCATAATATAACATTTTTCAAGAGGACATATTATCATATCATATAAAATCAAATACGACAGTGTATCATATTATGTGACATCAAAACAGAGTTTCTCAACATAGAGTTGAACCCAACTAACATGGATTGCATGTAGACTAGGCATAGTTTGGTTGGACCATATTGAGGAGAATTATGCATGCTCACATAGACTTAGGTCTGAAATACAACACTCCTCAATCTAGGATTTGTATGAAAACAATGTTTGCTTCTTCAAAAAAATTCAAAATCTCTATCTCTTTAGGTTTTAGAGCCCTTTGTTTGCTTACATGTGCTCATGTTTTAAAAAACCACCCCACCTATGTCTACCCGGTCTTCATGTTACTAGGCTCTCTTTCAGAACCACATTTCGGGACAGAGCCTCACAACTGGGCCACTTATTTGGGCTAACGCCCCCCTGCCACGTACCAAGGGCCATAGTCCAACGTATATCGGCAGGTGCTCAAGGATGTTGGGAAACACAAGCCTAGAACCGGAGATGAATTTCTATGCTACGTACTTCGAGTCTCGGCTCAAGTATATCGGCATAACTGGATTGGACACAATTGATCTAAGCCTAGAGCCGGGATTAGGGTCCTAAAGCTCTTTCAAAATGGATGCATTTAGAGTCAACTTCTTAGGGATTGCTATATGTGCGTAATTGTTTGTGATCGAATATATAGTATTCATTTTTGTCTTATTTTTTCATATTTTTTCCCCGTTTTTCCAAAATGCCAAACATATTTTCCAAAATACCTTATTTTCCATCTTTTGTGAAATATCTCCTTTTTCTAAAAACCCTGAACGATTTTTCCAAATTATCCACTTTTTCTTCAAAACTCCAGGTGATTTTTCCATTCTTTCTTTCCTCTAGACTTCGAATTTTCAGCATTTCACTTTATCCTGCCTGCAATTTTCAAAATTCTTGTATTTTTTCAAAGTCTAATTCTAATCTTCCTGTCTTTCAGTCCAATGGCATCCACTCAACTGGACTCTGTCTTTCCCGAGGGTCACATCTCCTACGAGGTGCGACAAAGTCTTTCTGAGCATCGAGCTCTCAACACCGAATCTTTCTTTCCCCGATGGTACTATATTTGGTTCAAGAACTTCTCTTGTATGTTTTCAGACCACTTGAGCGATTGCAGGTTGAAATTGGCATCCGTAGTGGGAAAATTGACTGTTAACGACAATCTGATCCATGCAATGGCAGAGCGATGGTATCTGTGCACTTGCACGTTCTGGTTCTCGTGGGGCGAGATGACCCTATTGATGGATGAATTTTCAAAGATCATGGGACTGCTCGAGCCAGTTGGTCAGCCTGAAGATCCATTGGAGCAACAATTTTTGATTTATGTCAAGGGTCTGGACCCTAAAAATGTTGTAGCTCGCATGACAGGGCATAAGTCTTGGCCACTTATTGAAGAAAATTAGAATAAATATGTGAGCCTGATCGAGATTTATCGACAGTACGGGGCATTCGTAGAAGTCAACTCGTTATCCAGGACAGCTCGAGAGAGAATCAACATGCGATGGTTTTGTGCAATGTAGGACTCACTTTCTTTCCAGACGGACAAAATTATGTGGATGTCAGAATAGTACAACTTCTGAGAAGATGGGGAAGTTGACAGACCAGCCGTCTCTCTATAGTCATGGTTGCGCTTGCTTTTCTATACAAAGGATTGACTCGCTTCACGCTTGGAGAGTCCATTTTAGTCGAGGGATGCACTTCAGTCTTGGTTCCTTCAGCATGTGCCGACTAGAGCTAATTCGTTCAGATACAACAACAAGGAGCTCCTTCCAGTTGCGCGGTATCAGTTCCTGATTGATCATTTGTAGGAAGAAGAAGTGGTGTGGGACTATTTTGATCGAGAGTTATCGCCTCCCAAATACACCTATGCATATGGCAAGAGATTCAAGCTACTTGGTCCATTCTTCTGCGCCTACTATCAACCGGAGCGGTGTGTTTGACAGTTTTCTCAGAGACAAAAGTGCATAAAGATGCGGCTGCTATCAGGGGTCGTGCCAGAATTCGATCTTACATCAACATAGTGGTCTGAAACATACCATTCTGCTAGATATGGCTGGGACTCTTTTGTTACTCTTTCACTTTTTTCCGATCCTCGTGTCTTTGTTGATTATAAAGAGTGGTGGCAAATGGTCTGTCTCCCCCCTCTTTCCCAAGTTTATTATTGATGCAATCATGTTTTTCTTTCAATAAATAAAAATCTTACAAATTCTTTAATTCTTGGTTTGACGACCTCGCCTAGGTAACAAGGCATAATTTTTAGTTGTTTATTTTCTTTGCGAAGGAATGACAACGCAATTGTCATAATTCCAGTGATGACTCAATCCCTAGTAATGGGATATTCTTTCAATTGTCTACCAAATTTCCCAGAAAATATTTTTCTTTCAATCAAAATCTCTCTCAAAAGCCTAACCATCAACTTTGCCTTGCAGAGAGCATTCGTGATATTTAAATGGTTCAGACGAGGTCAGGAAAAAAAACTGCACCAATTGAAGGCATTGCATATTCAACAACTTCAGAAGAAGAAATGGACTCACCCCGATCAGCCAAAAGTTAGGGTCAACAAGTAGATGATGGCATCAATCCTCAGATGTATGCAATGTTTAAAAAGATAAAGACCAAGATGTTGGCAGAACAAGCTGAAGCCAGTACAGAGCAAACCCAGGTCAATAAGAAGGCAAAAGGCCGGGTGGTCAAGAAAATCTTGAAGGTAGCCAAGAAGTCTATTCAGAATGTTGATACAACTAATGAAGAAGAATAAGTGAAAGATTCAGATGAAGAATTTGAGACTCATCAGGCATTTCAAAAATCAACTTAGGGGCATGGGTCAGCCCATAAATTCAAAGATCAGTCTATCAGTGATTCTGACCAACCACAACTCAGAGATGTGGTCTGAATGGTTTGAGATCTGCAGGCCCGCAACAAGGGCAATAAAGTCTTCACCAACGAAGACTTCTATGATGGTTTAAACGGGGATGATAATCTTGAGAATCTCCCCAGAAAGTTTATCAAATTCGATGGTTCTGGCAACCCCAAGGCACATCTGGCTATGTTCTTTGTTGAATGTGCCAAATTCAAGCGAGATAATCGGGCTCTTTTCCTTTGTTTCCCTCGCAGTCTGGAGAGAATCACAGCTAAATGGTACTCGGAGCATGTAAATCCAATTGAATTAAAAGATTTTGACAAAGTGGTAAATATGTTCATCGAGTGATTCCTCTTCAATGTTGATGCACTTCTCACCCTCAGCCATCTTTGCGGCCTCAAACAAAAAGAAGATGAGAAGGCCCAAGATTTTATCCACCGATGGAGGTCAGCTTGAAACAAGAAGAGAGACCCGATATCAGAGGGGCATGCATTGTCACTAATCTTGAATCATTTTTTGCAACCCTTGAGAGGCCTCATTTCCACAGCACCGTCAAAAACCTTCATCGAACTGACAGAACGAGCCAAGTGGCTCGAGCTAAGCATGAAAAATGGAGTTTAAAGGCTCCATCTTTACAAAGGGTAACAATCAGAATGAGCAGAAGAAGAAGGCTCACTTCACTCTTTCTGCTAATGATAGCAAAAGCAATAAGAAAAATCATTCAGAAGGATCCAAAGGCCAAAAAGGAAAGTTCTCCAACAATGATAAGCCTCTTCAATCTAGTCCTCAGCATAAAGAGAAAGATCAAGAAAAGCCAAAGCGCAAGGATTGAAGTACGGATCGAAAGTTCACTCCTCTGGACCAGACACTAGAGAGTGTTTTGGAATACATGCTCGCAAAAGATATGATCCGTTTACCTAAAGCAGCTGATCCTGCAACAATCATAGGCAGATTCAAAGAAAAATTCTGCAAATTTCATCGAGCAAGAGGGCATGACACCGAGAATTGTTTTGTCCTGAAGAATATCATTCAAGATTGCATCGACAAAAATATCCTTATTGAAGATGAGGAAGACACCAGTCGACCATCCTGAGCAAGTTTTCTAAAAATTGACAATGTCGAGACTATGTCACTTTCATCATTTTGTCATTTTAAAGGGACAATGCAGTCCCAGTTCTTCTATCAATCTGTTATTTCCTTCTTCAATGCATTAATAAATTTGTCAATTTTCCTTATGGCATGGCGCCATCTTTCATATTTCTCCTTTGCAAATATTTAATGTCTTCTTACAAGGGGTAACCTTTTTCATAGTGCCTTTCCGATCAACCAAGAATCTCATTGTCAGTTTTTACCTCGTTATCTTCAAAGAATTCTCATCAAATATCAATTACTTATCCTTTCATCCAATATCTTATTCCCCAGTTACACTGGGCATTTTTCTTGATTTTTTTTTTAAATGTTCTGTATGTAGGTAGGATCAAACAAATATCTCATTTTACATGCATGTCCATTCATTCACATCATTTTGCATTTATTCGCATGCATTTGCTTTCATTTACATTCATTTGCATCAAATTTTTTTCCCCTTCAGGTTAAGGGATAAACCTGAGTTTCCCATTCAGGATAAGGGATAAATCCTGAGACCCCGACAGTTGTCCAAGTTGTCGTGAGGGTGAAGACTGAAAATCTTCTATCAGAATCAATTAGTAATTCTTTAAAATCCAGTGTTCGTGCTGGTAATTTTTCAAAAACCCAGTGTTCGTACTGGTAATTTTTCAAAAATCTAGTGTTCGTGCTAGTAAAATTTCAAAAACCCGGTGTTCGTACTAGTAATTCTTCAAAACCCAGTGATTGTGCTGGTAAAATTTCAAAAACCCAGTGTTCGTGCTGGTAAATTTCCAAAACTTAGTGTTCGTGCTGGTAATTTTTTAAAAATCTAGTGTTTGTGCTGGTAATTTTTCAAAAACCCAGTGTTTGTGCTGGTAATTTTTTAAAAAATCCAGTGTTCGTGCTGGTAAAATTGTAAAAACTCAGTGTTCGTGCTGGTAATTTTCCAAAATCCAGTATTCGTACTGGTAATTTTTCAAAACATAATGCGTGCACTGGTACATTTTCAAAATCCGGTGTTCACACTGGTAAACTTTAAAATTCAGTGTCCATATTGGTCTAGTTTTCTTTCAAGATTCAAGTTCCGACTCGAATTTCCTTTCCTTCAAATTGATCTATTTTCCCTTCAGGATTTGAGTTCCGACTCAAATTTCTTTTCCTTCCAAATTGATCTACTTTTCCTTTAGGATTCGAGTTCCGACTCGATTTTTTTTTCCTTCCACAATGGATCTAGTTTTTCTTCGAAGATTCGAGTTCCGACCCGAGTTTTCTTTTCCTTCTGAATTGGTCTAGAAAATTAGAGTTCCGACTCGAATTTTCTTCTAAATCCAATTCAAATGTCTAGAATCGGTCTAGAAAATTAGAGTTCTGACTTGAATTTTCTCTCAAATCTGATTTGTTTAGCTTTGCTTTAAAGGTTTGAACTCCTACTCAAACTTTTCTGTAATTTAGTAATTGGTCTAGAAGATCCAAGTTCCGACTCAATTTTTCTTTCAAAACCCAATTCATTTAGTTTGTCCTTAAAGATTTGAATTTCGATTTGAATCTTTCCTGAAAACCCAGTTTAGCATCTGGTCCATTCAAAGCTCACAAGTTGAATCCTTCCTTCTTAAACTATGGTCCTTAGGTTAAATCCCTATGGAATTGATAGTTCGTAGGTAGAACCCCTGCAAAACCGATGTGATCCTTAGGTTAAATCCCTGTGGAATGATAGTTTGTAGGTTGAACCCCTGCAGAACCGATGTGATCCTTAGGTTAAATCCCTATGAAATTGATAGTTTGTAGGTCGAACCCCTGCAAAACTGATGTGATCCTTAGGTTAAATCCCTATGGAATTGATAGTTTGTAGGTCGAACCCCTGCAGAACTGATATGGTCCCTAGGTTAAATCCCTATGGAATTGATAGTTTGTAGGTCGAACCCCTGCGGAACCGATGTGATCCTTAGGTTAAATCCCTATGGAATTGATAGTTCGTAGGTCGAACCCCTGCGAAATTGATGTGATCCTTAGGTTAAATCCCTATGGAATTGATAGTTCGTAGGTCAAACCCCTGCAGAACTGATGTGATCCTTAGGTTAAATCCCTATGGAATTGATAGTTCGTAGGTCAAACCCCTGCAGAACCGATGTGATTCTTAGGTTAAATCTATATGGAATTGATAGTTCGTAGGTCGAACCCCTGCGGAACCAATGCGATTTGTAGGTTGAACGTCTGTCAAACCAATACGGCTGATAGGTTGAACCCCTTTGTGAACCAAAAGTCCTTCTCAACCCAGTGGTTCTTAGGTTGAACCCCTTTCGAACCAATCTCATTCTAAAAAATTTGATCTGTAGGTTAAATTCCTACTGATCCCCGGTTCTTAGGTTGAACCCCTTCGGAACTAATCCCACTGCCAAAAATTTGATCTGTAGGTTGAAGTCCTCCTGATCCAATATTCTTTACGATCCTTAGGTCAAACCCCTTTTGGATTGGTCTTTTTCAGAAATGTGATTTGTAGGTTGAAGTCCTCCTGATCCACGTTCTTAGGTTGAATCCCTATTGAACCCATGTCATTCCCAGTGAACCAATGTCGTTCTCAATTGAACCAATGTCGTTCTTAGGCTGAATTCCTATTGAACCCATGTTGTTCCCAGTAAACAATTTCCAATTTCGACCTTTGGGTCAATTAATTTCTAATTTCCAATTTCCAACTTCCAATTTTATATTTTCAATTTCGACCTTCGGGTCAATCAATTTCTAATTTCCAATTTCCAATTTTGACCTTTGGGTCAACCATATTCACTTTCAACTTTTGGGTCAATCAATTTCCAAATTCCAAATTTCCAATTTCCAATTTTCAATTTCGACCTTTTGGTCACTCAATACCAATTTCAATCATTTCCTCTTGTGAGAGACCCTTTTTACAGGGAAAGTTCAAGGGAGCTCGTTCTTTTCGCATGCTATCCTTTGTTCACCTACCCCCTTTTCAGGGAGAGTTTGAAGGGACTCGTGTCTTTGTGAACCGTTTGCAAAACAAAATTGCAATTTCATACAAGGAACCCTTAGTTCAGGGAGAGCTTCGATGGAAGATTGCTTTTTTTGTGATCACAATTTCATACTAGGCCCTTTCATCATGATGGACCCTCCTTTCGAGGAGAGTGTGATGGACTTGTTCTCTTTCATGACTAATTCACCGACCTCACCATTACCGGCCTCTTTCCATAAGAGAAGCCTAATGATAGAAAGTTTTGACGAAAGCTTAATTTCTCTTCGAAAGTTCATTTTGCAAACACCTCCTCTTCAGTGAAGAGATGAGTAATTTCTATTTCCCATTTCTGAATCTTCTCCTTTGGGGAAAGGAGAAGAGAATTTTTGTCATGGATGTGTTGAGTCGCGCTTCAAATGCTCGCTTTCGTGAAGGATTTCAAGAAAATTTTGCCAATTTGTCATTAAACATTTGTTGATTTCAAAATCTTTATTGCACAAAAGAATTACCTTAGAATACTTTCAGTATTACTTCTGAAAGGACAAAGCTTTCGCGAAAAAGGATTCAAAATCTTTCAATTGGCCAACTAAAAGGATGAAGAATAAATCCTCGATAAGGCCAGCAAAGAAAATTCAATGTTGTTGCAGAGCCATAAGTGATCGATATTGATCGCAGTGAATGACACATTTTTAAAGATCATTCTTGGAAAATAAGGCAGTCGAAATATCCTGGGTGATACAGAAAAATCTATTCAATTTTCATATCTCCTCAATCACCTAAAGCTACAATTAAATATCTGCAAAAAGGATCTCTCAATTGTCGTCAAGATGAAGACGAATTATGCGAGTTAGACCCCTGGGGCCAAAGAAGATTTGGATCATCTTCAAGATGAAGGAGTTTGTGATAGATCATTCCAAGGAAAGCTCAGATCACCGTCAAGATGAAAGCGACTGCGATGAGCCTCCCAACAAACCCTAAAGGGTATTTAATTTATGCTATCATCAAGATATTCTCAACCAATGAGCCAATACCATCAATATAATCCTTGAGAGAAAAGAAGGATATGAACATCTCTGAGATGAAGGAGTTTGTGACGTACCCTTCCAAAAAATAGAGAGAGAAAAGTCAGAACATCTTCAAAATGTAGGATGATGTAATCCCCGAAAACCCAAGAGAGCTCTAATTTTGCCAATAAAAAAAAAGAGTGCAGGAAGATCATCATGAGAAAAGAATCCCAAGATATCAGACTGCCGAATCTGCCAAAGAGTCCTCTTTAAATTTTATAAAATTCTATTATCAATATTCTTTCACCAATTGCTTTCACAATATCAAGAATACTCTCTTTTCTGCTCATATCAAGGAAATTGATAGCTTTCTTGAAAGAAAGTCAATCGCAAACAATTTGAATTCGAATCTTGATTCTACGAAGTTAAGCCCAGTCGAAGGTAATACTTCAGGCAGAAAAGAGAGAATATTTTTGCACCAATGTGCATCACTTTCAATTATTTTGAATCAATAATAATTTTCAACATTTTGACAATATTTTCTAGCTATCCTAGCGTGAAGCGAGAGCTTGAGGTTCATCTTTGGTGCATCCTGACATCATTTGTTATCCCTTTTAGGAATTGATAACAGGAGTTTTCAAGATTTCATCCCTTCTGTTGGTATAATCTGAGCGCTTGAGCTCTCAGATATGCACACTTCTCTGTGTCCCCACTGTCCCACCATAGACAGTCCAATTTTGGCTTGAGGTTAAGACACCAATCATTTTCTCGCAAAAGGTCATCAATTTCAAAAGTTATTTAGTCTCAGCAATGAGGCGCCCAAAATCAAACCCCTTTTCAAGCTTTAAGGACCCCAATTTCATCCTTTTACAAAAACCCCTATCGGATTCATTGTGCGGAAGTCCGAAGGTTCCATCATGGGTTCTTCTTTCAAGAATCCCATCATTTTCATTCCGAGTCAGGTTAAGGGTTAAACCTGAGCCTCATTTTGATGAGGTATTTCATTTTCCAGTTAGGTTAAGGGTTAAACCTGAGCTTCATTTCTACGCGAGGTATTTCCCGTCCCATCCAGGTTAAGGGCAAAACCTGAATCTCACTTCTTTTGAAGTAAATTTTTCTTCTTTATTCTCCATTTTATACCTACCATTTTCATCGGGGCTAATTTTTTTTTATAACCAGTCAGATCCTTCTAACTGGAACATTTTTATAGCCCAAATTTGGTGTGTTTTTCTTTGCCACTAAGCTCGTCCTCAAGCCGGCTTAGTAGCAAAGAGGGGCATCTGTAAACACCCCAAATTTTCCTCATCCATTCTCAAACAACCCTTATCGTGCAGTGCCAACCCTGTTAGGTCAATGTAGGAGTCAAACCCCGAGTCTATTTCAGAAAATCACCACTTTACCCATTTTCATTAGAAAAATTACCATTTTACCCCTAGGTCATCTATGACCCCAGTCAGTCGGAGTCAACCAGGCTCATTGGTCAGTTCAGAACAGTTAAAATATTAGTCATTTCAAGCTCATCTGAGCTCATAGTGAGAAGGCAATTATCATTTCTGACCATTCCTGCCAAAATGGGATCATTTCTTCATAAATGAGCTCATTTCTCACTCAAATCCAAGCCAATTGTCTCTGAGTCAGTCATTCACAGTCAATCATATTCCTTTGAGTCTAGCTTGAGCTCATCAGGAGTTCAAGCGCTTCAATTTCAGTTCAAAACCATGTCCAAGAGTCTCGAAGCCCATTTTAGCCTGTTTCAGCTCTTTTAGCTAAAATTGAGCTGAGTTCAGCCAGTTGAGCTAGTGTTCAAACTTTGATATTATTTTATGTCAGTATTACTGACCTTTGTTTCAGCTCAAACCTAGTTCAGATTCGTAATTCACTTCACTCCAGTGACCATTCCGCACCATTTCTCTAAAAATGGCTGTTTTTCTTGAAAATTTAGTCGGAAAGGTTAGTTGAGCCAGTGTTTGGTTAGTTCATTTGAGTTCTGAAACTCTAAAACCCAGCTCAATCCATATCATTTCACTTCAATCCAGCTCAAACCCTAATTTTCAGTGTCACCCTAGCTGAGTAGAACCCAAAAACCATTTTTTGAACCATTTTGCAAATTTTATCAATTTTAACACTTTTTGAACTTGTACAAGTGTCAATCGGGGTTTGACATCCAAAATTCTTTATTCAGGGTCTGCATTTCGCATAGCATTTCATGTCATTTCTCATCATTTTATATCATTTCTTAGCATTTCATAACATTTCTTCACATTTTATTTCATTTTTGAAGTTCAGAACTCCAGTTTTATAAATTTCAATCCAGTTTGAGTTTTAAAAGTTTTCAGAAATCAATTTCAAACCTTGGGTTTCCAAAATTGACATTTTTACCCCCTAAGAGTCTAAATTTGGAAATATTTTCTCAAGAAAAATAATCTGGATTTATTTCAAACTCAAATTTTCAAATTCTACGCTGGATTTGCTTCACAATGGGGTATTGAACTTCAAAATCCGAGCTCGTTTCAAAAACTGCCAAAAATAGCTCATTTATTCAGAAATCTTTCTAAAAAGACCATTCTACCCCTATGATTCTCAAAGTGAATTTCAAATTTGGAAAGTGAGCCCACTATGAAAACTCCATTTTCATTTAAAAAAAATTTATCTTTTGCTTTCTTTCGTTCTTTTTTATTTTTGTTATTCTTTTATTTTATTATATATATATTTTTTTGTGAGAGGAGGTGGGACCCACAAGGGGGTCGACCAAGCCTCCAACCCCATTTCCTTCTTCCTTCCTTTTCTTTCTTCCCTTCCTTTCCTTCTTCTTCTTTTTTTTCTTTCCTTTCTTCTTTTCCTTCTTCCTTCCTTTTCTTCTTTTCTTTCTTTCTTTCCTTCTTCCCTTCCCTTTCTTCTTTCCCTTCTCCAGCCCATTCACGTGCTTTTCTTTAATTCTCATTAGCCTCTCATTAAAAACCTTAGCCCTAATTCATTAAAGCCTAAGTTAAAAAAAAAAAGGAAGGGAAGGGCATTAGATGGTTTCCCATCTCCTCTCCATCTCACGCCTCTCTCTTTCTCTTCACCTCCTCAACACAGCAGCCACTTCAATTTGGGTTTCAACTATTGGTGGCCACCACCTTCAGCGGCTTTGAAGCAGCACTTGCAGTCGGAGCTACCACCGTCACCAGCCGGACCTCCTTCCTCCAGCCACTCCTCCCAGCCGGTCCAACCATCTCCAGCACCTTCAAGCACAAGACTGCAGCCATCTTCACCACCAGTGCCTTCCACCTTCCAACACCAGCCTCTAACCTCTTTGAAGCCTAGTTGTAGGCCTCCCATATGACCATCCTCCTTAGTGTAGCCGATCCAAGCCTTCTCCATTAGAAGTCAACACATCCAAGGTAAAGCTCCTCGATTGCATGAAGTGGATAAAGGTTTCTATGAGATTTTGCATGAATCTAAGGGAAATCCAGTTCAAAATTAGATTTACGATTTTCAAAGCTTTGATTTTGAATAAAATGAAAATCGTGTTCATTCATGTCAATGGCTATACAAATAGAGGATCCATCCCGAAGATGGATCGGATTCCCTAATGTCAATAGCTGAAATAAAAAAAATGATTTATGTGCCTCCCTGATTTTATTTATTTATTTATTTATTCATAGTTTTTGATATATTTCATGTCTTTTTTCTTGTTACGTTTATTTTGTTTTATTGTTTTATACTATTTAGTATGATTTCATTGATAACACATAGTTTTGATTTTAGGCATATATTCTAATCATTATTTTATGCACAATTTTTTATCCATAAATTCTAAAAAACTTATTCTTGAGTGCCTTACTTTATCTGTGATATTCTATTGAAAATTTGAGTCCATTTGGGTTTCAGAACCCCTTCTAGCAAATCAAAGTCTAAATCAGGTTTTCTGTTCTCCAGAAACTCCAAATTCAGTTATAGCAGATAAGAACCTATGAGATCCCCTAAATGGGAGATCTGAATTCCCCCCTAAAAATTACAGTAGATTCATAGTGGAATCTACTGATTGTCTAAAAATTTTGGGATCTTTATAAGTAGATTTTACCTTTGTTAAAAATCGATTTTCTCAGACCTTTGGGAAAATCTTGATTTTTCCTTATCAGGGTATAGACAGACCCTAATGTGCTTGTCCGCTCAACCCGTAGCCCAAATGCAAAAACTTTCAACACGACAGTTTTTTCTAACCCATTCCTATGTCATTTTTCAAAATTTGGGAATTTTTGTGATTGTCTAAGTATTTTTCTCGGAATTATCTTTTCTGTCTTATAGATTCTCATATCCAAAAGTTCCAGAGATCTAGGTCTCTGATAACAATGTTCCCATTTCCAAACCGTAACCAAAATTCCAATGCTATAAAAATATGAAATTTGCCTATGTTTTTCATGGACATTTTTTCACAGTTTCAGCCATTTTCTCATCTATCTTCTATTTTCCCACATTTTCTCACGAAACTTGTCTGTTTCCCTCAAATCCTAGAGTTGCCGGATTCTGATCCGACTTGCTGGAGTTGTCTAGCTCCGACCATAGGTCAAAACCAAAAGGTATAAAATACAAAAATCGTTTTCTAATCGTTCTCTATCACCCCATAAAATTTGGAAAATTTTTATGGAAGTTTGATATCCAAAATTCCATTTAGATACAACATTTTAGGCAAAATTCTGATTTTTTATAATTTTTAGCTATTTTCCATATTAATAAAATAAAAAAAAATAGATTTTCGAGCTCCATTCTATTTTTAGGGTTAGTATAGGTGTCCATGCCAAATTTTGCTCAATTCCAAGTTTATTTGCTTTATATGTTAGTTTATCTTTAAATTGAGAAGCGAAAATCAGGCGAAAATTGAGTTAAATTTGATATTTTATGATATTTTTGCCATTTTAGGGTTTTATTTATATAAATAAGCATGTAATGTCATATTAAAGTTAATTTCGATCTCATTTGCATTTCAATTTCTCATTTTTGTAAAATTTATTTTAGAAAACCCTGGTTTCAAGGCCATAGTCTTGTTATCATGGGCATTTTGGTAATTTTGACCACAATTTCGAAATTCTAAACTTTAATTTTCCAAATTTTCATGCATATCATCATATTGTGTTTGATTTATTTCATTTGATTTTCAAATTTCTAAATTTTACAAAAATTCTTTTAGAAAACTCTGATTTCAAGGTCATCAGAGGTATTTTGGTCATTTTGACCCCAATTTCGAATTTACAAGTTTAGTTTTAAAATTTATTTTTTATTTCTCATGTTTATATTAAAGGGTGTATGATTTTGGGTTTATAGATAAATAATATCTGATAATTTCCAATATTTTCGGATAAATTCGGAAAAACCTACATTTTTGTGCTAACATTGTTTTCTAGTTTTGCAGGAACATCCAAGAAGAAGACTGAGCTTTATTCTTTTACTTTTATTCAATGTAAAGATGTAATAAATTGGAATAAGAATTTACATTTCTTCTTAGAATAGGATTGCATTGCATATAGTTTAATTTCTGTAAATTCTGATATCTGATGCATCATTCATGCACATTTTTTCAAAATCACTATGGTTGACACGAATGGCACATGCACAAGCTATTATGGAGTTTATAAACTTGGTGGAATTTGTATTTTTGGTCATAGTTAGAATACGAATGAAACCTAGAATTATGATTTTCGTATTAGCCACATTCAGCATACACTCTTAGGCTAACTTCAAAAATGCACTGCATTTCTCAAAATTTCAAAAAGGATTTCCCAATTCCTCAAAGAATTCTCTTTCAAATTCATTCATTTATCAAATTTGCATTAATTGCAAACTCTTTTCCCAATTCCATTTCAGAAAAATCGTTTTTCTCAAGAATTTCCAAGTCTTTCTCAGGATTTGATTTTCTCAGAATTCTAAATTTTCAAATGAGATTTCAAAGTATTTTCCAAGTTCAAATTATGATTTTCCAAGATTTCCACATTCTCAATTCTAAGTTTCTAATCTCAAAATCAATTTTCTTAGGTTTTTAATTTTCTTGAGAATCCATTTTCCATTTCAAAAGTCATTTTCTAATGAACTTCCTGATTTTTCCATAATTCTCGAATCAATTTCCTCAGAAAGCAATCTAAATCTCAAAATCAATTTTCCCAAAGTTCAAGTTTCTTGAGAATTCATTTTTCAATGCAAATTTCTAATTTCTAATGAAGTTCAATGATTTTCCCAAGAATTCCAATTTCAAGCACCTTTCCAATCATTTTCCAAGCATATTTCAACTTTCCAAGCAAACATCATCATTTCAAAACTTGCATCTTTTCAAAATTCCATAGCACATGCATAATTCTCTATGCTTTCTAGGAAAATAGAGCATAATTTAGATAATTTAACTTAGTCAAAGCACACATTTGATCATTGGTTCAATTACCCCTGGTAAAGGCGCCAGAAACGATTGAACCTCGTACCGACAGGCGGATCCCATTCCACGGAATTTTCCCGCAAATTTTCAAAACGGAGGCAAGTGATTTTCCAAAACCATTTTCAAAATTTTGGTCGAGTTTGACTCGCAAAATCGTTTCTCTCACTCTCGCAGAGGGAGGGGGGAAAATTTTTTGCGATGATAACAGATCCCTCCATTATTTTGGTAGCATCAAGGGTGAGTTTTCTTACATCTTTCATTTGCAAATCGTTTGTTTTCGTTTCAAAGAAATATATGTGATTGTATCTTCTTTCTTCATGAAACTGATTTCCACTATGCATGTGTGTTGAGTTGCATGTGGATTCAGTGGATTAGATTTGTGTGTTATTCCTTACATTCAGTTCATAGCACTTATGTGAGATGCATTACGTGAACACACATACACTTATGTTTCAAAATATATATATATATATATATGTGTGTGTGTGTGTGTGTGTGTATTTTGTAAAAACGAGTTTTTTGAATCTAGAGTTGTCAAAGGCACTTTTGACGATTCAATCATATCTCCCTAGATACTGATCGGATTTTGGTGTTCTTGGACATTCTGGAAAGCCCAGACCTAGTCCTCCAACATTGTAGTTGGAAACTTTTCCAGATTCGAAATGACAAGTTCTCTAAAAGCTTCATCAAAAATATCCTTTTTGCATGCATTAGTTTTTCCTGAAATCCAAAGTTATCAAAGACACCTCTGATAAATCAACTATATCGCTCTAGATACAAGTTTTATTTTGGTGTTCTTAGATATTCTGGAAAGATAAGACTTAGACCTCTAACTTTGTAGTTAAAGGTTTGGCCTGATTCGGTCTATAAGATCTTCTAAAATATCTATCAAAAATATAGTTTTTGCATATATTAGTTTTTCCCGAATCCAGAGTTGTCAGAGACACCTCTGATAAATCGACTGTATTGCTCTAGATACAAGTCCGATTTTAGTGTTCTTAAGCATTAAGGAAAAATCAGACTCAGACCTCTAATGTTGTAGTTACAGGTTTGGCCTGATTCAATTCGCATGGTCATCTAAAATCTTTGCTAAAAATATAGTTTTTGCATACATTGTTTCTTTTCTGAATCTAGAGTTGTCAGAAACACCTTTGATAAATCGACTGTATCGCTCTGGATACAAGTCTGATTTTGATGTTCTTGGATATTCTGGAAAACTCAGACTCAAACCTCTAACTTTGTAGCTAAAAGGTTAGCCTGATTCGGTTGTAGGATCTTCTAAAATCTCTATCAAAAATATAGTTTTTGCATGCATTGGATCTTTTTTAAATCTAGAGTTGTCAGAGACACCTCTGATAAATCAACTATATTTCTCTGAATACAAGTTTAATTTTGGTGTTCATGAACATTCTGGAAAGTTTAGACTAATACCTCTAACTTTATAGTTGAAGATATAGCCTGATTCGGTACGTAGAATCTTCTAAAATCTCTGTAAAAAGTATAGTTTTTGCATGCATTGATTCTATCCTAAATCCAGAGTTGTCAGAGACACCTCTGATAAACCGACTCTATCGCCTTGGATACAAGTCGGATTTCTGTGTTCTTAGACATTTTGAAAATCCAAGACAGAGTTTTCCAACTTTGTAGTTGAGTACTTTTTCTTATTTGGTTCGTAAAATCCTCCAAATCCTTTATCAAAATATAGAACATTTGGATTTTTGTTAGTTCCTGCTCTGTCCAGAATGCCCTAGACAACGTCCCGTATTTTCATGATTTCTCCTGACTCCCTTAATGAAAATTCGATTGGTTTGATTTTGTGGAAAGCTAAGAGATAACTCTACAACTTTTATGTTTAGGGTCAGAGTTGAATCTTCGTTTAAATATCTCAAAAATATAAATCTTTTTACTGTTATAGGAAGTCATGATTTTCTTTTAACTTGTTTTAAATCTCTCTCCTTTTGGGGCCGAGTTGGGTGCAACCCAACTGAGACACCAAGTCACTGAACTCAAACTGCCTAATTAAGCTTGTTTATCATCTAATATGGTTAAATTGAGATTAGCCAATATGCCATATCAAGCTCGTATTGCTTTGATTTATGTACACTTACACACTGCATGAGAACAATGTGACATAAATGTTATAACACGAATGAGTACTTTCACTTGCACATCATGTCACCAAACTTAGAGTAATTGCATAAATCATGTTGATAATTCAAGTGTCCTAGCCTTTAATGAATATTTGATTATGTTTCGTGTACATTTGCATTGATCACACGATTCACCTTTGGCACTTGATCTGTCCCGTAAGTATAAAGGGGAGTCGGGGCACCTTCTAAGGACGTATTTGTCAGTGAGACTTTATGGAATGCTAAAAAACTCTGTGGCGAGTTAGTGTGGGCAATTGACCCACCTTGTGAGTTGATCTCACTTATGTCAGAAATGTGCAGTTACACGTACTTTCTTTCTTATGAATATCTCATGTGATATAATTCTAGAGAGGTCTTCCTTTGGTTAGATGATTAATGAAATATTCATTATTAAATGCTAATGTTAATCATGTTAGTCGCCCGATCACGATCGCATTGCTTATTTTGATCATGATGCAAGAGTTGCACCTTCCTTGCTCACTTGCTTAAATGATTGATGTACCTGCCTAAGTATATTGGTGCATGATGTTATCGTTTATTACTCAACATTGTTCCTTTACTGCCTTTTTACTTGTTACAATTACACTTATTTAATCACTTCAATTATGTTAACTGTCTCACCATGATTCACATATATGCCCACTTATACATATGCATTGTTTGTGATATTTTATCTGTTCTGTCATGATATAATCTCTTGTGTTGTTGCTCCAGTTAATTATGTTATTAGATGCATATCATGTTATAAATGTTATGATTTGCGCAAATGGATTGTCGTAGATGATTTCTCACCAGCTCGCAAGAGTACTAACCCCATTTTATGGGGATACAGATATTTTACTTCTCGTGGTACGATGGAGATCGATATACGGTGGAGGACTGAACCCACACTTTTAGAATGTCGAAGATCTTGGCAGTTGCTTTTTGTAAAAAGGGAAATGTTGCATCATCTTGTAAAATATAATTAATAAAATGTTTCATCTTGTTGTTCTCTATAACCCGCCTAGAGTTTTTCACTTGTTTTTTCCTTAAGTTTTTTCTCTTTGCATAATGTTATAAAAAAAATTTTACCCTGAAAATCTAAAGAATTTTCCAAGCTGGGATTTTGGGGCGTTACAGGAACAAACATCAGTAATACTGAGATGAAGTAAAACTGAAGCTCAAACACTAGCTCAACTGACTGGACTTAGCTCAATTTCAGCTGAAATGGGTTAAAATAGACTTCTAGACACTGGGAAGTGAATTTAAAGTGAAACTAGAGCACTTGAACTCCTGGTGAGCTCAAGCTAGACTCAGAGGAATAGGATTGATTAAAAATGTCTGACTCAGAGATAATTGGCTTAGATTCGAGTGAGAAATGAGATCCTTTATAAGGAAATGAACCCATTTTGGCAGAAATGATCAGAAATGAACATGGTCTGCTCATTATGAGCTCTGGTGAGCTAGCAATGACTGGCATTCTAACTATTCTGAGCTTAAGAATGAGCTTGGCCGACTCTGACTAACAGGGTTCTGGGATGACCTAGGGGTAAAATGGCACCTAAACTAAGACAAACTTGGGGTTGGACTCCTATACTGGCCTACCAGGGTTGGCATATGCAATAGGGGAAATGTTTGAGAATGGATGAGGAAAATTTGGGGTCTTTACAGATGCCCCTCTTTGCTACTAAGCTGGTTTAGGGCCGAGCTTAGTGTAAAAAAAAAACACACCAAATTTGGGCTATATAAAAAAATGCCCCAGTTAGAAGGATCTTACTGGTTATGAAAAAATTAGCCCTAATGAAGATGGTAGATATGGATCGGAGAATGAAGAAGAAAGATTCACTCTATAGCAGTGAAGTTCAGGTTTTGCCCTTAACCTGGATGAGACGGAAAATACATCTTATAGAAACGAGGGGTCGCAAAGAAGGCAATGAAAATGGTTTTCCCTAAAAGCTTTGAAAAAGAGAGTGATTTGGGCATCCCATGACTGAGATTGAATAGCTTTTGAAAAATGGCATTTTGCGAATAACGGTTCAGGTTTAACCCTTATCTCGAAAAGGAGATAAAATACCTTATAAGAATGAGGCTCAAGTTTTACCCTTAACCTGATCGGGAAATGAAATACCTCATCAAAATGAGGCTCAGGTTTAACCCTTAACCTGATTGGAAAATGAAAATAATGGAATCCTCGACTGAAGAAACCATGATGAAACCTTTGGATTTCACACAATAAATCTGATAAGGGTTTTGCAAAAGGATGAAAATGGGGGTCCCTAAAGCTTAAAAAAGGGGTTGATCTTAGATGCCTCATTGCTGAAACTAAATAACTTTTGAAATTGATGACCTTTTGCGAGAAAAAGATTGGTGGTTCAACCTCAAACCGAAATGGGACTATCTATGGCAGGACAATGGATAACACAAGAAAGTGTGCGAATCTAAGAGCTCAGGCGCTCAGATTATAAAAAAGAAGAGAAGGAATCTTGAAAACTCCCGTTATCAAGTCCTAAAGAGGGATGACAAATGACGTCAAGATGTATCAAAGCGGACACCAAGCTTTCACTTCACGCCAGGATAGCTAGAAAATGTTGAAAATTGTTGTTGATTCAAAGTAATTGAAAATAATGCACATTGGTGCGAAAATATTTTCTCTTTTCTACCTGAAGTATTACCTTCAATTGGGCTAACTCCATAGAATCAAGAATCAAATTCAAATTGCTTGCAGTTGGCTTTCTTCCAAGGAGACTATCAATTTCCTTGACATGAACATGAAAGAAATGATTAACATTATGAAAGCAATTGGTGAAAGGATATTGATAAAAGAATTTCACAAAATTAAAGAAGATTTTTGACAGATTTGGAATTTTGATATCTTGGATTTTCCCATGATTATCTTTTTGCACTCTTTTTTAGACAGACTTTGAGCTTTCTTGGGATTTTGCAAGAATTTCATTGCATCAACTTTCAACTTGGTGATGCTCTAATTTTTCCTTCTTTTTTTGGAAGGGTACGTCACAAACTCCTTTAACTTGGAGATGTTCTGAGCCTTCTTTGTCTCAGGAATTATACTGATGGTATTGTCTCATTGGTTGAAAGTCTCTTGATGATAGCGAAAATCAAATATCTTTTAGGGTTTGTCGGAAGATTCATCGTATCAGCCTTCAACTTGACGATGATTTGAACTTTCTCTAAAAGGACACGTCACATACTCCTTCAACTTGGAGATGTTCCGAATCTTCTTTGCCCACCGTCTTTAACTTGACGATATTTAAGAGATCCCTTTTGTAGATATGTAATTGCGGCTTTGATATTTATTGAAGTGATATTGAGATTGGGTGAATTTTTTCTTTATTGCCCAAGATATTTTCACTGCCTTATTACCAAAAGAATGATCTTTAAAAATGTGCCATTGACTGCGATCAATATCAATCACTTATGGCTTTGCAACAACATTGAATTTTCTTTGTCGGCCATATCGAGGATTTATTCTTCATCCTTTTGGTTGGCCAAGAGAAAGATTTTGAATTTTCAATCCCTCTTCGCAAAAGCTTTGTCCTTTTGGAAGGAATGCTGAAGGTATCTGAGGTAAAGATTTATACAATAAAGATTTTGAAATCAACAAGTATTTGATGACAAATTAACAAAATATTCTTGAAATCCTTGGTGAAAGCGAGCATTGAAGTCTGACTTAACGCACCCGTGACAAAAATTCTCCTCTCCTTTCCCCAAAGGAGAAGACTAAGGCTTAGCCCTTACCTGAATGGGAAATAAAAAATACTCCCCTCTTCCCTGAAGAGGAGGTGTTTGCAAAATAAACTTTCGAAGAGAAATTAAGCTTTCGTAAAAGCTTCCTAATATTAGGCTTCTCTTATAGAAAGAGGGCCGATAGTGGTGAAGTCGATAAATTGATCATGAAGGAACGAGTCCATCACACTCTCCCTGAAAAGAGGGTCATCCATGACGAAATGGCCTAGTAAAGAAATTGGGGGCCCACAAAGAAAGTGAGCCTCCATCGAAACTCTCCTTGAAATAAGGGTTCCTTGTATAAAATTGGAAGATCATTTTGCAAACGGTTCACAAAAACACGAGTCTCTTCAAACTCTCCCTGAAAAGGGGCTAAGTGAACAAAGACGATAGCATGCGAAAAGAACGAGCTCCCTCGCAAGATAAAATAATTGAGATTGATATTTGGTGACCAGAAGGTCAAAATTGAGAATTGGGTGACTCAAAGGTTGAAATTGGAAATTGGGTGACCAGAAGGTCGAAATTGAGAATTGGGTGACTCGAAAGTCGAAATTGGAAATTGGGTGACCAGAAGGTTGAAATGGAGAATTGGGTGACTCAAAGGTTGAAATTAGAAATTGGGTGACCCGAAGGTCGAAATTGAAATAAAGCTTGAATTTTGATGAAAGATCATTACAAAGACTGTCCCTAAGAGATCGACTAAAGCGACCAATGGGCAAGACACTAACACGAGTGCTAGATTTTGAAATAGTACCAGTATGAGCACCGGTTTTTTAAAATAAACCACTGTAAAAACTGGATTTTGAAAATGAACCAGTAAAAACTAGACTTTGAAAATGAACCAACACAAAGCTGGGTTTGGAAAAAAATTCGAGTCAGAACTCAAATTCTAAAGAAAAGACTAAACCGAATTAAGATTTTAAGGAAAGAGAATTCGAATCGAAACTCAAATACCAAAGAAAAATTAAACCAATTAGAATTTAAAGGAAAGAAAATTCGAGTCGAAACTCGAATCCCAAAGGAAAATTAAACCAATTAGAGTTTAAAGGAAAGAAAATTTGAGTGGAACTCGAATCCCAAAGAAAAATTAAACCAATTAGAAAGAAAATTTGAGTTGGAACTCGAATCCCGAAGGAAAAATTAAACCAATTAGAAAGGAAATTTGATTCGAAACTCGAATCCCAAAGGAAAATTTAACTAATTAAAATTTAAAGGAAAGAAAATTCGAGTCAGAACTTGAATCCCGAAGGAAAATTAAACCAATTAGAAAGGAAATTCGAGTCGAAACTCAAATCTTCAAAGTAAATATATTCCAACCTGAAAGTTGGATTTTGTAAAAGGACTAACGCAAAGCTAGATTTGATGGAAGGACCAGTGCTCAACTGGTTTGTGCAAAGCAGGATTTGAAAGGACCAACTTGAAAATTGGATTTTATGAAAGGATCGATGCTGAACCAGATTTGAAGGGACCAATGCTAAACTGGATTTGGTTAAAGGACCAACTCGAAGATTGAATTTTGAAGGACCAGTGCTAAACTGGGTTTATCAGGAAGGTTCAAGTCGGAACTCGAATCTTCAAGGGAAAACTAGAAAAATTGGATTTGGGATAAAGTTCGAGTCGAAACTCAAATTTTATAGACCAATTATGGAATTTGAATAAAGGGAAGAAAATTCGAGTCAAAACATGAATCTTTAAAAGAAATTAGACCAACTAGGCTTTAAAGGAAAGAAGATTTGAGTCAGAACTCGAATCCCAAAGAAAAATTAAACTAATTAAAATTTAAAAGAAAGAAAATTCGAGTCGGAACTCAAATTCTGAAGGAAAAATTAAACCAAATAGAAAGAAAATTCGAGTCGAAACTCTAATCCCGAAGGAAAATTAAACCAATTAGAAAGAAAATTCGAGTCAGAACTCGAATCCCGAAGGAAAAATTAAACCAAATAGAAAGGAAATTCGAGTGAGAACTCGAATCTCGAAGGAAAAATTAAACCAATTAGAAAGGAAATTCGAGTCGAAACTCGAATCTCAAAGGAAAATTAAACCAATTAGAAAGGAAATTTGAGTCGGAACTTGAATCTTAAAAGGAAAAAGATTCCAACCTGGAAGTTGGATTTGAAAGAAAAGAAGTCTGAGTCGAAACTCGGATCCTTAAAGGAAAATTAAATTGAAGGAAAACCCAAGTCAGAACTCGGATCTTCAAAAGGAAAAATAATTCGAAGAAGAACCCGAGTCAAAACTTGGACCTTAAGAGAAAATTAAATTAAAGAAAAACCCGAGTTGGAACTCGAATCTTCAAAAGGAAAAATGATTTGAAGAAGAACCTGAGCCGGAACTCGGACCTTAAGAGAAAATTAAATTGAAGGAAAACCTGAGTCAGAACTTGGATCTTCAAAAGGAAAAATGATTTGAAGAAAGACCCAAGTTGGACCCCGGCCTTTAAGAGAAAATTAAATTGAAGGAAAACCCGAGTCAGAACTTAGATCTTCAAAAGGAAAAATGATTTGAAGAAAGACCCGAGTCGGAACCCGACCTTTAAAAGAAAATTAAATTGAAGGAAAACCCGAGTCAGAACCCGACCTTTAAAAAAAATTAAATTGAAGGAAAACCTAAGTCAGAACTCGGATCTTCAAAAGGAAAAACCTTTCAACCTGAAAGTCGGGTTTTGAGAGGGATCAACAACAGTATTGAATTGAATTCGAAGATTTTGAATTTTTCAAAGATGAGAAATTCATTCAAAATTCTTGACCCAAGATGGTTAAGGATTAGAATTGTTCATGATGGTCTCAGGATTATCCCTTATCCTAAATGAGAAATGAATTTGCTGCAAATGGATGCAAACAAATGCAAATGGATGCAAATAAATGATGAAAGATTTTGTTTGATCCTGTCTGCATACAAAACATTTTGAAGTAAAAACAAATTTTCAAAAAAAATGCCCCAGTATAACTGAGGAATAAGATGTTGGATGAAAGGAGGAGTAATTGATATTTGACGAAAGCTCTTTAAAGATAACAGGGGAATGATGCACTTCTTGATTGATCCAGGAGGCACTCTGAGAGAGGTCATTCCTCATGAGAGATATATTGCAAATAAAACAAGGAAAATTGATGATTTATTAATGTACTGGAAAAATAAACTGATGGAAGAATTAGGGCTACATCTTCTTTTCAAAATGACAAAAGTAAGATGGAAAGGATAAGAGCATTAGTATCATCATTCTTATTTGCGTTTTGGTAAGATAGTTGATTGATCTTCTGACTCAGCTCTCACAAGAAATCCTTTGTTGATGCAGTCCTGCATGATGTTCTTGAAGTCAAAGCAATGTTCTATATCATGACCCAATGCTCGGTGATATTTGCAGAATTTATCTTTCCATTTCTCCATAGTGACAAAAGGATCGGCAGCCTTCAGAAGTCTGACCATATCTTTTGCGAGCATGTGTGCGAGAATACTCTCGAGTGTTTGATCTAATGAAGTCAACTTGCGATCATGATTCCAACTGTCGCGTTGTATCTTTTGTTGAGTGCTTGATTTTTGCCAAGACTTGGCCATGATAGTCGACTGGTCCTCTTTTTCATCTTCAACAAAGAAATTCTTGTCGATATAGTCTTGGACGATGTTCTTGAAGATAAAACAGTGGTCGGTATCATGCCCTACTGGCCGATGAAATTTGCAGAACTGACTCATAAATCTTCCCATGATCGTGGGAAGGTCTGTGGCTCTTGGGAGCTTGACTAGTCCCTTGATCAGCATGTATTCAAGGACTTCTTCGAGCGACTGCTCTAGGGGAGTAAACTGGCGATCATAACCCTAGTCGTCCTGCTTTATCTTTTCTTTTTCTTGGGATTTCTGGTGAGAACCTGACGGGAAAGGCTTGTTGTCTTGCTTGAAGGCATCTCCCTTTTTGCCTTCATTGCTACTTTTGTCGGACTTAGAACTTTTCGTGTTGTTGCTCTTACTAGTGACATTCTTGGAGAATGAGACAAATGTCTTTTTCTTGATGGGAGCCTTTCTGAGACTGTCTTCAATTTGCTCAGACATCATCTTAATCATCATTTTCTTGAACAACTGATATGCAGTGGGATCAATGTCATCCCTGTTAGTCTGACTCTGTCCTTTGACAGATCTTGGCGAATTCATCTCTTCTTGCTTGTTGCTGAAATCACTGATGCATTGATATAGTGGCGTCTTCTTGCCTGATCTGATCTGGACCACTTGGGAATATCGATGCTCTCTGCAGAATGAGATGGATGATTAGAATTCGATGATGACGATTCAGATAAAAATGAATAGAGGAAAAATATTTGATGAGAATTTGGTAGACAATTAGAAGGATATCCCATTATTAGAGATTGAGTCATTGCCGAAATTATGACAATTGTGTTGTCATTTTTTGCAAAGAGAATAGACAAATGAAAATAAGCCTTGTTACCTAGGCAAGGTCGTCAAACCATGATAGAATAAAAATTGAATGATTTTATTAAAGAAAAATATGATTTCATCAATAGTAAACTTGACAAAGGGGGGGGGGGGGACAGACAATTTGCCACCACTCCTAATAATCAGCAGACACTCAGGACCTGAAAAAAGAGTAATAGTGACAAAAGAATCTCAGCCATATCTGGCAGAATGATATGCTCTGGACCACTATGCTGATGCGAGATCGAACTCTGGCATGATTCCTTATAGTAGTCGAGCTTCTACGCGCTTCTTTCTCTGAGAAAATTGCCTAACACAACGCTGTGAATGGTAGTAGACACAGAAGAATGAGCCAAGTAGCTTGAACCACTTGCCATATGCATAAGTGTATCTGAGAGGAAATATCTGACGATCAAAATAGTCCCATACGATTTCTTCTTCTTGGAGGTTGTCGATCAAGAATCGGTATCGTGCAATTAGAAGAATCTCTTTGCCATTCTACTTGAATGAACTGGCTCTGATTGGCACATATTGGAGGAACCAAAACTGTAATGTGTAGGTGCACCCTTTGACTAGAATTGATTCTCCGAGTGTGAAATGAGTCAACCCTCGGTACAAGAAAGCGAGTGCGGCCATAGCTATCGAGAGGCAGTTGGTCTGTCGACTTCCCCACCTTCGCAGGAGCTAAACTATCCTGATATTCACATAATTCTATCCGTTTGGAAAGAAGGTCAGTCCTACTGTGTATATGACCAATGCGTGCTGAATGCTTTCTCAAGTTGTTCGAGATAATGAGCTAACTTCTATAAATGTCCCATATTGTCGGTAGATCTCGAGCAAATCCACATATTCATTTTCATCTACTTCGATCAGTGGTCAGGTTTTACGTGTTACGACAATGAAGTCGTACATGATACTTCAAGTACAAGGTTTTGATGATGAACAAGTGAATCAACTGCATTTCAGCTAAGGCAATGAAAAAAGATGACAAGAATTGAAGAATTCAATGAAGAATCTATGAAGACTAGTGTGCAAATGTAAAATTCATTAAATGTCTTAGATTCTTGTAAGAGCATTACTTAGAGTGCATATTTCGATTGCATTTCACCTAAAAAGTCTTTAGAAAAACTTTTCTAAAAGAACCCTTCATGAAAATTGTTTTAGAAAACTCTTACTTAATTTTTCATGTTTATTAGTTGACCAATAGACTCATCAGTCGACCAACTTTTTTGCGCCAATTTCCAAAGCAAAAATGTCAAATTTTTTGAATTAGTCGACTGAAGGTTTTATCAGTCGACCGGACAAAATGTGTATTTTCAGAAAATTTAGCAGCAGTCGACTGAAGGTTTTATCAGTCGACCGAACAGAATGTGTGTTTTTAAAAAATTTAGCAGCAGTCGACTGAAGGTTTTATTAGTCGACCGAACAGAATGTGTGTTTTTAAAAAATTTAGCAGCAGTCAACTGAAAGATTTTTCAGTCTACTGATGATATTATCAGTCGACTAACTTTTCCTTTAGTCGACTAAGTTTCAAAGTTCAGATTTTCAAACGGCTATTATAAACACATTAGTCGACCGACGATAACTGCCAGTCTGCTAATATTTGATTTCAATCAACTAACTACTGTTCCAGTCGACTAATTTTGCCATTTTTCTGTAACTTTTAAAAGGCGTGTCTTTTCATTTTTCAAACATTTTGATTATTCAAAATGGACTGTTATGACACCCTTTCATACCCTCAACGTATGAAATCTTTCAACTATAAATATGAGTGCATTTCACACTCAAAAACATCGAATCATATCAAATTACATTGAATTACAAAGATCAAATTCTTTGCTTTTCACTCCTACTTATTCAAGTATTTGTTTTCTCACTCACTTGATATTTTCACTCCAGTTTTTCACTCAAATTCTTTTGAGAGACAGTGAATTCGTGAGTTGAGTATTTCAACAACCTTAAAATCCAATTGCATTTTATTTGCATTCATAAGAAGGGCTCGTAGGTTGATTGTAAGTTGATTATTTTATTTTTTATGTAAAAGGAAAGTACTCCTTGGTTTAAAAGAGTTGTTTGCTTTCAGTAGGTTTGTTACTGAAAGTGAGACCGGATTTGGTCTGTATGTTGTGTTTATACAAGGTTGATAGTGGAAATCTCAAATGGGTTTTGCTTGGGGACTGGATGTTGGTCTGAAAGACCGAACCAGGATAAATTCTTGTGTTCTTTGTGTGATTGCTTTGCGAATCACAAAATTCCAAAGACGTAATTTACAAGCACTATTCACCCCCTCTCTAGTGCTCGTTGCCTTGATCCTATAGCACTTTTATTACATCCTATCATGCGGGCTAAGGCGTCTCGGGGATCTAGACCCCTGACATTGATAAAGAATTGCTGCTTTAATAGATCTTCAGGCTGACCGGCTGACTCAGATATGTTACGACAATGAAGCCATACATGATACTTCAAGTACAAGGTTTTGATGATGAGCAAGTGAAATCAACTGCATTTCAGCTAAGGCTATGAAGAAATTGAAGAATTAAGTGAAGAATCCTTAAAGACTAGTGTGCAAATGTTTAATTCATTAAAAGTCTTAGATTCTTGTAAGAGCCTTACTTAGAGTGCATATTTAGGTTGCATTTCACCTTAAAAGTCTTTAGAAAAACTTTTCTAAAAGAAACTCTTTTGAAAATCTTTTTAGAAAACTCTTTTCTTAAATTTTCATGTTTATTAGTCGACCAATAGACTTATCAGTCGACTAATCCTTTCGTGCCATATTTTCTAAAAAGTCATTCGTGTCAAATTAGTCGACCGAAGGTTTTATCAGTCGACTGGACAGAATGTCTGTTTTCTGGAAAATTAGCAGCAGTCGACTAATGTTTTTTCAGTCGACTGAACAGAACATGTGTTTTCTGTAAAATTTAGCAGCAGTCGACTAATGCTTTTTATCAGTCAACCGAACAGAATCTTTGTTTTTCAGAAGTTTTTAGCAGCAGTCGACTAAAAGGTTTTTCAGTCTACTGATGATATTATCAGTCAACTAACTTTTCTCAAGTCGACTAAGTTTCAAAAGTTCAGATTTTCAAATGGCTCGATTAACAGATCAGTCGACCGACGATAACTGTCAGTCTACTAATAACTAACTATTAGTCGACTAACTGATGTTTCAGTCGACTAATTTTGTCGTTTTCCTGAAACTTCAAAAAGGCGTGTCTTTTCATTTTTCAAACGTTTTGATCATTCAAAATGAACAGTTTTGACACCCTTTCATACTCTCAACGTATGGAATCTTTTAACTATAAATATGAGTGCATTCTACACTCAAAAACATGAAATTCAATAGAATTATATTGAATTACTTCTTGCTTTTCACTCCTATCCATTCAAGTATTTGCTTTCTCACTCACGTGATATTTTCACTTCAGTTTTTCACTCAAATCACTTTGAGAGATAGTGAATTCGTGAGTAGAGTGTTTCAACAACCTCAAAAGCCAATTGCATTTCATTTGCATTCAAAAGGAAGGATCATAGGTTGTATTGTAAGTTGTTATTTCTTTTGTGTAAAAAGAAGGACTCCTTGGTGTAAAGGAGTTGTTTGCTTTCAGTGGGATTGTGTGATCATCGCAAAAATTTTCCTCTCGTAATATTCTCTCTCTTCCTTCTCTTTTTCATTTCTAGCCTCTATTTTTCTCCTTTTTGAAGGGAGAAAAATAAAAGAGAGAAAAGAAGAGAGAAGAGAAAAGAAAGAAGAGAAGAGGAGAGGAATTCTTTTGTGGGTCTCACTTGACCTTAATTTTGAAAATATTTTGAAATAACTCACCTCCGTTTTTGAAATATTTGCGGGAAAACTGGGAGACGGGATCCGCTCGTCGGTACGAGGTTCGACCGTTCCTGGCGCCTTTACCAGGGGTAATCGAACCAAGGGTCGAATTAATGCCTTTTATTTTGCTAAGAATTTATGTAAGAATTTATTCTAAGTCTAAATGCACAAAGAACCATGCTTGTGCAAATGTAAAGATATATGCTCCTTTTGAAAAATGTTTTGAAAGAATTTCCAAGTGAATCTGATAAAGTGAAGAAATGATTTCTAACTTAGAACTTAAGATTAAAGTTCTAAGTTTTTAGAATAATCAAGAGCTTAGGAAAATAAATCTGGATTTTGGAAAATGATTTTGAAGTTTTGAGATAAAAGAAATTTTCAAAGTCATAAATGGACTTTGAATAAAAATAGAAATGAAAATGGAATTGAATCAGAAGGAAAGATAGAATTGGGAAATTTGAACAAAATTGAGAAATGGAATTGATTTAAAAGTTGGATTTTTCAAGATGAAATCTGAATCCAATATCTAGATTCTGAATAGAATTCAAAGTTGAATTTTGAACTTAGGATTTGAAATGTGAACTTGATTTAAAATCTAGAATGAAATGGAATTGGTTTTAAGGATTGAAATTAAGGTGGAATTTGGATTTAGAATTTTGGATGGAATTGGATTCAAGATTTGGAATCCAAGATGATATTTGGATCTGAAATCTGAGATCCAAGATAGGGTTGGACTCTGGATCCTAAGATGAAATTATATCTGAGGTCTGAGATCCAAAGTAGAATTGGATATTAGATCCTAGAATGGATTTGGATCTAAAGTCCGAGATCCAAGGTGAATTGGGTTCTGAATCTTAAAGAATGGATTTTGGATTTGAAGTCTGAGATCCAATGCAGAATTGGGTTCTAGATCCTAAGAAATGGATTTTGGATCTGAAGCTGAGATCCAAAGTAGAATTGAGTTCTGGATCCTAAGAAATGGATTTTGGATTTGAAGCTGAGATCCAAAGTAGAGTTGGATTCTGGTTCCTAAGAATTGGAATTTGGATCTGAATCTGAAATCCAAAGTAGAGTTGGATTCTGGATCCTAAGAATTGGAATTTGGATCTGAATCTGAGATTCAATGGTAGAATGAGGATCTGGATCCTAAATGGAATTTGGATCTGTAATTGGAGATCTAAAGTGGAATGGAGTTTATGCTTGGAAATCTGGATCTAAGTTGAGACTAGGATTTGACTTTGGATTTGGGTTTTGAGAAGTCCAAATAGGACCTTTAAAGATGGATCTGGGTTTTTAGAAACCCAAAATTTAAGTTTTGAGATTCAAATCCAAACCTTGATTGAAGATGAAGGAGGTGAACTTGATTTTAAAATTAGAAGATAACTTCAAAGTTAAATTGAACTTTGAAATTGAATTTTGAATTGAGTTGGAAATTTGAAGTTTGAATATAAAATGATTTTGGAATTTCAAAGTCAATATGGACTTTGAAATTGAATTTTGAATCTTTGAAATGAGATAGAATTGGATTTGGATAAGATTTGATTTAAGAAGAAGAATCACTTGGAATTTTGAAAAGGAAGTTTTGAAAATATGATGCAATTCTATCCTATATGATGAATGAATTTGAATAAGTTTGAAATTGGAATTTGAAAAGCTATTTCATTCTTTAAATGAATTAAAATAAGATTGAAAATATAATACATCATTGACTATGGTCATTGAATGTATTATATGATAATCTATATTTAAATTCAAAAGAAGAATAGAATACATTTTTAGTGCTTTTATAGAATTTAAAATAAAATTAACTCTCAATATACCCTGACTATGGCCATTGGTATATATTTTGAGTTAATTTTAAGTTAAATTCTAATAAAAGAATAAAATATTTTAGGAAAAATATGATGAATTTTGAAAATGGATTCAGTGTGAATCCAGTGTTATTTTGTAAAAGATAAAAATGCTAAGTTTTGTCCACACCCTGACTATGGCCATTGATGTGGATCATCAACTTAGTATTTATTATCTCTTACGAAATGGTGCACGTGCCATTCGTATTTTACCATTGTGAGAATTTGAGAAATAAAGGCAAAAATGCATGAGAAACAAGTAATTCATGATATTTTACAATGCTCATTCATTCTAATCTAATGCTTGAGATACAAGGAATTCTCATTATGATCTAATTTATTATAAGGTTTGATTTTGAAAATACAACCCCTAGAAAATGACATTCTTCACAAATCTACTGCAAAACAGGGTTAGCATCAAAAGCATGGAAGATAATAGAAGGTATTGCATCAAAGATCCTGTATATATATATATATATATATATATATATATATATATATATATATATATACAAAGGTTATTTACATGGAGAGAGAGAGTGAAAAAAAGAAAAGAAAAGAAAGATATTAACATCAAGCCTACCATATAAAGGGATAGGTGTAACATATATAAGCATGGTTTAATTGCTACAAAGGATGGCCTAAACAGGCTGCTAATGACATACGGCTGGTAGATGGGTGTTGATAGAACGGTATAAGTGGTTATGACAAAATGAATGCTGGAGGGTGAGGTTGCAGTAAAGTGTTGTTGAGGTAATAAAAGGAAGTATACTTACAACAGCAAAAAAAAATGTTTTACTGTAAATGTTTACAGCAACACTGTTGTGGCTGTAAACACTTAGGTAACAGAAGGGTGGTTATAACCGCAGTTGGAGATGCATAGCAGCTGTAATGGCACAGCTACAGCCATAATGCTTGAAAGGTTAGAGACTGCTATGCTTGACAACAACTTTAGCTACCATTGCACTTTCATATACATAAGAGTCAGTGATGGAGACAGCAAGGCGAAAGCAACAAAGGGTTGTTGTAGGTATTTATGCCATAGCGGCTGGAGTGTTATCAGGAAGATGCTGGTGCATCAAATGGAAATGAAGGTATGGGTGCAAGTGAAGGTTGTATAAACCTATGCAAATATTGGGTGTATGCTGTATGCAGGAGGTTCAACAAGTTATGGGAGCTATTGTGCAGTGGAACTTGATAATCGATGACTGGTGCCATCAATGGGTGGGGTAAGAATAAATTACAGCAGGTGGTTTTAGGGAATATAGTGCTGAAGATGCCTATGGTGCTAGTGTTTAGAGAGTGTTATAAATGATGGAGTGAAAGTGCTGAAATGTGGGTGCAGGAGTGAATGTATACGGCACATAAGGTTGTATAGTTGGGATGTGAGAAGATAAGTATGAAGTGGTGTTGTGCATCTACTGTGCACAGTGGGTGTGTAAGTGGTGATTAATATGGGATGTGTGGAAGCGGTATAGCTAATGTAGATGATGGATGATAGGATATTAAATGAAATATGATGCTGTAAGTGGTGTGATGGGCGACCAGCTGTGTGACTGCAAGTGGATGGAGCCCGTAACAGGTGTAATCAGCAGGTACATATGAGTGTTAGGGTGCTGATGTGCAGAGGAGACGAACGTACAACCATAAACTGAAGTTACCAGGGTTTGCAATGTATAGGACACCAACTGCTGCCCAGAATATACATTACACAGAGTTATCTTGTGAAAGCCTTTCAAACCCAACAACACAAACCCCCACTTCCGAGATGAACCTTGCCCAGGTCTACCACCAGACTTTGTTTTTTTTTTTTTTTTTCACCTTGAAACCCTCTGGAATAGCCACACACATCTGAGACTTCCAGAGAGTGTACCAAAATTTAAACAATGATGCCACAAACCCTCATATAGAGAATCGAGTTTTTTTTTTTAGGACCAGAATTTTCACATGGGCAAGACTGATAAGCTTTCTACTTTAAGAAGATCAAAGCTACGGCTACAAGACAATGGTAAACTATAAGCTCTCTATTAAATGATGAGAATCATGCTAAGATGCACATAAATGAGTAATTCTACAGAACCTAGGAAATTCTGATTCAAGAAGGAAACTGATCTGAGTTTTTATGGTATACCCACTAATGCTGGCAAGGAATAGATACCCTAGATATCATACTGAATTGTTGCAGAAGGATGGGTAATTTCCTGAACATTTTATGATATCAGATACCATTATTTTCAAAATGGAAGATCGCTAGAACAACCAACCCCTGTTAAAAAAAATATATATATTTCCACATGACAGCTACTCTGCATGATCAGGATAAGAACTAGAGTTTAGCAATCCATATTTCAACCTTGGATGGTCGAAACTCCTATGATTTACATCCACGCCTGTAGGTAAAGTTCTGATCTCCTGATCTTCTGGCAAACTCTTATTAAGGTTTGAAACGTTATTGCTCAGCAGGGGATCTGATGCTTTGTTGACACAAACGTAAATGCACAAATGACTGTTGCGCAGTAAAACAAATGCAATATACAGGTATCTTATGATATGCAAATCATACAAAATTTACAGGATTTCATGGCAAACAGAGTTTTATGACAGATTGGATCCACCGCTGCGGGTAAAAAAAAAAATCAACGTCAATTTCATAGCAACTTACCAATGAAGATGTTGGTCACGCCAGCTACATATAAAGATAGCTCAGACAATGATTGTATAAATCGCTTGATGACAGAGATGATTTACAACGGAAATTTAAAAAAGGTAATGCCGATGAGATCCAATAAACAATAATATATTATTCGTGGAGCAGGATGATCTTTAGGAATATCATGCAAATAGCAGGGAAAAAGTAGAAATGTTAATGAACCATAATCAATGAAATGGGAATAGGGGGGTGTGATGCAAAGAACCCGCTCATGCTGTTACAATATACCTGTATTGAGAGATACATCCAGAGAACGGAAGCCATTCCCAAATATAAAATAGAGCCATTAAAATGAGTGGTGAATGAAAATCCATGAAAATGAGATACGATATTTTGTTTAAAATTGCAGAGAAACACACAAAATTGTAATGAACAGAATATAAATAAAAGAACGAGTGTCAACATCAGGCAATAGAGAGTGAAACAACATTAAAAGAGCAGGAAAAGGTAACGATCATAACCTTTCATCAAACAGAAGAATAATTATGCAAAGATCCAGAGCAACAAGAAACATGGGAAATCAAGAGGAAAACTCAGAGGAAAATTACAGGAAAGGGAATGGGTGTTCGATAAATGAAGAAGAATAAAAATGAGAAGTAAGACATCATGATAGAAATCGAAATATAAACAAGAAACTAAAATCAAGAGGAAAATCGGTTTATAAACAGGAAATTCAAAATCCATGGGAAAATCGAAACTGAAAGGGAAAGATAAGCTCAAATGCAAATCATGATCCAGATGGAACACGAAACAACATAAATAGCGAAAAAATGATGAAAAAGAAAATAAATAAAAAAGAAGAAGAATGTGGGAGCATAATCGTCCCATTTGCTGTAGCATTAGGTGGATTGACACTGCTATATGTAGGTCGATCCCACTATGAATGCAAAAAAAAAAAAGAAAAAGAAAAGAAAAAGAAAAAAAAGGGGAAAACAGAGAAAGAAATTAAGAGGAATAAAACTGAAGCAAAGCAATGCAGTAAGAAGATATCTACGAAAAATCGGAGATGGAAAGAAACAGGTTTTACTTACTGTTTTATCCGATCGAGTATTGATGCCTCTTCTGATACTTGAAAAACGGAGTCCAGTTCTTTCAATCGATCAAAGAAAGATTGGAAAAAGAAAGAAAGAAATGGGGAGAAGAGAAGCGGAAAAAAATTGAGAAGGGCCAGAAGGGTGGATGGGTGACAACGCTCTTTTGAGGAAGGAGTCCTCAGCTTGTTTATATAAGAGATGGAGGAATGATCGAGAAGGAGATGGTTAAAGATGAACGGGGGAGGAAGAAGAGGGCGAGAGAGATCGAGCGAGATCTGCAACAAGAGACCGTTGCCGATCGGACGATGGAGAGAAGAAGGAAAAAGGCACGGGAAGAGGTCGTTGGAATTTTTTCCTATTTCCAAAAAGGTGGTTCCCCTTTTTTAAAATTTTTTTATAAAATGGTTTTGAAAATGAGGTTTTCGGCAAAATGGCTTCAAAAGGTTTAAAAGTCCTTCGTTTTCCTTTGTAATTTTTCTCAAATTTTTTTTTTTTGGTTTTTAGTTTATTTTTCATTTTTTTTGTATTTTTAGAATAAAATCCTAAAGCTTTACGAGAAATCAAAGATTTAAAACTAATTTTTTTTATGTTTTTGTAAAATATTTACAAAAGGGAATTTTTCAGAGCTATTTTGAGAAAATTTCTTCAGAAAATAGATTTGTGTCCGAATTTTTGAGAAATATTCGAGGTTTATAACCTCGAACTGAGAAATATAGGGCCGAGGATCCAACAGAGTGTCGGATGAGCCACCCGAGCCTTTCAAAATCATTTTTGGTATTTTTGTGATTTTATTTTGGAAATCGGACAACGGGGCTCAGATTTGGATTTAAAATACTAAGTTCAGACCCGGAGTTGAATTTGAATATATCAATGTGGATTTTAATCTAAAAATCTGAATAAAGACTGAAATTTAGCTTTGAAATCACTTTGATCTTCTCAGAAAATAGAGTCAGGGGCAAAAGGGTCATTTTACGAAACTTTGAAAAATTTGGGGTGTTTACAGATGCCCCTCTTTGCTACTAAGCCGGTTGAAAGCCAAGCTTAGTGGCAAAGATAACACTCCAAATTTTGAAAAATGCCTCAGTCAGCAGATCTGAACTGGGTGTGGAAGAATTATTTTGGAAATATGGCTCTTCAGGCTTAAGACCTTATCCTGAATGGTTTTGGGGAAACGAAATCCTCGAGAATGATATGATTGAGTAGAGAATGAGGAAATCGTGATGGGATTTTGGATGGGAATTTCGAAATGGTGAAATAAGAATTTTGATCAGGTCTCATGGGTGAGACCAGATACTCTTATCAGAATGATTCAGGTTTTTAGCCCTTAGCCTGGATGGGACAAAAATATATCAAGATGAATTTGAAATGAAGAAAAAATACATGAGGACCTTGATGGGACATTTTGGAAAATGCCTCGTGAAATGAAGCTCGAGTATGATCCTTTCTTGGATGAATATATGAAGCATGGATTCCTCAATGGGAAGAGTCATGATGGGACTGGGAGAAATCATCTTGTTTAAAACGAGGAATTTTGTAGGAACAAGACTCAGGTTTAACCCAAACCTGCAAGGAAAATACCTCGCGAAGCGAGGTTCCGGGTTAACTTTTAACCTGGATAGGAAATCTACCATACGGATTTCTCAAATGGAGAAACCATAATGGGACCTTCGGAATTTGGATGAACAAATCCGATAGGGGTTTTTGCGAAAGGAAGAAATATAGAGTCCCTAAAGCTTTGAAAAGGGGAAGAAATTGGGCGTCTCTTTGCTGAGACTGAAATAGCTTTTGAAATTAAATGATCTTTCGCAAATGGTTCAGGTTTGACCCTTATCCTGAGTGGGTTATCCATACGGGATTCTTCAATGAGAAAACCGTGATGGGACAGGAAGAGATACTTCCTTCAGAGGCAACTCTTTTTGGGAAATATAAACAACGCTTGGTTGCATAAAAAATGAATATTGAATGTTTATTTAATTCTTGGAATAGCTAGAAAATTTTGCCAATAAGATAAAATCATAGTAGATTCAAACGCTTCTAAATGTGCACGTATGTGCAAAGATATTCCCTCTTTTACCTAGAGTATTTCCTCCAACGAGGTTAACTCCTCGGTTTTAAGAGTCAAATTCAAAAATTTAGCGCTGATGATTTTCTTCAAGGAAGCTATCCATTTCCCTGATATGAGAATAAAAGAAATATTCTTAACTTCATAAAAGCAGGAAATGAAGAGATATTGATAAAAGAATTTTGCATGAGAAAATATGACTTCTGGCAACTTTGGCAGTTTGATATCTGGGTGTTTTCCCTACGATGATCTTTTTGCACTCTTTTTGAGTCATTTGGGCTTTCTCGGTTTTTTACATCATCCTTCATTTGGATGTCCTGACTTTTTTTCTCTTTTTTTCAGGGAAGGGCACGTCACAAACTCCTTCATCTTGGAGATGCTCCGATCCTTCTTTTATCTCAGGGATTCTATTGATATTGGCTCAAAAGGTCTTTATATGATAGCTGGAATCAAATATCTTTTAGGGTTTGTCGGTAGGTTCATCACACTCGCCTTCATCTCGGCGGTGATCTGAACTTTCCCTGGAAGGATCCGTCACAAACTCCGTCACCTTGGAGATGTTTCAAATCTTCTTTGGCCCCGAGGATTTACCCGCTTAATTCGCCTTCATCTTGATGACAATTGAGAGATCCCTTTTGCGGGTATTTGATCGCAACTTTTTAAATGAAAATGAGAAGATATGGGTTGAGTGGATTCTTTGTAAAGCTCAAGATATTTCCACTGCCTGATTGCTAGAAAGTCATTTTTAAACATGTATCATAGCCTAGATCAATATAAATTCGCTTCTGGCTTTTCAACATCATTGAAGATTTCTTTCATTGATCATATCGAGGATATTTCTTACATCCTTTTGGTTGATCAACAGGAAAAGATTTGAATTTTACCTTTTTTTTCGCCAGGAGTTTTACCTTTTTGGAAGGAAATACAGGAGGTGATCTAAGGAAATTTCTTTTGTGTAGCAAGAATATTGGAGTCAACAACTGTTTTTAGCAAATTGGCAAAATTTTCACGAATTTCTTGTGAAATAATCACTCAATATAGATTTTGATGAGACACTCAGCTGTAATTTAAAGAAATGGTGTAAGAATCAGACTTTAGAAAACTGAACTGATGAAATACATTAGGTTTTTTGGAAATCCCGACCAGTTTATGAGAAACCAGATTTTTGATAATCCCGACCAGTGAAAACACTGGATTTCAAATCCCGACCAGTTATGAAAACTGGATTTTAAATCCCGACCAGTGAAAAATACTGGATTTCGAATCCCGACTAGTTATGAAAACTGGATTTCAAATCCCGACCAGTTATGAAAACTGGATTTCAAATCCCGACCAGTTATGAAAACTGGATTTCAAATCCCGACCAGTGAAAAAATACTGGATCTCAAATCCCGACCAGTTATGAAAACTGGATTTCAAATCCCGACCAGTTATGAAAATTGGATTTTAAATCCCGACCAGTGAAAAATACTGGATTTCAAATCCCGACCAGTTATGAAAACTGGATTTTAAATCCCGACCAGTGAAAAATACTGGATTTCAAATCCCGACCAGTTATGAAAACTGGATTTTAAATCCCGACCAGTGAAAAATACTGGATTTCAAATCCCGACCAGTTATGAAAACTGGATTTTAAATCCCGACCAGTGAAAAATACTGGATTCCAAATCCCGACCAGTTATGAAAACTGGATTTCAAAAATGAAGGATTTAATCTGATGGTTTGAAAGTGATTGAATTTGAGAAATTATAACCCGAGGGTTGATGATATTCTGAAGATATTGCAACCAAAGGTTGGGGACTGATAGAATTGTGAGATTGAAGAACTTGAAGGTTTGGAAATGATAAGGTTGAGCATTCGCACCCTAAGGGTTTGATCTTGTGGAATACATGACCAGCTGGAGCTGGATCCTTTGGAAATACATGACCAGCGAGATGCTGGATCCTTTGGAAATACATGACCAGCGAGATGCTGGATCTTTTGGAAATACATGACCAGCGAGATGCTGGATCTTTTGGAAATACATGACCAGCGAGATGCTGGATCCTTTGAAAATATATGAAGTTTTTGGGAGATTTGAGTCAGGACTTGCATTTAGAAGAAGAAAAGTCTTTGGTCAGAAGACTGATTTTAGAAGGTTACCGGTGTGAGAACCGGATTTTCCAAATGAGCTCAATTTTGAGAAATAACCAGTGCGAGAGCTGGGTTTTGAAGATGAGCTAGATTTTCAAAATGAGTTTTTAGAAGATAATTCAGGATTTATCCCCTTATCCTGAACAGGGGAAATAATAAAAAAGAATACCTCATTGAAAGGAGGCATCAGGTTCATCCCTTAACCTGAAAGGGTACATTTTAAAGATAAAGGTAGATGAAATTTTAATAAGATTGAAAAAATTGTTAAAACTTGACAGGGATGAGCATTAGCTTGATGTAAATCTGATCAAACCAAAATGAATTAAATGAAACGAAAAATAAAGACCGCAAGATTAATTAAGTTTTAAAAAAATTTGAGGAAAAGAGCTTTCGTCTAATCCTGCCTGCATATGATGGAAGAAGATGATTATAAAAATGGAATAAAAAATGTCCCAGTATCACGGAGAAGAATGTAAGAATTGATAGAAGATTATTGTTTTATTGAAATGACTCTTTGGATAGTACAAAAAGGCTTAGAATGAACATTTCAGGTATAAAACTTCTTCAAATGCAAAGCATTAATGGGATCTGACATTTCCACTCCATCTGCATTGATTAGACGATATGAATTGCGAGGAAGTGCTTCCTTAACTACATAAGGGCCTTCCCAATTGGGTGACCACTTGCCCTGTGGTCGATGCTTGAGATGAGCCGTTGATCTGAGTACCAAATCATTAACTCGAAATTTTCTCTCAATGATAGACTTGGCATAATGTCGAGCTATCCTCTGCCAATAAGCTTGAGCGTGCTCTGCTGCTTTGAGCCTCTTTTCATCCAGTAAATCTAGCTGCACCAATCTCTGCTGCTGATACTGATCAAGTGGCAATTCTATGAGAAAAGCGAATTTGAGAGCGGGCTTTTGGACATGGAGAGGCAATACTACTTCAGTTCCGTAAACAAGTTCTGAAGGAGTGGCATTAGTCGGAGTCTGAATGGTGGTCTGATATGCCCAAAGTGCGTCATGAATTTTCTCATGCCAGTCTCAACCTGTCTTTACAGTCCTTTCCAAAATACGGATCAAAATTTTATTGGTGGCCTCTGCTTGGCCATTCCCTTGAGGATAATAAAGAGCTGAGAAATGATGGGAAATTCTGAATTTAGAACAGAAGGTTTTCATTCTCTCATTTTTGAAATGGGTTCCATTGTCTGAGATGATATCATGTGGTATGCCGAAGCGGCAAAGGATGTTCTTATGAATGAAAGAAACCACATGGCGGCCTTCTACTGTGCGTAGAGTAACAGCTTCAACCCATTTCGTGAAATACTCTGTTGCGGCCAGGAAGTATTTGTGGCCGTTGGAAGCAAAATGGGTAATTGGGCCGACGACGTCAAAAGCCCACATGGAAAATGGCCAAGGGGAAACAACTGATTGTAGATATGCGGCTGGAGCATGAATGTAAGGCGCGTGTAATTGGCACTTGATGCACTTCTTTACAAATCTATGACAGTCCTGCTGCATGGTATTCCAATAGTACCCTGCTCGAACGATCTGCTTGACGAGAGTCTGATAGCCGACATGGCCACCACAAATCCCTTCATGTGCCTCTTGGATAACTTTCATAGCTTCTTCTTTGTCTAAGCACCTTGAATACTCAGAACTGAACCCACGGCGGTAGAGGACATTGGCAAGAATGAAATATCGGGTAGACATACGCTGAATCGCGCGTTGATCCCTTTTTGGCATCTCTGGTGGAAATTCACCAAACTCAATGAAATTCTTGATATTTTGATACCAAGGCTTCTCTTTCTGATTGACCTGGTTTACTTGCATAATTGAATCGAAAGCAGGTTGCTCGAGTCTGCCAACTTCGAAAGAACGACATGACTCACCATCTTTAAAGGATAGAATGGAGCCCAGACTGGCTAAACCATCAGCTATTTGATTATGCTCTCTTCTAATATGATTGAACTGAAATTCTTCGAAGCTGTCCACAAGAGCGAGGACGATATTTTGATACAGAATCAATTTGGAATCTTTCACTTGCCATTCAGTGTTAACTTGACTGACAACAAGTAGGGAATCACCAAAGGCATGTACTCTTTTGACATTGAAACTTTGCAGAATTTTGAGGCCTTGTATTAAAGCTTCATACTCGGCCATATTATGAGTGCATTGGAAACCAAGCTTGAGAGAATAAGGGATCATTTCCTTTTCTTGGAGTGATTAACAAGACTCCAATCCCTATGCCAGACATGTTTTTAGAGCCATCGAAGAACATGTTCCAAACTGGGGGCTGTTGGATATTACATATGTGCTCATCAGGAAAATCATCTTCTGCTTTAATCTCTTCCGTCAAAGGAAAATCTGTCAACTGATCTGCGATCGCTTGGCCTTTAATCGACTTTTGAGAAACATACTCTAAGTCATATTGCATCAGAAGGACTTGCCACTTCGCAATCCGTCCAGTGAGAAAAGGTTGTTCAAAAATGTATCTGAGAGGATTAAGTTTCGATAGAAACTTGATTTCAGAAGCCAACAGGTAATGTCTCAATTTCTGGCACATCCAAACCAGAGCCAGACAAGTTTTCTCCATCTGAGAATACTTCTTTTCATAATCAATGAAAGTTTTACTAACATAGTAGATGGCGTGCTCTATCAGGCTGCCCTCTTCATATTGAGCGAGGAATCCACCACAAGCATTCTGATTGACAAAAATGTATAGTAAGAGAGGCTTTCCCAACTTTGGCGGCTTCAAAACTGGTGGATTAAGGAGATACTGATTGATGCGCTCGAACGAGAGCTGACATTCTGATCCCCATTCAAATTTAACTCCTTTCCTTAGCAAATGATTGAAAGGCTCGCATCTCATGGCCAGATTAGAGATGAATCCGCGAATAGACTGAATACGCCCTTGAAGGCTTCGCAGTTCCCTGAGATTAGTTGGAGGCGACATGTCAATAATGGCTTTTGCCTTGGCCGGATCTACTTCGATTCCTTTCTTGCTGATAATAAATCCGAGTAATTTGCCGGACTCTACTCCAAAAACACATTTCTGAGGGTTAAGTCTCAATTTGTAAAGAATAAGTCTTTCAAAAACTTGACTAAGAGCATCGAGGTGATCCTCTTCTTCTTTAGACTTAACCAAAATGTCATCCACATATGCGTCCATATTCTTGTGCATTTGATCGTGGAAAATGATGGCCATCGCCCTTTGATAGGTTGCCCCGGCATTTTTAAGTCTGAATGGCATGACTGTATAGCAGAAGGTTCCCCATGGGGTAGTAAATGAAGTTTTGGACTGATCACGAACGATCAACTTAATCTAATTATAACCTGAATATCCGTCCATGAAAGAAAACATGGCATGACCTGCTGTGCTATCGATCAACAGGTCAATGTTAGGAAGCGGATAATCATCTTTCGGGGTAGCCTTATTGAGATCCCTGAAATCAATGCATATCCGAACTTTTCCGTTCTTTTTAGGGACTGCCACAATATTTGCTAACCAATCTGGGTAATCAATAGCACGGATAAAGCCTGCTTTTAGCAAATCTTCAAGTCCTTCCTTGACTTGCTGCTCAATTTGAGGGTCTAACTTCCTCAGTTTCTGCTTGATTGGTCTGGCTTCAATTTGAGTCGATGCTCAACCAGCTTGATATCCAATCCTGGCATATCTTCGTAAGTCCAGGCAAATACTTCTTGATGCTTTTTGAGGAATTGGATGAGTCTAGCCTTTTCAATTTCGCTTAGACTCGACCCGATTTTGAGAATTTTCGGATCATCTTCCGATCCAATGTTGATATCCTCAGTTGGATCTTGAACTAAAGATGATGGTTCATCTTGCTTCTGAATGTGAGCAAATTTTGGCAATTCTTGAATGGTGGAATTAAATTCAGCTGGCTCTTTGGTCTGCTCCGCTGTCTGACTGACCTCTGCTCTGTCTTTCATTTCAGGAAACCTTGCCAATTTTAGATATTTGGGATTGATAACGAATTTTGTCATTGATTCAGGAGTTAATAGTCCTGAAAATGCCAAAAGAGGTTGTTTTTAAGAGAAAGTATAAGCCAAATCAAATTCTTGTATAAAGCAAAGAACAATGACATAGACAAAGTATAAGAAGGGATGAGAGATGCTCGAAGAGAAGATTTGATCTTTCATTGATTGAAGTAAAATATTTACAAGACTTTAACAAAAGATGGGACTGTATTGTCCCTACAAGATAAAAAGAGAAGAAAAGAAAGCAGGAAAACTAAGGCATCATCTTATTATTGGCTTCCTCTAACAAAAATGGTCTCTTTGCTGGAATCCTGGCCGGTGAACCCCAACCCTGAACTGTCCGCATGCCGAACTGGAATGATGGGCTCTATCATGCCGTCTTCATTTTTCCCCATGCCTCGGAATGGCTGGTATCCATGTTTTATCAGCAGATCAAATCCCTTTTTGGCTTTGGAGAACTGGGGAAATAAAGGGTGATCTTTGAAGGAGGCATAATCAATGAGTCCTCCTAGCTTGAAGAAACAAGGTCCCTGCCATTTGACCGTAGCTACAACATTCTCCTCTTCCATGACATCTTTCAGTTTCAGCATCTCTAGACTGTCACTGAGATTGATCTCATTCGCTTCTCGGATGCTTGGAATATCAGCTGTGAATGTTGGACGAGGAATCATAAGCTGTGGCAGCCTTTCTTCAGGATCTTTGCCCAAAATGGTAGTGATCATTCCACCCTTGGACCACTTGATGCATTGGTGGAGAGTTGATGGAACTGCATTGGCGTTGTGGATCCATGTTCGTCCTAACAACAAATTATAAGTTGGCGGCACATTAACGACATGGAATAGCACCGTGTGTAATGAGTAATTAATGAAGATTTCTAGGAAGATCTTGCCCTTGGCGGTCTGCCCGTGATTATCAAAGCCGTAAATGGTGATGGGATCAGGCACGTACTCTTCTTCTTTTAATCCCAGGGCCTTTGCCGTCATCTCTGGGCAGATATTCAGACTGCTGCCCCCATCAACAAGTACATGTGGGACAGTCATGCCCCTGGTCCTGACTACGATGTACAATGCATTGTTGTGGAATGAATGAGGTTTAGGCAGGTCCTCATCTGAAAAGGTAATGGGTGCATTTGTCATTGCCTGATTTACTATCTGCGCCATATCTTCGGGGGTGGTGCCCGGCTTCACTTTGATCTTCCTTAATAAGTCATCTAACTTTTCCCGATGCTGGGGGAGTCATGAGTTAACTCGAAAATGGAGATGTTGGAGAGTGCTGTGATAGGCTTCTGAAGGCTTTTGGCCCGCCCTTCTGCTGCTTCTGAGGTTTCTGCTTCCTCTGTGCAGGCTTCCCTTTTCACAAATCTCTTTGGAAAAACTTGGATTTTTTCATTCTCAACTGACATGTTTCTAATATTTAAAAATGAGAGGATATCCCCTCTCTGAAATGCAGGTTGATTCTGATGTAGAACCATCACCTGATGCTGCAAACTTATTTCTTCGCCGGAACATGGACGTATGTGATTTTGTGGAAGGAAGGAATGCTCGGAAATGGATGATGCTGAATGTTTAGGGAATGGGGCGGACAGGATGTCCATTTTTCCCTCTTCTTCATCCTCGATGAGGATGCTTTTATCAATGCAGTCCTGGATCAGATGCTTCAGAACGAAGCAATATTCAGTGTCATGGCCCATTCCTCTGTGGAATTTGCAGTATTGTTCCTTGAATCTTCCCATGAGCACTGGTGGATCTGCAACTTTGGGAAGTTTCACCATCCCATGAGACAACAAGTATTCTAGAATTTTCTCCAAGGGCTGGTCGAGGGGAGTGAATTTCCGATCCCTGCTCCAGTTTATATGTTTGGGCTTTTCTTGAAGGTCTCCCTTTTGTTGAGGACCGGTCGGAAGAGGCTTGTCACTGCTTTTGAAGAATTTCCCTTTCCTTCCTCTGTTCTGTTCGGGCTTTGTGCCACTGCCACTGCCCTATTTACTGCTACTGCCCTGATCATCCCCTGGAACCTTGGCAGAGTAGGTGAAGTGTGCTTTCTTCTTTGGGTCCGAGATATTTTTGGCCAAAGCAACACCCTCGTACATCCCATTTTCCACCCCCATCTCGAGCCATTCCGCTCGCTCTGTTAGTTCAATAAAGGACTTGGAGGGATATGCGAAAAGAAGACTTTTTAGGGGTTGAGAGAAGTTATTGAGGATGACTTGGAGGGCATGTTCCTCAGAGATAGGGTTCCTCATTTTGTTGCAAAGGCTTCTCCATTTGTGAATGAAATCCCTGGCCTTCTCATTGGGCTCCTGTTTCAGGTTGCACAGGAGGTTCAGGGTGGGCAGAGCTTCCGTGTTGAATAGGAAGCGTTCAACGAACATGTTGACAACTTTGTCAAAATCCCTTAGTTCAATGGGATTGACGTGCTCGGCGTACCATTTGGCAGCTATCCCCTCCAGACTGCGGGGAAAACAGAGAAATAGGGCACGGTTGTCTTCGCTGAATCGGGCGCATTCCGCAAAGAACATGGCGAGATGAGCCTTAGGATCCCCGGATCCATCAAACTTAATGAACTTTCTGAGGAGGTTCTCCAAATTGATGTCTCCTTCCAAACCAAGGTAGAAATCCTGCCTGGTGTATGACATTTTTCCTTTATCCCGGACTTGCAGGTCTTTAACAATTTTGGTCAGTGCCTGGATTGAGTCCTCTGCAGGGGCCCCATACTTGGGCTTGTTCACTGACACTGGCTCTTCTACCGGCCTCTTGGACTGTCGTAGGTGCTTCGGAATGTAGATCAGCTGCTCTTCTTCCTCGGAGATCTCTTCCGCTGACTCGGAGCCTTCAGAAGTACTGTCACGCTGTACTTTCTGCTTGCTGATCTTGATTGGCTTTTTTATGGGCTTCTTCTTAGCCTTGGTCTTAGAAGCTGCCTTCTTTGGAGCCGCCTTAGCCTGTTCGGCCATCATTTTAGTCATCATTTTCTGGAAAACCCGGTACATGGCCGGATCAACATCACTCTCATCTCCGAAGTCATGCTTTTTGGAATGTCTAGGAGAATTCATCTCTTCTGGCTCGCTGTCACTGTGCTATTGAGCGGCCCTCTTATCAGCCCTTGTCTGAACCATTTTCAGATGCCAAAGCTTTCCTGTAGAATATGGGAATGGTTAGAGTATGGAGAAGCTTTTTTGAAAATCACAATTTCTTTGAGAAAAAGCAAGAAATGAAGGGATTTGGTAGACAATTTCAAGAGATTATCCCATTACCCGGGATTGGGTCATCACATGATTTGTGATAATTGTGTTACCATTTGATGATAACAGAGAAATGTGCCTTGTTACCTAGGCGAGGTCGTCAACCATGAGAAAATATATTTGAAGAAAATGTAGGAGGAATGTCCCATTTACCCGAGATGAGGTCGTCACCCAAAATTTGTGACTATTTGTGCTATAAACAAAATACAGAAAACAACATTTTTGGCCAAAAAGTAAATTTTTATTGATATTTTTAACATTCAAAGACAAAGAGAGGGTGGGCAGACAGTTTGCCACCACTCTTGATATTCAGATGATACATTTGGTCCCGGAAATATAGACAGAGAAATAAAGGAATCACAGGTATATTTGGCGACATGATATGCTCCAGACCACTGATCCGACTGCAGGTTAAATTCTGGCACATTGCCTGTCGAGAACCGGGTGTTGGCACGAACCTGCCGCTGCGAAAACTGCCTCAGACATCGTTCCGGCTGATAATCAACACAAAAGAAGGGGCCCATCAACTTGTAGCGCTTGTCACGGGCATAAGTGTATCGAGGAACAATCTCTCTTCTATCAAAGAAATCCCAGGTAATCTCCTCCTGATGTAGCTTCTCGATCAGAGCTCGGCATTGGATGACTGTCTTTGGCTGCTTACTGTTGAACCTGAAAGAACTGGCCTTCGAGGGAACGTGTCGCAGGAACCACGACTGCAGGGCGTAAGTGCATCCTTCTACCAGAATGGTCTCTCCGAGGGCAAATCGAGCCAAGCCCTTGTAAAGGAAGGCTAACGCGACCATGGAAACTGAAAGCTGACGGGTCTGCTTGCTTCCCCATCTTCGAAAGAGCTAAGCGACTCTGATATCTATGAAATTCTGGCCATCTTGAAAGAAGGCTAACCCCACTGTGCACAGGATCATGGCATGCTGAATCCTGTCTTTCGCTGCTCGAGACAGAGTGTCAACCTCTTTGTAGGCTCCATACTTTTGATATAGTTCGAACAGGTCGATGAACTGATTCCCACCAATCTCTGTGAGATGCCAGGATCTGCTCCTCGTTGCTCTTGCTAAGGCTTCTCGAACATCTACCCCTTTGATGTTGATCAAAAACTGCTGCTCGACAGGATCATCTGGCTGACCAGCTGGTTCGGGCAATCCCATAATGTCATTGAACTCATCCATCAGTAGAGTCATCTCTCCCCAAGGAAACCAGAATGTGCAGGTACGCGGATTCCACCGTTCTGCCATGGCCTGAACCAAAGCTCCATTGATGGTTTGCTTGCCTACTGCTGATGCCATCTCCAACCCGCAGTCATCCAAGTGGTCTGGGAACATACGTGAGAAGGTGGCAAACCAAGAATAATACCACCGAGGGAAGAAAGGACGAGATTGGATGACCCGCAGATCCGGGGATCCATCCTGAATCTGATAGAAGACATGATCTCGGGGAAAGACAGCATCGAGGGAATTTGACGCCATTGAAGTGATACTGGGGCAAAGAAAATAAGGGGAATTAGATAGAATGCAGGACTTAAAAGAATCAAACCTGGAAATTTTGAAAAGGTTGATGAAATTTTAAAGGAATTTTCCAGGGTTTTGAAGAAAATTTGATCTAAAAGAGAAAAAGAAATGTAGGTAGATAGAAATATACACCTAGGGTTTTTGAAAATAAGGGTAAGTTTTGAATAATACACCCAGGGTTTTTGAAAAGGGTCTGATACGTATATATGAGAGAATAAGAAACATATCACACAACCAAAGCTGCACAAACAAGGATGCGCATACAACACTCCCTAAAGGCTGACTCTAAATGCAATAGTTGAAATGGCTTGTAGGACCTTAATCCTAACTCTAGGGTTCAGATCATCTGATTCCAATCAAGATACACCGATATACCCAAGCCGAAGCTCGAAGTACGTGGCATAGAAATATTTCTTCGGTTCTAAGGTAATGGCTTCCCAACATCCTTGAGCACCTACCGATATACCTCGGACTATGGCCCTTAGGTACGTGGTAGGGGGGCGCGAACCCAAATAAGTGGTCCAGTTGTGAGGCTCTCTCCCGAACTATGGTTCAGTGAGACAGCCCAGCAACGTGAAGACCGGGACAATATAGGTAAGGAGGTTTTTCAAAAATATGTGCAACATGCAAGAAATCAGAAGGCTCTAATGCAAGTCCTAAAGAGATAGATTAAAATGAAAAGAAGCATACACTTGCATACATTGTTTTGCATTCAATCCCTAAAATTGAGGAGAGTTGTATTTCAGACCTAAGTCTAATGTGAACATGGATATAATCTCCTCAATATGGTCCTACCAAACCAAACTTAAATCCTATATGCAATGATGTCAGCTTAGGACAGAGTCTAGGCTCCTAAGGGTTTGCATGGAAATGAAGCTGACATATATAGAATACAGACTTAGATAATATCAAAGCAAAAGAAAAAGGCATAATTCCACCGGACGGAGACGAGTCCCATCACGGTCGCCAAACCTGTGATCATCGCAAAAATTTTCCTCTCGTAATATTCTCTCTCTTCCTTCTCTTTTCCATTTCTAGCCTCTATTTTCCTCCTTTTTGAAGGGAGAAAAATAAAAGAGAGAAAAGAAGAGAGAAGAGAAAAGAAAGAAGAGAAGAGGAGAGGAATTCTTTTGCGGGTCTCACTTGACCTTAATTTTGAAAATATTTTGAAATAACTCGCCTCCGTTTTTTAAATATTTGCGGGAAAACTGAGAGACGAGATCCGCTCGTCGGTACGAGGTTCGATCGTTCCTGGCGCCTTTACCAGGGGTAATCGAACCAAGGGTCGAATTAATGCCTTTTGTTTTGCTAAGAATTTATCTAAGAATTTATTCTAAGTCTAAATGCACAAAGAACCATGCTTGTGCAAATGTAAAGATGTATGCTTCTTTTGAAAAATGTTTTGAAAGAATTTCCAAGTGAATCTGATAAAGTGAAGAAATGATTTCTAACTTAGAACTTAAGATTAAAGTTCTAAGTTTTTAGAATAATCAAGAGCTTAGAAAAATAAATCTGGATTTTGGAAAATGATTTTGAAGTTTTGAGATAAAAGAAATTTTCAAAGTCATAAATGGACTTTGAATCAGAATAGAAATGAAAATGGAATTGAATCAGAAGGAAAGATAGAATTGGGAAATTTGAACAAAATTGAGAAATGGAATTGATTTAAAAGTTGGATTTTTCAAGATGAAATTTGAATCCAATATCTAGATTCTGAATAGAATTCAAAGTTGAATTTTGAACTTAGGATTTGAAATGGGAACTTGATTTGAAATCTAGAATGAAATGGAATTGGTTTTAAGGATTGGAATTAAGGTGGAATTTGGATTTGGAATTTTGGATGGAATTGGATTCAAGATTTGGAATCCAAGATGATATTTGGATCTGAAATCTGAGATCCAAGATAGGGTTGGACTCTGGATCCTAAGATGGAATTGGATTTGAGGTCTGAGATCCAAAGTAGAATTGGATATTAGATCCTAGAATGGATTTGGATCTAAAGTCCGAGATCCGAGGTGAATTGGGTTCTGAATCTTAAAGAATGGATTTTGGATCTGAAGTCTGAGATCCAATGTAGAATTGGGTTCTGGATCCTAAGAAATGGATTTTGGATCTGAAGCTGAGATCCAAAGTAGAATTGGGTTCTGGATCCTAAGAAATGGATTTTGGATCTGAAGCTGAGATCCAAAGTAGAGTTGGATTCTAGTTCCTAAGAATTGGAATTTGGATCTGAATCTGAAATCCAAAGTAGAGTTGGATTCTGGATCCTAAGAATTGGAATTTGGATCTGAATCTGAGATTCAATGGTAGAATGAGGATCTGTATCCTAAATGGAATTTGGATCTGTAATTGGAGATCTAAAGTGGAATGGAGTTTATACTTGGAAATCTGGATCTAAGTTGAGACTAGGATTTGACTTTGGATTTGGGTTTTGAGAAGTCCAAATAGGACCTTTAAAGATGGATCTGGGTTTTTAGAAACCCAAAATTTAAGTTTTGAGATTCAAATCCAAACCTTGATTGAAGATGAAGGAGGTGAACTTGATTTTAAAATCAGAAGATAACTTCAAAGTTAAATTGAACTTTGAAATTGAATTTTGAATTGAGTTAGAAATTTGAAGTTTGAATATAAAATGATTTTGGAATTTCAAAGTCAATTTGGACTTTGAAATTGAATTTTGAATCTTTGAAATGATATAGAATTGGATTTGGATAAGATTTGATTTAAGAAGAAGAATCACTTAGAATTTTGAAAAGGAAGTTTTGAAAATATGATGCAATTCTATCCTATATGATGAATGAATTTGAATAAGTTTGAAATTGGAATTTGAAAAGCTATTTTATTCTTTAAATGAATTAAAATAAGATTGAAAATATAATACATCCTTGACTATGGTCATTGAATGTATTATATGATAATCTATATTTAAATTCAAAAGAAGAATAGAATACATTTTTAGTGCTTTTATAGAATTTAAAATAAAATTAACTCTCAATATACCCTGACTATGGCCATTGGTATATATTTTGAGTTAATTTTAAGTTAAATTCTAATAAAAGAATAAAATATTTTAGGAAAAATATGATGAATTTTGAAAATGGATCTAGTGTGAATCCAGTGTTATTTTGTAAAAGATAAAAATGCTAAGTTTTTTCCACACCCTGACTATGGCCATTGATGTAGATCATCAACTTAGTATTTATTATCTCTTACGAAATGGTGCACGTGCCATTCGTATTTTACCATTATGAGAATTTGAGAAATAAAGGCAAAAATGCATGAGAAACAAGTAATTCATGATATTTTACAATGCTCATTCATTCTAATCTAATGCTTGAGATACAAGGAATTCTCATTATGATCTAATTTATTATAAGGTTTGATTTTGAAAATACAACCCCTAGAAAATGACATTCTTCACAAATCTACTGCAAAACAGGGTTAGCATCAAAAGCATGGAAGATAATAGAAGGTATTGCATCAAAGATCCTGTATATATATATATACAAAGGTTATTTACATGGAGAGAGAGAGAGAAAAAAAAGAAAAAGAAAAGAAAGATATTAACATCAAGCCTACCGTATAAGGTAATGTAGAAATAGGTAAGGGATAGGTGTAACATATACAAGCATGGTTTAATTGCTATAATGGATGGCCTAAACAGGCTGCTAATGACATACGGCTGGTAGATGGGTGTTGATAGAACAATATAAGTGGTTATGACAAAATGAATGCTGGAGGGTGAGGCTGCAGTAAAGTGCTGTTGAGGTAATAAAAGGAAGTATACTTACAGCAGCAAAAAAAAATGTTTTACTGTAAATGTTTACAACAACACTGTTGTGGCTGTAAACACTTAGGTAAGGGTGGGTATAACCGCAGTTGGAGATGCATAGCAACTGTAATGGCACAGCTACAGCCATAATGCTTGAAAGGTTAGAGACTGCTATGCTTGACAGCAACTTTAGCTACCATTGCACTTTCATATACATAAGAGTGCAAGGTGAAAGCAACAAAGGGTTGTTGTAGGTATTTATGCCATAGTGGCTGGAGTGTTATCAGGAAGATGCTGATGCATCAAATGGAAATGAAGGTATGGGTGCAAGTGAAGGCTGTATAAACCTATGCAAATATTGGGTGTATGTTGTATGCTGGAGGTTCAACAAGTTATGGGAGCTATTGTGCAGTGGAACTTGATAATCGATGACTGGTGCCATCAATGGGTGGGGTAAGAATAAATTACAGCAGGTGGTTTTAGGGAATATAGTGTTGAAGATGCCTATGGTGCTAGTGTTTAGAGAGTGTTATAAATGATGGAGTGAAAGTGCTGAAATGTGGGTGCAGGAGTGAATGTATACGGCACATAAGGTTGTATAGTTGGGATGTGAGAAGATAAGTATGAAGTGGTGTTGTGCATCTACTGTGCACAGTGGGTGTGTAAGTGGTGATTAATATGGGATGTGTGGAAGCGGTATAGCTAATGTAGATGATGGATGATAGGATATTAAATGAAATATGATGCTGTAAGTGGTGTGATGGGCGACCAGCTGTGTGACTGCAAGTGGATGGAGCCCGTAACAGGTGTAATCAGCAGGTACATATGAGTGTTAGGGTGCTGATGTGCAGAGGAGATGAACGTACAACAACCATAAACTGAAGTTACCAGGGTTTGCAATGTACAGGACACCAACTGCAGCCCAGAATATACATTACACAGAGTTATCTTGTGAAAGCCTTTCAAACCCAACAACACAAACCCCCACTTCCGAGATGAACCTTGCCCAGGTCTACCACCAGACTTTGTTTTTTTTTTTTTTTCACCTTGAAACCCTCTGGAATAGCCACACACATCTGAGACTTCCAGAGAGTGTACCAAAATTTAAACAATGATGCCACAAACCCTCATATAGAGAATCGAGTTTTTTTGTTAGGACCAGAATTTTCACATGGGCAAGACTGATAAGTTTTCTACTTTAAGAAGATCAAAGCTACGGCTACAAGACAATGGTAAACTATAAGCTATCTATTAAATGATGAGAATCATGCTAAGATGCATAGAAATGAGTAATTCTACAGAACCTAGGAAATTCTGATTCAAGAAGGAAACTGATCTGAGTTTTTATGGTATACCCACTAATGCTGGCAAGGAATAGATACCCTAGATATCATACTGAATTGTTGCAGAAGGATGGGTAATTTCCTGAACATTTTATGATATCAGATACCATTATTTTCAAAATGGAAGATCGCTAGAACAACCAACCCCTGTTAAAAAAAAAAAATATTTCCACATGACAGCTACTCTGCATGATCAGGATAAGAACTAGAGTTTAGCAATCCATATTTCAACCTTGGATGGTCGAAACTCCTATGATTTACATCCACGCCTGTAGGTAAAGTTCTGATCTCCTGATCTTCTGGCAAACTCTTATTAAGGTTTGAAACGTTATTGCTCAGCAGGGGATCTGATGCTTTGTTGACACAAACGTAAATGCACAAATGACTGTTGCGCAGTAAAACAAATGCAATATACAGGTATCTTATGATATGAAAATCATACAAAATTTACAGGATTTCATGGCAAACAGAGTTTTATGACAGATTGGATCCACCGCTGCGGGTAAAAAAAAAAATCAACGTCAATTTCATAGCAACTTACCAATGAAGATGTTGGTCACGCCAGCTACATATAAAGATAACTCAGACAATGATTGTATAAATCGCTTGATGACAGAGATGATTTACAACGGAAATTTAAAAAAGGTAATGCTAATGAGATCCAATAAACAATAATATATTATTCGTGGAGCAGGATGATCTTTAGGAATATCATGCAAATAGCAGGGAAAAAGTAGAAATGTTAATGAACCATAATCAATGAAATGGGAATAGGGGGGGTGTGATGCAAAGCACCCGCTCATGCTGCTACAATATACCTGTATTGAGAGATACATCCAGAGAACGGAAGCCATTCCCAAATATAAAATAGAGCCATTAAAATGAGTGCTGAATGAAAATCCATGAAAACGAGATACGATATTTTGTTTAAAATTGCAGAGAAACACACAGAATTGTAATGAACAGAATATAAATAAAAGAACGAGTGTCAACATCAGGCAATAGAGAGTGAAACAACATTAAAAGAGCAGGAAAAGGTAACGATCATAACCTTTCATCAAACAGAAGAATAATTATGCAAAGATCCAGAGCAACAAGAAACATGGGAAATCAAGAGGAAAACTCAGAGGAAAATTACAGGAAAGGGAATGGGTGTTCGATAAATGAAGAAGAATAAAAATGAGAAGTAAGACATCATGATAGAAATCAAAATATAAACAAGAAACTAAAATCAGGAGGAAAATCGGTTTATAAACAGGAAATTGAAAATCCAAGGGAAAATCGAAACTGAAAGGGAAAGATAAGCTCAAATGCAAATCATGATCCAGATGGAAAACGAAACAACATAAATAGCGAAAAAATGATGAAAAAGAAAATAAATAAAAAAGAAGAAGAATGTGGGAGCATAATCGTCCCATTTGCTGTAGCATTAGGTGGATCGACACTGCTATATGCAGGTCGATCCCACTATGAATGCAAAAAAAAAAAAGAAAAAAAAGGGGAAAACAGAGAAAGAAATTAAGAGGAATAAAACTGAAGCAAAGCAATGCAGTAAGAAGATATCTACGAAAAATCGGAGATGGAAGGAAACAGGTTTTACTTACTGTTTTATCCGATCGAGTATTGATGCCTCTTCTAATACTTGAAAAACGGAGTCCAGTTCTTTCAATCGATCAAAGAAAGATTGGAAAAAGAAAGAAAGAAATGGGGAGAAGAGAAGCGGAAAAAAATCGAGAAGGGCCAGAAGGGTGGATGGGTGACAATGCTCTTTTGAGGAAGGAGTCCTCAGCTTGTTTATATAAGAGATGGAGGAACGATCGAGAAGGAGATGGTTAAAGATGAACGGGGGAGGAAGAAGAGGGCGAGAGAGATCGAGCGAGATCTGCAACAGGAGGCCGTTGTCGATCGGACGATGCAGAGAAGAAGGAAAAAGGCACGGGAAGAGGTCGTTGGAATTTTTTCCTATTTCCAAAAAGGTGATTCCCCTTTTTTAAAATTTTTTTATAAAATGGTTTTAAAAATGAGGTTTTCGGCAAAATGGCTTCAAAAGGCTTAAAAGTCCTTCGTTTTCCTTTGTAATTTTTCTCAAGTTTTTTTTTTTTTTTGGTTTTTAGTTTATTTTTCAATTTTTTTGTATTTTTAGAATAAAATCCTAAAGCTTTACGAGAAATCAAAGATTTAAAACTAATTTTTTTTATGTTTTTGTAAAATATTTACAAAAGGGAAATTTTCAGAGCTATTTTGAGAAAATTTCTTCAAAAAATGGATTTGTGTCTGAATTTTTGAGAAATATTCAAGGTTTACAACCTCGAACTGAGAAATATAGGGCCGAGGATCCAACAGAGTGTCGGATGAGCCGCCCGAGCCTTTCAAAATCATTTTTGGTATTTTTGTGATTTTATTTTGGAAATCGGACAACGGGGCTCAGATTTGGATTTAAAATACTAAGTTCAGACCCGGAGTTGAATTTGAATATATCAATGTGGAATTTAATCTAAAAATCTGAAGAAAGACTGAAATTTAGCTTTGAAATCACTTTGATCTTCTCAGAAAATAGAGTTAGGGGCAAAAGGGTCATTTTACGAAACTTTGAAAAATTTGGGGTGTTTACAGATTGTTACTGAAAGTGGGACCGGTTATGGTCTGTGTGATCTTGTAGTTTACAAGGTTGATAGTGGAAAATCTCAAGCGGGTTTTGCTTGGGGACTGGATGTAGGTCGGGTTTGACCGAACCAGGATAAAATCTTGTGTTCTTTGTGTGTTTGCTTTGAGATTTGCAAAATCATTCAATATTCCGCAGAAATTTTTAAAAGCACTATTCACCCCCCTCTAGTGCTCGTTGCCTCGATCCTAGTGCACTTTCATTTGGTTTCAGAGCACAGGTTTGCTATTACTTTGATTTGACCATCATCTAGCATGGCAACTACAACATCTCAGCACAAAGAAGGAAGCTCCTCTGTTTGTCCTTCTCTCTTCGACGGAACAAACTATGGATACTAGAAAGTAAGAATGACAATATTCCTGCAATCCATGGATCTCGATATCTGGAGAGTTGTTTCAGAAAAGTACCAAACTCCATCAACTGATTTCAGCCGATGGACCGATGATGAAAAGAAGACTGCTTCACTTAATGCCAAGGCAATGAATGCCTTATATTGTGGCGTTGACAAGGTAGAGTTCAATCGCATCTCTCAATGCTCTACAGCTAATGAAATCTGACATACTCTTCTCGTAACTCACGAAGGTACGTCAAAGGTAAAGGAATCTAAAATTGCTTCTTTAGTTCATAAATTTGAATTGTTCAAAATGAAGCAAAATGAATCTATATCGGACATGGTAACTAGAATGACCGATATAACTAACACTTTGAAATCCCTTGGAAAAGAATATTCACAAGTGGATTTAGTCAGAAAGATTCTAAGGTGTTTAACTCCTGAATGGGAGAGAAAAACTACTGCTATTGAAGAAGCAAATGATCTCAATACTCTCACTCTTGAAGACTTAGTTGGTAACCTAATGGCATATGAGGTCCAACTTCAAGACAGACAAGAAGAAGAGCCTAAAAAGAAGTCTCTTGCTTTTAAGGCTACTTCTGACTCAGAAAATTCTGAAGAAGATGAAGATGAAGATATTGCCCTCATCACAAGGCAATTCAGAAGATTCATCAAAAAGGGAAGATTTCAAAGGCAAAGAAAGCAGATTCTTCCATTCCCAATGAAGTAAAGTGCTTTAACTGTAAAAAGGCAGGACATATCAAGAAAGATTGTCCTCTTCTCAAATTCAAGCCCAAGGACCAATTCAAGAAGAAAAAGACATTTCAAGCCTGTTGGGATGATAGTGACTCCTCTTCTGATGAAGAATCAAATGAAGAAGTCGCCAACATGTGTTTTGTAGCACAAGAAGATTCGGTAAGTCAATTTGACTATGATGAGTTATTTGAAGCATTTAATGATTTATATGCTAAATTTAAGAGTCTTAATTCTAAAAATAAAGAGTTAAAAACTGAAAATTTAACTCTTGACTCTCAAAATAAAGTGTTACTTCAAGAAATAGAAGATCTCAAGAAGGAAAATTCTTGCCAAGCACTTGAGATAAAAGAAATTGGAGTTAGAACCAATCTCTTACAAAAAGAAATATCTAGTCTTAAAGAAAAGTCAAATGATCTTCTTTCTATAGTGACCAAATTCACAAATGGTCAAGAGAATCTAGAAAAACTTCTTGGTTCTCAAAGATGCTCGGTTAATAAAACCGGATTGGGATATAGCTTCTTTGATACTCAAAATAGACCAAACTATGTGGTGAAAAATCAAAGACATTATTCTCAACCTTTCGTTCATAAAACTAAATTTTCTAGTTCTAATAGAAATGCATCTAGAAATGTTTATTCTAAATCCTTTTATAGAAAGAATACTTATTATCAAAGGAAACCAAAATCCAAATGGATATGGGTTCCTAAGACTAACTCTCATGGACCCGAAAATAGAAAGGGGTCAAATGCTCTGTTTTCTGATTTTGTTGTAGGTACACAACATAAGGAGCAAATGGATATTGGACAGCGGTTGTTCCAAACATATGACTGGAAGGCCGGAGTTATTTTCCACCCTCCAAAATAAGGATGGAGGAACCGTCACCTTTGGTGACAATAACAAGGGAAAAGTGATAGGTATTGGTAATATTGGTAATCCAAAATTTCTCTTGATAGAAAATGTTCTTTTAGTAGATGGTTTAATGCATAATTTAATATCTATTAGTCAACTATGTGATAAAGGTTTTCATGTTTCTTTTGAAAATGATTTATGCTTAATTTCTGATTTTCAATCTAAAAAGATCATTTTTAAAGGTAAAAGAAGAAACAATGTGTATGAACTATATCTAGATGAATTACCCTCTTTTAATGAAAAATGTCTTATTGTTTTAAATGAAATTCAATGGTTATGGCACAAGAGACTTGGACATGTTAATTTTAAAATTATTTCAAAATTATCCAAGAATGATCTTGTAAGAGGCCTACCTAGAATACCATATAAAAAGGATCACTTATGTGATGCTTGTCAAAGGGGTAAACAAATCAAGAGTTCTTTTAAAGCTAAAGATATAGTTTCAACAAAACGTCCTTTTGAACTTTTACATTTAGATCTATTTGGACCATCTAGAATTCAAAGTTTGAATGGTAGCAAGTATGCTTTTGTTATAGTAGATGATTATTCTCGGTTTACATGGGTGATTTTTCTAAAAAGCAAAAATGATGCTTTTTCAGAATTTTCTAAACTTTGTACAAGAATTACAAATGAAAAATCTACATCTATTATTAAAATTCGTAGTGATCATGGTGGTTTACATGGTATATCTCACAACTTTGCTTTTCCTAGAGCGGCTCCACGAAATGGAGTTGTTGAAAGAAAGAATAGAACTTTGCAAGAATGTGCTAGAACCATGCTTCAAGATAAAAATTTACCAAAATATTTTTGGGCTGAAGCAATTAATACAGCATGCTATGTCTTAAATCGTGTTCTTATTCGACCAATTTTACATAAAACATGTTTTGAATTGTATTATGATCGTATACCAAAGATCTCATATTTCAAAATTTTTGGTAGTAAATGTTTCTTGTTAAATACCAAAGATAATCTTGATAAGTTTGATTTAAAATCAGATGAATCAATATTTCTTGGATATTCTTCTAGAAGTAAAGCATATCGTATTTTCAATAAAAGAACATCTTGTATTGAAGAATCTCTACATGTTGCATTTGATGAGAATTGTGAGCAGGTTATTCCTCTTAGCGAAGAAGAAGAAGCAATACTTCAAGAAGAACCCTTGATAGAGAGTATTTCTCAAGAAAATATTCCTCTTCAACCGGTTTGGAAAGAAGTTCCTAATCATCCACATGAACAAGTTATTGGTGAAATAAAGAGTGGTGTCCAAACTAGAAGGCAGTTAGAAAAATATATTGCAAATGTTGCTTTCATATCTAAATTAGAACCAAAGAATATCAATGAGGCATGTGATGATGAATTTTGGCTTTTGGCCATGTCTGAAGAACTTAACCAATTTACTAGGAATGATGTTTGGGATCTAGTTGATAGACCAAAGGATCATCCAGTAATTGGAACAAGATGGGTCTTCCGAAATAAGCTGGATGAAAATGGTGAAGTCATTCGTAACAAAGCAAGGCTAGTGGCACAAGGCTATAATCAAGAAGAAGGTATAGATTTTGATGAAACCTATGCACCAGTGGCTCGATTAGAGTCAATTCGTATGATGCTTGCTTTTGCTAGTTACATGAACTTCAAGTTATATCAAATTGATGTTAAGAGTGCATTTTTAAATGGACACATCAATGAAGAAGTTTATGTAGAGCAACCCCCAGGCTTTGAAAATGAGAAATATCCAGAAAAGGTCTACAAATTGAAAAGAGCTCTGTATGGACTCAAACAAGCACCAAGAGCGTGGTATGAAAGACTACGAAATTTTCTAGAACAATCTGGTTTTTCCATTGGTCGGGTAGACTCCACTTTATTTATTAAAAATCTTAATTCAGATATTCTTATTGTGCAAATTTATGTTGATGACATATATTTGGTTCTACTAATGATTCTCTTTGTAAAGAATTTGCTAAGGCTATGCAGGAAGAGTTTGAAATGAGCTTGATGGGGAATTAAACTACTTCCTTGGACTTCAAATAAAGCAAACTGAAGAAGAAATCTTTATCAATCAGGCTAAGTATACAAAAGAACTTCTCAAGAGATTTGGGATGGACTCATCGAAATAAAAAAGGAATCCTATGAGTACAACTACTTCTCTTGATAAAGATGAAAATGGTAAAAGTGTAGATACTAAGCTCTACAGAGGTATGATCGGATCTCTATTATACTTAACTGCTAGTCGACCTAATATTATGTTTAGTGTTTGTATGTGTGCAAGATTTCAAGCTAATCCAAAGGAATCTCATTTAACTGCAGTAAAACAAATTCTTCGTTATTTGAAAGATACTTCAGATTTCGGTTTGTTTTACCCAAAATCATCTTCCTTTGATTTAGTTTCATATAGTGATGCAGATTTTGCAGGAAGTAAATCTGATCGCAAGAGTACTAGTGGAACTTGTCATTTCTTGGGAAATTCCTTAGTCTCTTGGTTTAGTAAAAAGCAAAATTCAGTATCACTCTCAACAACTGAAGCTGAATATATAGCAACTAGCTTAGCATGTTCACAAGTACTTTGGATGAAACAGACCTTAAAAGATTTTGGTTTGAATTACTCCACAACAACTATTTATTGTGATAACACTAGTGCTATAAATCTTTCGAAAAATCCTATTCAGCACTCAAGAACTAAGCATATTGAAGTTAGACATCATTTTTTAAGAGATTGGTTGATATTTTGAAATGATCTTTTTAAAACAATTATTTTCAATAAAACTTTGGAAAATCGTCAACCAAAAATATAAAAACCGACTTTCCACAAAGTGGTAAGTACGGGTCGAATCCTCAGGGAACAGGAATTAAGCACAATTTTTCTAGAAAGTTTAATTTATTAATGACAAATGTCAATCTACAATTATCAAGTTAATACAACTACAATTAATCACTAAAAGGAAAATAAACAAGCAATCAATCTTCTGCTCCACACCAAGGGTCTTTCCGTCTTTTCGCTAATTATTCGCTCCTCACACTTGGAAAATATTCCTGGAAACTAAATATTCTTTATAACTTAAAAATACAGAAAAATACAAAGTTAGTATTCTATTCTAATAAGGCAAACAATAACTAACACTAATTCTACTTTTACGAAAATAATAAAACAAATGCTATTTATCAAACAAAAATTAAATAAAATACTAAATTAATTCTAAAATTGACCAAATTAATTCTACTAATGTTGTATGATGATTACGCAACTCCTAAAATGCAAAAACTACTGAAAACAAGTCTAAATTGCCAAAAATAAGAAAATTACGAAACTGCCCCTAACTAGTGTAAAATAGCATTCTGACAGGTTATCGGAAAACCGTTGTTTGACAAAGCAAACGAGGTCCGATTTTCCCGAAATTTATTCTGTTCTGCAACTTCCAGATTAAAAAACTGACAATTTTTAAAGAATTGAAAAACAGTATCTGGAACTCCAGATATAAGCGTTTCAAATCTGGGAAAAATCAGGATATCGCAAGTCCTGTAATTTGAAATCCAGAAAAAGCAGTTTTCGCAAAACGCTTAAAAATCAGACCAAATCAACTCCGAATGAGCTGAAATTTGGTCTGCAGTTAAATAACACGTCAATAAAGTGAATAGAAGAAAAAAATTTGGAAAACACAGAGTTTTTGCACAGAAAATAATGCTAATGCGACAAGGCAAAAAACTGGTTTTTATTTGAGTGCACTATTCACTTTAAGAATCTATTTTAACACTCTAAAAGACAAATCAAACCTAATGCAATCTAAATGACACTGTATAACAGTGTATATGCAGATGACTATTACGAATATGCTAAATGTACGACGAGCAAAACACGATAAGCAAATTATGACTAGAACTACGTTAAATAACAATGCAAATGCAACTATGCTAATCAATAAAATGCAATATGCCTACTAAGTTAACGAATATCTAACTATCATTCAAACCATCACAAAACACATTTCACACATACTAAACAAATACGATACACGTACACACACTTCTACACTAAAACTAAATTAGATAAATAAACTAATTAGTATAAAATCAAAAGAAATAATACTAAATGAACTTACTTCACTAAAGAACAAAGGTTAGGGTTAGGGCTCACTCTATTGACTCAACTAGGCTCGGTTTTGACTTAGATAGGTTCGGGTTGGTTTGGGAGAACTCGGTTTGGATTAGGTAGGTTCGAACTATGTTTGACTCGACTCGGACTAGTATGGACTTGGTTTAGGTTTGACCTAACTAGTTGGGTTCGATTGACTTAGGTGGACTCGGCTAGGTTTAGCTAAGGTTGGGTTGACTAGGTAAAGGTTGAATCGACCTCGGGTTTGTTTTGACTTTGACTTGGGCTAGGTCTAGGTCTTGGACTTAGGCTTATTAAGACTAGGTTGAACTCGGTTTAGGGTTGACTTAGTCAACTAGGTTCGAGTTGACTTAGGTTCAACTAAGCTTGACCCAACTTAGGTTTGACTAGGCTCGAATGGGGTAAGGTAAGCTCGGTTGACTCGACTTGGTTTAGACTAAGGGTTGACTCGAGTTAGGTCTAGGTCTTTGACTAGGCTCGAGTTGTATTTGACTTGGGCTAGGGTTCAAGTTGACTTTGACACAAGGCGCACCTAACCAAGTCAATCTAATTGACTAGGTTAGATTAGGTACAATAGGTAGGGTCGGTTGACTCAAACTAAGGTTGACTTGACTAGACTCAAGTGGGTTGAACTAGGTTTGATTCGACCTAGGGTTAGGGTTGACTGGGTTAGGGTTAGACTAAAGTAGTAACCTCTTAATTCCTACAATTAATTCAAAGTTAACGATTTTAATGGAGAAGGTTGGAAAAGGAATGTAATAATTACCGATGTTCAAATTTTGAAATGCTTTGGATTCTCAAAAATCGCCACATTTAAAGAGGGAGTTACACTCCTTAATTGCCTTTAAAGCTCCTTTTGGAAAAATGGAAAGACCAATCTAAAAATACACGATTTTTGCTTTTCAAGATGGAATTAAAATACTTTTAATACTCTATGGAAATCGTGTAGCCTAGATTGGAATTTTTGTTTAATGCCAAAAACACTTTCCAAAGTTAAGGAGTAACTCCTTCTTTAATACCCATTCAAAATTCAAATTTTCCTTAAATGCCTCACTTCTCAAAAATTGCCAACCTCTAAAAGGGCTACTTTCTAAACTAATATAATTAATTTTTACCTAGGGAATAAAGGAATTTAAATAGCAAAACGATTTCCTAGGATTAAATACTAACCTAATCCCCAAAACCTACTTAATTAACCCCTAAAAACGGCTAGGAAAGAAAACCCTAATACATTAAACCTAGACACCTTCCTAACTCAATTAATGACAATTAATAATTTCTAAAAATTCGACCAAGAGCTCAAGGGGAGCTCTAATGGCTGCCGCCCCTCCTTGGGGAAGAAGAATAAAAAAAAAATGAAAAGAATAAAAAAAAAACTTAAACTAAAAAAAACGACTTACTAAGGAATCTTATTTTGATAGAACTAAATTAAAATATGATGAAAAGAACTCCTAACTCCCCTAAATGCAAACATGAACATCACTATGCTGGAGTTTATTTAAAAACGTAAAGAAAATAAAAATTCGACTCTTGTAATTTTTGTTTTTCAATAGATTCAAAACACCAATAACACAAAATGCTAAAAACGATTATTTAGAATTATCCTAAACGAATTAAATGAATTAACACAACTTTATAATGCTGTTAACACCTAAAACACACAGCGAACACACGGTTTACCAACATCAACACACACATTTAACAAGAATACAAAGATCGGCTAGAACAATCCTATCCGATTTTTTTTCTTTTTCAAAAATAAAATCAAAACAAAACACAAACACAACCCACGAATAAAATGAAATTTCCTAATGAGATTTTCAGCAAAACAACACAATACCCATGCTGGACAAAAAAAAATCAGAACTAGAAAAATATTTTTGTGAAAATTAAGAATCGGCTAGAATAAGTCTAGCCGATTTTTGGATTTTTCTTTTCAATTAAAACCAAATGCAACCCACACAAAAACCGAATAAGGTAACTCAAAATGAACACTTTTTTTATTGGATTTTCTGTAGAACAGACCCAAGAATCCCTAAGAGAAATTTGAAGGATCGGCTAGATGAAGATCTAGTCGATTTTAATTAAAAGAATGAAAAATCTAAAAAAATCGATTTCAATGAATCAAACAAACACATAAACCTAATCTAACGTGCTGGCCTATGCACGAAATCTAATCTAAGGTTGAAACAAAAAGAAAAATAAGAAACACACCGAAAATAAAATAAAAAAAAACCCACACCCAATTCGGTTTTATCTAGAAGAGAAGGAAGAAGAAGACCTACCTTTTGGAAGATCCGACGACCGGGGGGATGAAGAAGAGCGGACCGTGGCTGGAGATGGACGTCCTATACAGTTTGAGAATGCTGTACTTCACCAAAAACGGCACCTTTTGCAGTTGCTACACGTTGGAGATCCACCGACGATGGAATGTGAGCCGATTCTCGATCGGAGGGTGTAGAAAGCCGAATGGAGGTAGGGCCGGCTCACCTTGGTGGTGTGTTGCGCACTCCCGCCCAAGGTTAATGGTCTCCACCTCTGCTACACCTGCAAAAATACAGAAAAATGGTGAATACTACAGCAAGGAACAAGAAAGAAATGAAAAGAACACAAAGGGGATCGAGATATGCTTGGAAACCAAGCATAGGCCGGTCTTCAATGGCCAAAACGTTGGGGAAGATGGAGAGGAAGGAGCTGCTGCTGTAGAGTCACTGTAGGGGGCGTCCAAACACAGCCAAAGACGCCTAGGGCTTCTCTAAAAAGTATATTTATACTTTTTGGAATTTGCAAAAACACTGTTATAAAAAATATATTTTCTAGGCGCCTCTTTCTGGGGGGTTTTCAGAAAAACTTTTTGAAATGGATATGGATAGGCGTGTGGGTTGGGTTTTGGGCTTTCTAAGAGTTGATCCAAGGTCCAATTGACCTAATTGGGTCGGATATGGATCCGATCCACCTCGAAATCCGTGCCCAAACACTGAAATAGCCATAACTCTCTCATTTTAACTCTGATTTTTCTGAAATTCGAACCATAGCCCCTTACTATCAAAACACATCTAAAAATGGATTTAAAACCTTAAACTTGATACAAAATGCATGAAAAACATGTTTACATGATGTGCATTTCATGCATCATCAAATACCCCCATGCTTGAATGTTTGTTAGTCCCTTAACAAACCCTAATTATGATATGCAACGAAGACAAGAAATGCTAAGCATGAATGCATAATACTAACTCACTTTCGTAGGAATCACGGTTGCATTTAGCGTATGCAACAAGCCCTTTAAACCCCTAGCTTACACTAGTGGACGAGTAAGGTCTCGTGAGGGTTTGCAGAGATGCTACCCACAAACATCAATGAAGCGCGAGGATGATTTTTCAAAAGTATTAGGCTCTTAAGAATGCAGTTGGAACAAATATTTCATGTAATTGACATTCTCAAAACAAGTTTAAAAATCTCATGCCGCCACAGTAAAAATTCTTTTCCTTCACTTTTCTAGTTCATGATTTTTTTCTGAAAGTCAAGTATTCTCATGTTTTACTCATTTATTCTCACTTGTATATTTTCTGCACAGCAATACACATATATGCTTAAGCAATGAAAATTTTCTCATTTTGCACATTCATTTTCTTTCATTTTCACTCTTTTTTTAACTTTTGATCTCTTGTGCATTCTTCTCATATGAGCACTATTTTGAATGGTCAGTTTTCGTGACCCGTGTAGCGAGCTTTGGGTCAGTGGCTCCCAGGCTGGCCAACCTTAGGGCACTAGATACAAAGTATCCCTCGGACTTAATTGCTCGAGTCACTAGACCTTCTATTCTAATAGTTTACGTATAGTCTGCCTCTCGTCCTGTGCAATGTCTCTATCTCTTAGGCTTTCTATGCAGTCCATGTAACAAGCTTTCGAACCGGTGGCTCCCAAACCAGCTGGCTTTGGGGCACCAGGTGTAAAACACCCTTCAGATTCTACTTACTCGAACTACAAAGGCCACAGATATCGACTTAGACAAGAAGATGATCTCCTTCGTTATCCTTTTCGTTAAGATACTCAAACACTTCATCTCGTGTCTGAGTTCCACTACTAGGATTCACGAAGACATCAACAACTAAACGTAGCTCTATTCTTTTAAACGCATTTTTTAAACACATCTTTTCATTGCTTATTTCTTTCACAAAACATACTGTGCATACTTATACTAAAGTGATTCAAAATTGTCTAACAATCAAATACTATCTTTTCTTTGACTTATCTCCTAAACAACTACTCTATTTGACTCAGTTCAAAAAATAAAATTTTTATGGGGCTTAAAAATTTATAAACTGTTAGATTATGCCAAAAACAATCATATATGCTACACTTTGTTCTCAAATGCCTACTTTGATTACCAGTCATAAAAAAATTTTGAAATTTTTGTGTGCATGCATCTACATGCATCTAAACCACCCCCCCATGCTTGAATGACACTGTCCCTAGTGGCAAACAAAATGAATAAAAATATACTGCAAATGCACACTAAAAGACACTAACAAAAATATGGGAGAAAGGATAGATACAACCTGATTTGCTCTGAGCTTCTGAAGTTGATTTTCATCTGATCCTTGAATTCTTTGAAAGCTCTTCTCTGTACCTGGTAATTGATACACTAAATGTTAAGTTCATCCTGCATACATCAAAACACAATTTAGCACATGTGAAATGAAATACTAAATATATAAATACTCTGAAATGAAAAATAAATAATGTACATATGATACATCCCTCTGGTCGAATCCTCATGCCTTCGTGAGATGTACTATCTCACACTCACCATCCTGCAAGGCATCTGAAATGAATGGCTTCAGTCTTTGCCCATTTACCTTGAATGTACCTTGCGTCATAGGATCAAATAATGTCACTGCTCCATGGGGAAATACTTCTTTCACGATGTAAGGACCTGTCCATCTCGATCTCAACTTTCCTGGGAATAAATGCAAACAAGAATTGTATAGCCACACTTTCTGGTCTGGCTCAAACACTTTCCTGGAAATATGCTTATCATGAAATGCTTTCGTGCGAGCTTTGTATAATTTGGCATTCTCATACGCATCATTCCGGAGTTCCTCTAATTCTGAGAGTTGCAGTGCTCTCTCTTTGCCAGCTTGGGTGAGGTCAAAATTCTATTTCTTGATAGCCCAATACGCTCTATGTTCTAGCTCGACAGGAAGATGGTATGCTTTCCCGAATACAAGGCGATACGGGGACATGCCAATGGGAGTCTTAAATGCAGTTCTGTATGCCCAAAGTGCATCATCTAATCGCTGGGACCAATCCTTGCGGTCCGGACGAACTGTCTTTTCTAAAATTCGCTTAATCTCCCTATTGGACACTTCAACCTGTCCACTAGTCTGCGGATGATATGGAGTGGTGAATCTATGATTGACAGAATATCTTCTCAGAAGAGAAGTTATCTGTACATTCCTAAAATGCTTGCCACCATCGCTAATCATCGCACGTGGCACACCAAAACGACTAAAAATGTTGTGCTTAATGAACTTAAGCACTACTCTGTGATCATTGGTCTTGGTTGCCACAACCTCGACCCACTTGGACACATAATCAACAGCCACCAGAATGTATAAATTTTCGAATGAAGGCGGAAATGGTCCTATGAAATCAATGCCCCAAACATCAAAAATCTCGACTATCAAAATCGGAAGCAAGGGCATCATGTCCCTCTTGGACATGTTCCCAATCTGCTGGCATCGCAGGCATCGCCCACAGAACTCATGAGCATCCCTGTGGAGTGTAGGCAAATAAAATCCTGACTGCAAAACCTTTGCAACCGTTTTCCTACTGCTAAAATGCCCTCCACAGGCTAATGAATGGGAAAAATTCAAAATGGACTGGTACTCCTCCTCCGGAACACATCTCTTAATGATTTGGTCAGCACAGTATTTGAACAACTCTGGTTCATCCCAATAATAGTGTCTTACCTGAGATAGGAATCTCTTACGCTCATTCTTGTTCCAATGCTCAGGTATCTGCCTCGAAACCAGATAGTTCACAATATCTGCAAACCAGGGTAACTGCGATGTACTGACTGCCATGATCTGCTCGTCGGGGAAAGAATCACTGATCGGCTTCTGATCCTGCGTGGTCTCCATGATCAGTCTGGAAAGATGGTCTGCTACTACATTCTGACTTCCCTTCTTATCTCGAATCTCAAGATCAAACTCCTGTAGTAGTAGGACCCAACGGATCAATCTCGGTTTGGTGTCTTTCTTATTCAACAAATATTTCAATGCAGAATGGTCAGAATAGACAACCACCTTCGAACCGAGTAAATAGGACCTAAATTTATCCAATGCAAAAACTACCGCAAGTAGCTCCTTCTTTGTCGTAGTATAATTCATCTGAGCATCAGACAGAGTTCTACTCGCATAGTAGATCACATAGGGCTTCCTATCAATGCGTTGTCCTAAAATAGCCCCCATAGCATAATCAGATGCATCGCACATAATCTCAAATGGGAGAGTCCAATATGGAGGTCTCAAAATAGGTGCAGTAATCAAGGCCTCTTTGAGAATCTCAAAGGCCTTCATACAATCCTCACCAAAAAAAAAGGGCTGGTCTTTCTCCAATAAAATACAGAGCGGTCGAGAGATTTTGCTGAAATCTTTTATGAACCGCCTGTAAAATCCCGCATGCCCTAAAAATGATCGAATCTGTCTCACAGAGGTGGGTGGAGTCAAACGGGAAATGGATTCCACCTTCGCTCTGTCAACCTCAATACCACGCTTGGACACAATGTGTCCTAGCACAATTCCCTCCTGGACCATAAAATGGCTCTTTTCCCAACTCAGGACGAGATTGGTCTCTGCACACCTACTCAGTACTCGAGCAAGTTTTTGGAGGCAATCTTCAAAAGAAGAGCCATACACTGAAAAGTCATCCATAAAAACTTCCATCACATCATCAATCATGTCCGAGAAGATAGCAAGCATGCACCTCTGAAAAGTAGTCGGGGCATTACAGAGCCCGAACGGCATACGTCTAAACGCGAAGGTGCCATAAGGACATGTAAACGTGGTCTTCTCCTGGTCGTTAGGATGGACAGCTACCTGATTGTATCCTGAATATCCATCTAGAAAGCAGTAGTAGCTCTGCCCTGCGAGTCTCTCTAAGATCTGATCAATGAATGGCAATGGGAAATGATCTTTCCTAGTTGCCACATTCAGTTTCCTATAATCGATGCAGACTCGCCATCCTGTAGTGGTCCTTATCGGAATTCTCTCACTTTTCTCGTTCTCAACCACAGTGAGTCCTGACTTCTTCGGCATAACCTGAATCAGACTGACCCACTGGCTATCAGAAATAGGGTAAATGATTCTGGCATCCAACTACTTCACCACCTCTTTCTTCACCACTTTCTTCATGTTGGGATTTAGCCTTCTCTACATATCCCTAAATGGCTTGACTTCCTCATCACAATGGATTCTATGCATGCAGAATGAAGGATCAATCCCCTTCAGATCAACAACTCCCCAGCCAATCGCTGCCTTGTGCTCTCGAAGAATAGTCAGCAATCTCTGTTCCTGCTCCTCAGTGAGCAAGGACGAGATGATCACAGGCAGAGTCTTCTCATCTCCGAGGTATGCATACTTGAGTGAATCCGGTAAGGGTTTCAGCTCAAGTTTCGAAGGTGACTCGATCGAAGACTTGGCGGGGGTCTCCGCAAGTGGTGGAAGAGGCTCCCTGACAGCTCCCCAAGGTGATCTCTCTGACGACACTCTAGACACATCTACACTATCTACACCACTATTCTTCTCTATATGGTACAAATCTAAGGAATCCTCAGTAATGTACAACTCGGGCTGCTCCTCCACTAACTCATGTGCAATGTCTACATGAAAGCAGTCCATGTCTTCTGTTGGTCCCATCGCGGCATTGAAAATATTCAACTTTACCTTCCTATTGCCGAATGATAGATCCATGGCTCCGGTCCTACAGTTGATGCACGCATTGGCAGTTGCCAAGAATGGTCTGCCTAAAATAATCGGAGTCTGGTGCTGGCTATCCACTCCTTCCATATCAAGAATAATGAAATCAACTGGAAAATAAAAGTCATCCACCTTAACTAGCACGTCCTCCAAGACACCTCTCGGTACCTTGACAGAACGATCTGCCAGCTGCAGTGTAATCGGAGTCGATCTCATCTCTCCTAGCCCGAAAGAATCAAAGAAATATTCAGGCAGAATGTTCACGCTTGCTCCAAGATCGAGCAATGCGCGTTCTATCCGAATATTCCCTATGGTACACGCAATGATAGGGGCTCCAGGGTCCTTGAGCTTTGGTGGTGTCTGATGCTGAAGTACTGAACTCACCTGCTCAGTCAAATGGACCCTGTTAGGAACTCTCTCTCTAGATTTACGCTTCTGCGTACATAGTTCCTTCAGGAATTTGGCATATGCCGGCACTTGCTGAATCGCATCGAGCAAAGGTAGATTGATCTGCACATGCTTGAAGATGTCAAGCATGTCCTGGATCTTCGCACCTTGCTTCCCTCTATAACCAGGAGACTCTAATGCTTTGGGATAGGGTGGTGGGGGAATATACTCTGCTGGCTCCTCCTCTTTGCGAGAAGGCTCACTCCTATCCTTCTTCTTCTCTAAGGATGAAGATGATGATGATGATGATGGAGATGGGGATGATAATGATGGCTGAGCCGACGTAGGTGAAACAATTGTCTCTGGCTCCTCTATCCTCTCTCTACTCTCTCGCTCTCTGCTCTCGATGTAATACTCACGTCTACTCCTCAAGGCCATAACTGATTTAGCCTGCTGCTGTGTCTCAGTATGAAATAGGCCTCCAGTCATCTGGTCCTTACCTTTCGGGTTCATGACAGCCTGACTCGGCAATGTACCCTCGGGTCTCCTACTAATAGCCTCAGCTAACTGTCCCATTTGCGATTCTAACTTCGCAATGGACTGCGTATGCGAGCTCAAAATCTGGCTACACTTCTCAAAGGCGTTCTGATTAGAGGTTTTCACCTCTTGGAATGCCTGGAGAAGTCTCTCCTCAAAAGATGTCTGCGGGGCAGACTCCTGCTGAATCGGGGGAGTGACAGAAGAAGAAGAAGACTGAGAATAGTTTGGTCTTTGAAATGACTGAGTAAAAGATGGCTGCCGAACTGGCTGAGAGGAAGTAGGCATCTGCATGGAAGACTGTGGATTCTTCCATGAAAAATTGGGATGGTTACGCCAACCCGGATTATATGTCGATGAAAATGGGTTATTCGGCGGTCTGACGTAACCCTGAGCTGCCTGAACTTGTTCTTGAACAAATTCAGGGTACTAAGCTGCCGAAGGGCACTCAGTGATCTCGTGTGCTGGACTGGCACAAAGAGTACACACCTGCTGTGTAGTGGATGGTCCTGAGAGAAGTTGGTCCAGCTTTTGAGCAATCATGTCTACCTTGCACTGTAGTGCAGTAGATGGACCAACTTCAAGAACACCAGCTTTCTTCTGAATGCTGGGTGTGGCTCTATCCGAATGAGAGCTCGAAGCATGGTGGAGTGAATTCTCGGCCAATGTATCAAATAGCCTCCATGCTTCGTCCTCGCTCTTCAGCATGAATGTCCCTCCACATGAAGAGTCGATCATCTGACGATTCTTGTCAGACAATCCATCATAGAAGCTCTGCACCAGTTGCCATTTCGGCACCTGATGATGGGGACATTTCCTGAGGAGATCCTTCATTCTCTCCCAGGTCTCATGAAAGTGCTCACCATCTAGCTCTGAAAAGCTAGTGATGGCTCTACGATATTGGTTCGTACGACCAATGGGAAAATATTTCCGAAGAAACTCCTGTTGCAATTGATCCCATGACTCTATTTCTACAGAATCTAAGGACTTTAGCCAATACTTGGCTTTGTCCTTCAATGAAAAGGGGAATAGAGTCAACCTTAAAGCATCATCATCAAAATTCTGTATCTTAACAATAGAACAGATTTCGAGGAATTCATCTAAATGTCGGTAGGGATCCTCATGACTAAGGCCATAAAAGGATGGAAGCATCTGAATAATGCTGGCCTTAATCTCATAATGCGGCGCTCCTACATCGGGTCTCCGAATGCAGGATGCCTGAACATAGTCTGTGGGAATGAAGTATTCCCGCAGAGGGCGTGAAAGAACTCGAGGTGGAGGTGGAGGATCCATGTCAGCCATTGTTGCCGAACTTCGATGAGAATGTAAAATTCTCTCTGGGTTGTCAACAAATGGGTGTAATGGGGTTCCTAGACCTCGTCGCCCCTGCATACACTGGTACTAAGACCAGATGTAAGCAAACGACCTAAATCTAAAAAAACTAACTAACACAGGTACTAAAATGTAAATAACACAAAATAAACAACTACTAAACAAATATGCTAAACTAATTATGTCAGAATGATCTAACTAAGTAAATGAAATAACAAATTAAACTACTCTAAAGTACTGAAAAGATAAATACAGGAAATCACAAACTAAGTTTTTCTAAAACCCATCTGTCTAATCGCTCCTTGCAGAATGAATTTCAAGTGAATCCTAGAAAGAACAGAACGTGAATCCTATATTTACTAACTATGTTAATCCTATATTCACTTACTAATCCTACTAACTAAAAATAAAACAACTAATTAGCTAACTAAACAAATTAATAAATCAAACTCTAAGAAATAAAGTAATTAATTCGCCGTTCCCCGGCAACGGCCCCAAAATTTGGTTGATATTTTGAAATGATCTTTTTAAAGCAATTATTTTCAATAAAACTTTGGAAAATCGTCAACCAAAAATATAAAAACTGACTTTCCACAAAGTGGTAAGTACGGGTCGAATCCTCAGGGAACATGAATTAAGCACAATATTTCTAGAAAGTTTAATTTATTAATGACAAATGTCAATCTACAATTATCAAGTTAATACAACTACAATTAATCACTAAAAGGAAAATAAACAAGCAATCAATCTTCTGCTCCACACCAAGGGTCTTTCCGTCTTTTCGCTAATTATTCGCTCCTCACACTTGGAAAATAACCCTGGAAACTAAATATTCTTTATAACCTAAAAATACAGAAAAATACAAAGTTAGTATTCTATTCTAATAAGGCAAACAATAACTAAAACTAATTCTACTTTTACGAAAATAATAAAACAAATGCTATTTATCAAACAAAAATTAAATAAAATACTAAATTAATTCTAAAATTGACCAAATTAATTCTACTAATGCTGTATGATGATTATGAAACTCCTAAAATGCAAAAACTACTGAAAACAAGTCTAAATTGCCGAAACTAAGAAAATTACGAAACTGCCCCTAACTAGTGTAAAATAGCATTCTAACAGGTTATCGGAAAACCGATGTTTGACAGAGCAAACGAGGTCCGATTTTCCCGAAATTTGTTCTGTTCTACAACTGACAGATTAAAAAACTGACAGTTTTTACAGAATTGAAAAACAGTATCTGGAACTCCAGATATAAGCGTTTCAAATCTGGGAAAAATCAGGATATCGCAAGTCCTGTAATTTGAAATCCAGAAAAAGCGGTTTTCGCAAAACGCTTAAAAATCAGACCAAATCAACTCCGAATGATCTGAAATTTGGTCTGCAGTTAAATAACACGTCAATAAAGTGAATAGAAGAAAAAAATTTGGAAAACACAGAGTTTTTGCACAGAAAATAATGCTAATGCGACAAGGAAAAAATCTGGTTTTTATTTGAGTGCACTATTCACTTTAAGAATCTATTTTAACACTCTAAAAGACAAATCAAACCTAATGCAATCTAAATGACAATGTATAACAGTGTATATGCAGATGACTATTACGAATATGCTAAATGTACGATGAGCAAAACACGATAAGCAAATTATGACTAGAACTACGTTAAATAACAATGCAAATGCAACTATGCTAATCAATAAAATGCAATATGCCTACTAAGTTAACGAATATCTAACTATCATTCAAACCATCACAAAATACATTTCACACATACTAAACAAGTACGATACACGTACACACACTTCTACACTAAAACTAAATTAGATAAATAAACTAATTAGTATAAAAATCAAAAGAAATAATACTAAATGAACTTACTTCACTAAAGAACAAAGGTTAGGGTTAGGGCTCACTCTATTGACTCAACTAGGCTCGGTTTTGACTTAGATAGGTTCGGGTTGGTTTGGGAGAACTCAGTTTGGATTAGGTAGGTTCGAACTATGTTTGACTCGACTCGGACTAGTATGGACTTGGTTTAGGTTTGACCTAACTAGTTGGGTTCGATTGACTTAGGTGGACTCGGCTAGGTTTAGCTAAGGTTGGGTTGACTAGGTAAAGGTTGAATCGACCTCAGGTTTGTTTTGACTTTGACTTGGGCTAGGTCTAAGTCTTGGACTTAGGCTTATTAAGACTAGGTTGAACTCGGTTTACGGTTGACTTAGTCAACTAGGTTCGAGTTGACTTAGGTTCAACTAAGCTTGACCCAACTTAGGTTTGACTAGGCTCGAATGGGGTAAGGTAAGCTCGGTTGACTCGACTTGGTTTAGACTAAGGGTTGACTCGAGTTAGGTCTAGGTCTTTGACTAGGCTCGAGTTGTATTTGACTTGGGCTAGGGTTCAAGTTGACTTTGACACAAGGCGCACCTAACCAAGTCAATCTAATTGACTAGGTTAGATTAGGTTCAATAGGTAGGGTCGGTTGACTCAAACTAAGGTTGACTTGACTAGACTCAAGTGGGTTGAACTAGGTTTGACTCGACCTAGGGTTAGGGTTGACTGGGTTAGGGTTAGACTAAAGTAGTAACCTCTTAATTCCTACAATTAATTCAAAGTTAACGATTTTAATGGAGAAGGTTGGAAAAGGAATGTAATAATTACCAATGTTCAAATTTTGAAATGCTTTGGATTCTCAAAAATCGCCACATTTAAAGAGGGAGTTACACTCCTTAATTGCCTTTAAAGCTCCTTTTGGAAAAATGGAAAGACCAATCTAAAAATACACGATTTTTGCTTTTCAAGATGGAATTAAAATACTTTTAATACTCTATGGAAATCGTGTAGCCTAGATTGGAATTTTTGTTTAATGCCAAAAACACTTTCCAAAGTTAAGGAGTAACTCCTTCTTTAATACCCATTCAAAATTCAAATTTTCCTTAAATGCCTCACTTCTCAAAAATCGCCAACCTCTAAAAGGGCTACTTTCTAAACTAATATAATTAATTTTTACCTAGGGAATAAAGGAAATTAAATAGCAAAACGATTTCCTAGGATTAAATACTAACCTAATCCCCAAAACCTACTTAATTAACCCCTAAAAACGGCTAGGAAAGAAAACCCTAATACATTGAACCTAGACACCTTCCTAACTCAATTAATGACAATTAATAATTTCTAAAAATTCGACCAAGAGCTCAAGGGGAGCTCTAATGGCTGCCGCCCCTCCTTGGGGAAGAAGAAGACTAAAAAAAAAATGAAAAGAATAAAAAAAAAACTTAAACTAAAAAAAACGACTTACTAAGGAATCTTATTTTGATAGAACTAAATTAAAATATGATGAAAAGAACTCCTAACTCCCCTAAATGCAAACATGAACAGCACTATGCTGGAGTTTATTTAAAAACGTAAAGAAAATAAAAATCCGACTCTTGTAATTTTTGTTTTTCAATAGATTCAAAACACCAATAACACAAAATGCTAAAAACGATTATTTAGAATTATCCTAAACGAATTAAATGAATTAACACAACTTTATAATGCTGTTAACACCTAAAACACACAGCGAACACACGGTTTCCAACATCAACACACACATTTAACAAGAATACAAAGATCGGCTAGAACAATCCTAGCCGATTTTTTTTCTTTTTCAAAAATAAAATCAAAACAAAACACAAACACAACCCACAAATAAAATGAACTAAAATGAAATTTCCTAATGAGATTTTCAGCAAAACAACACAATACCCATGCTGGACAAAAAAAAATCAGAACTAGAAAAATATTTTTGTGAAAATCAAGAATCGGCTAGAATAAGTCTAGCCGATTTTTGGATTTTTCTTTTCAATTAAAACCAAATGCAACCCACACAAAAACCGAATAAGGTAACTCAAAATGAACACTTTTTTTATTGGATTTTCTGTAGAACAAACCCAAGAATCCCTAAGAGAAATTTGAAGGATCGGCTAGATGAAGATCTAGTCGATTTTAATGAAAAGAATGAAAAATCTAAAAAAATCGATTTCAATGAATCAAACAAACACATAAACCTAATCTAACGTGCTGGCCTATGCACGAAATCTAATCTAAGGTTGAAACAAAAAGAAAAATAAGAAACACACAGAAAATAAAATAAAAAGAAAACCCACACCCAATTCGGTTTTATCTAGAAGAGAAGGAAGAAGAAGACCTACCTTTTGGAAGATCCGACGACCGGAGGGATGAAGAAGAGCGGACCGTGGCTGGAGATGGACGTCCTATACAGTTCGAGAATGCTGTACTTCACCAAAAATGGCACCTTTTGCAGTTGCTACACGTTGGAGATCCTCCGACGATGGAATGTGAGCCGATTCTCGATCGGAGGGTGTAGAAAGCCGGATGGAGGTAGGGCCGGCTCACCTTGGTGGTGTGTTGCGCACTCCCGCCCAAGGTTAATGGTCTCCACCTCTGCTACACCTGCAAAAATACAGAAAAATGGTGAATACTACAGCAAGGAACAAGAAAGAAATGAAAAGAACACAAAGGGGATCGAGATATGCTTGGAAACCAAGCATAGGCCGGTCTTCAATGGCCAAAACGTTGGGGAAGATGGAGAGGAAGGAGCTGCTGCTGTAGAGTCACTGTAGGGGGCGTCCAAACACAGCCAAAGACGCCTAGGGCTTCTCTAAAAAGTATATTTATACTTTTTGGAATTTGCAAAAACACTGTTATAAAAAATATATTTTCTAGGCGCCTCTTTCTGGGGGGTTTTCAGAAAAACTTTTTGAAATGGATATGGATAGGCGTGTGGGTTGGGTTTTGGGCTTTCTAAGAGTTGATCCAAGGTCCAATTGACCTAATTGGGTCGGATATGGATCCGATCCACCTCGAAATTCGTGCCCAAACACTGAAATAGCCATAACTCTCTCATTTTAACTCCGATTTTTCTGAAATTCGAACCATAGCCCCTTACTATTAAAACACATATAAACATGGGTTTAAAACCTTAAAATTGATACAAAATGCATGAAAAACTTGTTTACATGATGTGCATTTCATGCATCATCAGAGATCATGTGTTAAAAGGAGATATTTCGTTAAATTTTATTTCCACTAAAGAACAACATGCCGATATCTTCACTAAACCTCTTAAAAATGAAGATTTTATGAGAATTAGGAGAGAACTAGATATTTGCTCATTTTTGGATTTATAAAAATGCTGATTTTTGAACAAAATCTCAAAATCGCACTATTTTAGTCGACCGATAAAATTCTAGTCGACTGGTGTTTTTATATTTTGGAATGTATCGCATCATATTAGTCGACCGATATAGTTCTAGTCGACTGATGATATTTTTAGAATAAGTCACACTTTTTTAGTCGACCGATAAAGTTTTAGTCGACTAAATTTTTTTTTTAAAATTTTAAGTGAAGGGACGCGACACCCCTTGGATTTGTGTTTAAAACCCGTTTTTTTTTAAAAGAGGTATTGTTTCATTTCATACCTTTTCGTTTTTCTTAAAAACGAAACCCTTAAAAATGAAAACCCCTCTTTCTCTCTTGCCTCTCTTTCTTCCGAAAAACCCTCGGAGTGTCGTTCGACTCCATCTTCACCGGGATTTTCTTATCGTAATAGAGAGACGCCGGAATCTTCTGGCCGTGATCTTGAAACGCCGGAATCCTCTTGCAGTGACTGGCGCATCTTCAAAACACGCCGGAACTCTCTTGCCGTGTTTTAAAATAGAGATACGAGTTAAAAGTCTATTTCTGCATATGCTATTTTTGCCCTTACTCTTTTTGATTCTGACAAAGGGGGAGAAAAAGATAAAGATAGCATTACAAGAGATCTTGCATGAGAAATGCAAAATTAAGAGAAAAAGAAAGTTTGAATGAATGTATTTCTAAATGCATGAAGAAATGATGAATGAAAATGCAAACCAATCAATATGTGATATATGTGCTTTAAATGTGCTAACTTTTAATGTTTTGCAGCATATTGATAGGGGGAGTAAAATCTCCATCTATGCATCTAAATGCTTCATCTTTGATTAAGTTTGTCATCATAAAAAAGGGGGAGATTGTTACGACAATGAAGCCATACATGATACTTCAAGTACAAGGTTTTGATGATGAGCAAGTGGAATCAACTGCATTTCAGCTAAGGCTATGAAGAAATTGAAGAATTCGGTGAAGAATCCTTGAAGACTAGTGTGCAAATGTTTAATTCATTAAAAGTCTTAGATTCTTGTAAGATCCTTACTTAGAGTGCATATTTAGGTTGCATTTCACCTTAAAAGTCTTTAGAAAAACTTTTCTAAAAGAAACTCTTTTGAAAATCTTTTTAGAAAACTCTTTTCTTAAATTTTCATGTTTATTAGTCGACCAATAGACTTATCAGTCGACTAATCCTTTCGCGCCATATTTTCTAAAAAGTCATTCGTGTCAAATTAGTCGACCGAAGGTTTTATCAGTCGACTGGACAGAATGTCTGTTTTCTAGAAAATTAGCAGCAGTCGACTAATGGTTTTTCAGTCGACTGAACATAACATGTGTTTTCTGTAAAATTTAGCAGCAGTCGACTAATGCTTTTTATCAGTCGACCGAACAGAATGTTTGTTTTTCAGAAGTTTTTAGCAGCAGTCGACTAAAAGGTTTTTCAGTCTACTGATGATATTATCAATCGACTAACTTTTCTCAAGTCGACTAAGTTTCAAAAGTTCAGATTTTCAAACGGCTCGATTAACAGATCAGTCGACCGACGATAACTGTCAGTCTACTAATAACTAACTATTAGTCGACTAACTGATGTTTCAGTCGACTAATTTTGCGGTTTTCCTGAAACTTCAAAAAGGCGTGTCTTTTCATTTTTCAAACATTTTTATCGTTCAAAATGGACAGTTTTGACACCCTTTCATACTCTCAACGTATGAAATCTTTTAACTATAAATATGAGTGCATTCTACACTCAAAAACATGAAATTCAATAGAATTATATTGAATTACTTCTTGCTTTTCACTCCTATCCATTCAAGTATTTGTTTTCTCACTCACGTGATATTTTCACTTCAGTTTTTCACTCAAATCACTTTGAGAGATAGTGAATTCGTGAGTAGAGTGTTTCAACAACCTCAAAAGCCAATTGCATTTCATTTGCATTCAAAAGGAAGGATCATAGGTTGTATTGTAAGTTGTTATTTCTTTTGTTTAAAAAGAAGGACTCCTTGGTGTAAAGGAGTTGTTTGCTTTCAGTGGGATTGTTACTGAAAGTGGGACCGGTTATGGTCTGTGTGATCTTGTAGTTTACAAGGTTGATAGTGGAAAATCTCAAGCGGGTTTTGCTTGGGGACTGGATGTAGGTCGGGTTTGACCGAACCAGGATAAAATCTTGTGTTCTTTGTGTGTTTGCTTTGAGATTTGCAAAATCATTCAATATTCCGCAGAAATTTTTAAAAGCACTATTCACCCCCCTCTAGTGCTCGTTGCCTCGATCCTAGTGCACTTTCAAGATAATCCCATGATCTCTGAAAACTCATCCATCAGCAGGGTCATTTCTCCCCATGGGAACCCGAAAGTACAAGTGCACGGATCAGATTGTCGTTGATTGTCTGCTTTTATACCGCTGATGCCAATTCTAACCCACAATCGCTCACATGATCAAGAAACATACAGGAAAAATTCTTGAGCCAGGAATAATACCACCGGAGAATGAAGGATTCAGTGCTAAGAGTTCGATGCTCGGGAAGACTTTGCCGCACCTAGTAGGAGATGTGGCCCTCAAAAAAGATAGAGTCGAGCTGACTGGATGCCATCAGACTGGAAAACAAAGAAAATTGGAATGAGACTTAGGAAAAATACAAGAATTTTGAAAAAATTGCAGACAGGATAAAATAAAGTTGGAAATTCAAGATCCAGAATAACGAAACGATGGAAAATCACTTGGAGTTTTGAAAAAAGTAGATAATTTAGGGAAATCGTCCAGGGTTTTGAAAAAAATAAATTTTTCACAAAAGATGGAAAATGAGGTATTTTGAAAAAGCGTCTAGTATATTTGGAAAAATTGTGAAAAATATGAGAAAATAAAGGAAAAAATAATTATAAGACAATCAATCACATCATGTACAAACAATAATGCACATACAACATACCCTAAGAAGCTGACTCTAAATACATCAATTTTGAAATAGCTACAGGATCCTAATCCCAACTCTAGGCTCATATCATCTATGTCCAATCATGCTATGACGATATACTCGAATCAAAACACGAAGTACGTGGTATAAAAATTCATCTTCGGTTCTAGGTTTGTGTTTTCTCAACATCCTTGAGCGTTTGTCGATATACTTTGGATTATGGCCCTTGGTACATGGCAGGGGGCATTGATGATGCATAAATATTATGTTTTCTTAACATGTTTTCACTGCATAAATGCATCATCTATAGGTGTAAATCATACACTTAGGTGCATAATGATGTTATAGAGCTATGGTTCGAATTTCATTGAAATCAGACTTAATTTGAGGAAATTAATGCAATTACAGTGTAGCGGATCAAACCTCAGAGCAGATCTGAGAGATTTGGATCCAGACGCCCATTTGGATATTGGATTTGGGTCAAAACACATGGAATCAATCCAGATCCAACCCAATTCGAGTTTTCATAAATTATTTTCCAAAAAACCCCTGTAGAAAGAGGCGCCCAACAATTATTTTCTTTTTAACACTGTTTTTGTAAAATCGCCCAAAATAGCAAAATCATGTATAGGGGTGAGGGACGTCCAGCCATTCTCTTGTCTTTGCTTTGGTTTTCGTGCCCTAGGGGCACGAATCTTGATCCATCCCCCTTCTCAACCCTCATCTCCTTCCATCTCCATTGAAGACATGAAGAAAACCTTGAGATCCAAGCTTTCGTTCTTGCCTCCCTTTCAAATCTCTCCATTTCTTAATCATCCATGTTGGCTAATCCCATGTTGTTGTGCTTTGCAGGTGCAACAGAGGTGGGAAACACTTTTCTTGCATGGAAGTGCAAAACACTCCAACAAGAAGGGCCGACTCTACCTCCATCCGGTCTTCTAAGCCCCCCAATCGAGAATCAGTTCATCCTCCATCTTCGTTGGATTTCCAACGTGTTGCAGCTGTACGACATGATTCCATGGTGTATTTCTAGCATCAACGAGGTTCCTCGTGGCATGGAATCAAGCAAAGTCCGCTCTCTTCTCCGCCTCAGTCGTCGGATCGCCCTGAAGGTTGGTTCTCTCATCCCTTTCTTCTAGCTAGAACCTATTTTGTGTGTGAGTTTTGTTTGCTGTGTTTTTCTGTATTTTCGTTCAGCTTTAGCATAGATTTCTCGTGCAAAAGCCAGCACGTAGAGTGTTTAGGTGTTGGATTTTCATTTAATCATGATTTTCATTGTGTTAGTGGCATTTTGGGTATATGTGTGTGCCATTGAATTCCCTGTTTCATACCTGCGTGTTTCCCCTTGTTCTACAGTACTAATTAAGTCTGGTTGTGTGGAGTTTATGTCTAAGTTTGATTTCGTTTTAGCCCTGGTCGAATTTAACTTATAATGGTGTAGATCGAGTCTTATAGCTTGGCTTAAAAGCATTAGTTTCATGTTGGTATGCTGTTGCGTGATTCTGTATTATGTTAGGTGGATGAAATTGTCTTAGATTAAGTAATTTCTGCTGTTTAGATTTCTGTAGAATTAATATCATTGTAGCTTTAATGGCTGTTGTGTTTCTTTGTTGTTTTAGGTTAGCCGCTGGTAATAGATTTTTGTTTCAACATTTTCTGTTTCATTTAGTTATTTTACAGCATGTTAGTTATATTAATGGGTGTGTTTTATAATTTGCAATTCCAGTTATGAACGTGTGTTAGTATAATTTCATCTAGATCCTTAGTTAGCTTCATGTTGTTAGGCAATTTTAGATTAGTTGATTGTAATATAATCTTGGTTAATGTTTTATGCTCTTGATTATGAATAGCATAGCAGTAGTATTTACATTTGTGTTGATAGTTTAAGAGTCCAGATTTAATTGACTCTTAGTGTGGTTTAAATTAGATTTTGATCTATGTTTTGTTATTAGTAAAATTTCATTCAGTAGCCATTGTCGTGTAGATTAGATGTAATTAGAAGTTAATTAGCTTATCTAGATTGAGTACCATTCGTTTAATCCATGTAAGAATTAATTTAGTCATTTTGAATTATAGGTAGTATTTAATATAGTTAGTTTGTTTTAATTCATAGTTTGTTTGTCATGTATACCCTTTTACTTATGTGCGAATAGGTTATTTTAGCTAGATTAATAGTAGATTATTTTCAATTTAGTTTAGTTACTTAATTAGAATAGATGAAGGGCGTTTTGGTATTTAAAGTTGAAGGAACGATTTTGGTATGAAGGCATCTCCTTCAAATTCGAGAATTTCAATTTAGGAAGGTCCTCATAAATGAAATCCAGCCAAATTATCAAGGAGTTATTTTTTCAAAGGTGGAGTGAATTTCAAAAGGTTTCTAAAACATAGTTACACGATTTTGGCAAGAATTGACAATTTTAAATTACTTTTAAAGCTAGCCAAAATTGTGGATTGTGCTTTAGGGAATGCTTTCAAATTGACTCTATTGCTTTTAATGAGAAAAAGGGTTGGACGGTTTTAAAACTTGAAAAGTTTCCTAAGGTGTTATTAAGGCAAGATATGGAGGAGGTGGCTCATACCAAATTCGTGGATTCTTCTTCTGAAGCCCTATTTATTCTTTCCTAGTTTGGATTAGCATAGCATTAAGGTTAATTAACTTAGTAAGATGTGTATTAGATTAGGCTTGTAAAATTCGTGTAGGTCTAATTAGGTAGATGATAATGTTAAGTTGTATTTAATTTAGGAATTAATTAATAGTGTAATTAGTCTAACCTAGGGTGGCGTGTAATTCAAGACCTATCTAAAACCGCCACCCTAGTTAATGTTAATTAGCTAACCTAATATGTAAATCCTAAGCTAACCATAGTTACCCCCAACTAACCATAGTTAGGAGTTAGTTCTAGTTAGAACAACCCTAGGTATTAGCCAATCCTAGTTAGATATTAACCATAGTTAATCCTTACCTAACTCTAGTTAACACTAACTGACCCCCTAGTTTAACACTAACTGACCCTTTTCAACCCTGGCTAAAACCTAGTTGACCTTAGTTAGAAACTACCTTAGTAGACCCTAGATAGCTAAAACCTATTAACCTTAGGTGGCGCGAACCTACTCAATGCCCTATCCTAAACCGCCACCTAGCTGACCTCTATTTAACCTTAGTTATTTAGTCCTAACCATAGGTAGTTAAGTAACTCTAGGTGTCGTGGAACATATTCCAGCCATACTCTAAAACCGACCCTAGTCTAACCTAAGTTAGTAAACCTAACCCTAACCATACCCTAGAAGCCTAGTTAAATCTTAACCGTACCCTAGTCTTAGTTAGACTAATCTTAGATAGTTAGTTAAATTAGTTAGTGGCTAACCCTAGTCATATTGTTAGGATAATATTCGTTTCAATTAAGTGTTAGAACTAACAATAGTTTAGGTAATTAGTTAGTGAGTTTAGGTTAGATTATAATTAACTATGTGCGTAGATTAGAACTAACACTTGTTTGCTTAGCTTATTTCTTAGATTTTAAATAATTAGTTTAATTGTTGTCCTTTATTATAGTTTAGCAGTAAATTAGGTGTAGTTTATGACTGTTATTTAGTGTGGTCTAATGAGAAATGTCATTAGTGGATTCAAATCAATGAATGCACTGAACAAAAACCCTCATTTTTACCCGATCGTGCACTTGTCATTTCATGTGAATTTTTACTGCGTTTTCTGAATTTTTTTTTTCTATTCTCTACATCTGCAAGTTAACTGTCTGCATACCAAATTTCAGCTCGATTTGAGTTGATTTGGTTTGTGTTTTAAGTGTTTTGTGAAAACCGCTTTTTCGGATTTTAAAATTTCGGGTCCAGCGTTTTCCAAGATTATCCTGATTTTGAAACGCTTATATCTGGAGATCCAGAGCATATTTTTCAAATTTGTAAAATGTGTCAGATTCTTGAATTTGTCTTTTACAGAACAAAAGTGATTTTGGAAAAATTGGATTCCGTTTGTCCCCTCAAACAGTCAATTTGCAAAAAGCTATCAGAGTCCATTTTTGCATTCTTTAGGGACAGAACAATCATTTAGTCTTTTGTTTAATTTCGTGTAGTTTTAGTGTTTTCTAGTAGTGTAGTTAGTAAATTAACAATATTTAGATTAATTAGAGTTAATTTTCTTAGTTAGTTTAGTTAGACAGTATAATTTTAGTTTTCTATGTTTATTTAATTATAGTTTAATTGTAGTAATAGTTTAGAATTAGTTGTAGTTTGTAATTTAGATTTAAATATTATTTGTATACTAACTTTGTGTTTTCATTGTGTAGGTTGATAAGTTAGAACAGGTTCACAGGTGTAATTTAATTATGAAGGGCAACTGCACTTGTGGTGAAAAAACAGTTTTGCCCCTGGAGATCTGCAGAAGACTTAGCCTCCTACTTAGTTTATTTTCATAGTTTAGATTGTTATTTGATTTAAATTGTAATATTGACATAGATTGTAAACTTTGTTATATTAATAAAGTGTTGTTTTAGAATTATCTCAGATTATATCCCGTTCCTTGTGGATTCGACCCGTACTTGTCACTTCGATGGATAGTTAATTTTTATATCTTTGGTTGACGATTTTCCCAAGTTTTCATTGCAAAATATCTTTTAAAAATATGTATTCAAAAATATCAACCAAATTTTGGCGCCGTTGTTAAGGAACGATGATATATTTTGATTATTTTTTAGATATCATTTTATTAATATATGTGTTTAGTTTAGTTTAGTTTATTGTTTTAGTGTGTAGAATTAACATAGTTAGAAAAATATAGGATGCACATGCTGTTTTTCTTAGGATTCACTGAATTCCATGCTTTAATGATTATTTAAACAGGCGAGTCTTAGATAAATAGTAGTGTTTTTCTGTATTTACTAATATTGTGTTTTAGATTAGAATTGTTTTCGTAGAGTAATTAGATTGTTTTAACATAATTTAAAATAGTTTAGTTGTTTAACTTTCTGATTTAGAGTAAAATTGTCCTTTTATTTCGTAAAGTAATTAGATTATTCTGACATAGCTTAAGATAGAGTAATTGCTAACTTGTTGATTTAGATTAGATTGATTATCATAGTTTAATTCTAACATAGGTTAGCTGCTATTTTGTTCATTGTTTTACTGATTTAGATCTAGATTTAGGTTTACTATTTGCATTGATAGAATAATTCTGACATAGTGTAGTTGTTTTATGTGTTAGAATTTGATTTTATTAACTGTTAATTAGGATGTATCATATACATTAAAATAAAGTAGTTAGTGTTTATTTGTTTTATTCTGAATTAGGTTTTAATTTCATTTTGAATTTCAATGTTTACATGTATGAACATCCGATCCATCAATGGATGAGTCAAAGTTACAAGACATAAAGAAGCCTTCAGAAGAAGAACATTGACCAGATGAGCAGAAAACTATGCATTTGCACATGCATAGTGGTGGTGCAAAGTCCAGTCAATCGACAACTTCAGAGGCCCGAGCATACCAGGTTGTATCAATCATTTCTCCTTATTCATTTTATTGTTCTGTAGTGTGCATATGCATTGCATGATTGCATTATTGTGTATGCCACTAGGGACAGTGTCATTCAAGCATGGGGGGATGGTTTAGATGCACAAAATTTTAAAAAAAAATTCTTCATGTCTAATAGCTTAAAACTCATAAAAGTAGGTCTTTAAGAATAGTTGTAGCATTTATGAATGTTTATCTGCATGATCTGACAGTTTAGAAAATTTATAAGCCCCATGTGAATTTTTTTTTTCTTATCTGATTTAAATAGAGTAGTTGTTTATGAAATAGTTAAAGAAAAGATAGTATTTGATTGTTCGAAAGTTTTGAATCACTTTAGTATAAGTATGCACAGTGTGTTTTGTGAACAAATGAAGCAATTGAATGATGTTTTTGAAAGATGAACTTAATAGATAGAGCTACGTTTAGTTGTTGATGTCTTCGTGAGTCCTAGTAGTGGAACTCAAACACGAGTTGAAATGTTTGAGTCTCTTGACGAAAAGACTAATGAAGGAGATCATCTTCTCATCTAGTCGATATCTGTGGCCTTTGGAGTTTGAGTAAGTAGAGTCTGAAGGGTGTTTTACACCTGGTGCCCTAAAACCATCTGGTTTGGGAGCCACCGATTCGAAAACTTGTTACATGGACTGCATAGAAAGCCTAAGAGATAGAGACATTGCACATGATGAGAAGAAGACTATACATACACTATTAGAATAGAAGGTTTAGTAACTCGAGCAATTAAATCTGAGGGATACTTTGTATCTAGTACCCTAAGGTTGTCTGACCTGGGAGTCACTGACCTAAAGCTCGCTACACGGGTCAAGAGACTTGATATTTGAAATAGTGCTCAAAGTTAGAAGAATGAAAAGGAGTGAAAAATTGAATATCAATAGAAAAAGAATGAGCTAAATGAGTAAAATTTCATTGCTTATGAATAATTATTGAATACTGTGCAAAAAATATACAGGTGAGGATAAATGAGTACAACATGATAATACTTGACTTTCTTAAAAAATTCATAAATAATTATAGTTTTAGAGAAGTGAAGGAAAAAGATTTTACTGTGGTGGCACATCAATTTCTGAATTTGTTTTGAGAATGTAGATTACATGAAATATTTGTTTACAATGAGTTCTTAATTGCCTTATATTTCTGAAAGATTTTTCATGCATGATATTGATGTTTGTGGGTAAAATCTCTGCAAACCCTCACGAGACCTTACTCGTCCACTGGGGTAACCCAGGGGTTTAAAGGGCTTGTTGCATGTGCTAAATGCAACTGTGATTCCTACGAAAGTGAGTTAGTTTTTTTTTTAATAAAAGCTTTCATGCTAATTGGGTAGTTCATATTTTCATCGCATGGTAGAGTGTATTGCTAGGGACTAGCAATTATTCTAGCATGGGGGTATTTGATGATGCATAAATATTACATTTTCTTAACATGTTTTCACTGCATATATGCATCATCTATAGGTGTACAGCATACACTTAGGTGCATAATGATGTTATAGAGATATGCTTTGAATTTAATTGAAATCAAACTTAATTTGAGAAAATTAATGCAATTACAGTGTAGCGGATCAAACCTCGGAGTAGTTCTAAGAGATTTGGATCCAAACGCCCATTTGGATCTTGGATTTGGGTCAAAACACATGGAATCAATCCAGCTCCAACCCAATTCAAGTTTTCATAAACTATTTTCCAAAAACCCCCTGTAGAAAGAGGCACCCAGCAATTATTTTCTTTTTAACACTATTTTTGTAAAATCGCCAAAAATAGCAAAATCGTGTATAGGGGTGAGGGACGTCCAGCCATTCTCTTGTCTTTGCTTTGGTTTTCGTGCCCTAGGGGCATGAATCTTGGTCCAACCCTCATCTCTTTCCATCTCCATTGAAGACATGAAGAAAAGCTTGAGATCCAAGCTTTCATTCATTCCATTGAAGACATGAAGAAAAGCTTGAGATCCAAGCTTTCATTCTTGCCTCCCTTTCAAATCTCTCCATTTCTTAATAATCCATATTGGCTAATCCCATGTTGCTGTGTTTTGCAGGTGCAGCAGAGGTGGGAAACACTTTTCTTGCATGGAAGTGCAAAACACTCCAACAAGAAGGGCCGACTCTACCTCCATCCGGTCTTCTAAGCCCCCCGATCGAGAATCAGTTCATCCTCCATCTTCGGTGGATTTCCAACGTGTTTCAGCTGTACGACATGATTCCATGGTGTATTTCCAGCATCAACGAGGTTCCTCGTGGCATGGAATCAAGCAAAGTCCGCTCTCTTCACCCCCTCAGTCGTCGGATTGCCCTGGAGGTTGGTTCTCTCATCCTTTTTTTCTACCTAGAACCTATTTTGTGTGTGAGTTTTGTTTGTTGTGTTTTTCTGTATTTTCGTCTAGCTTTAGCATAGATTTCTCGTGCAAAAGCCATCACGTAGAGTGTTTAGGTGTTGGATTTTCATTTAATCGTGATTTTTATTGTGTTAGTGGCGTTTTGGGTATATGTGTGTGCCATTGAATTCCCTGTTTCATACCTGCGTGTTTCCCCTTGTTCTCCAATACTAATTAAGTCTGGTTGTGTGGAGTTTATGTCTAAGTTTGATTTCGTTTTAGCTCTGGTCGAATTTAAATTATAATGGTGTAGATCAAGTCTTGTAGCTTGGCATTAAAGCATTAGTTTCATGTTGGTATGTTGTTGCGTGATTCTGTATTATGTTAGGTGGATAAAATCGTCTTAGATTAAGTAATTTTTGTAGAATTAATATCATTGTAGCTTTAATGGCTGTTGTGTTTCTTTGTTGTTTTAGGTTAGCCGCTAGTAATAGATTTTTGTTTCAACATTTTCTGTTTCATTTAGTTATTTTACAGCATGTTAGTTATATTAATGGGTGTGTTTTATAATTTTCAATTCCAGTTATGAACGTGTGTTAGTATAATTTCATCTAGATCCTTAGTTAGTGTCATGTTGTTAGGCAATTTTAGATTAGTTGATTGTAATATAATCTTGGTTAACGTTTTTCGCTCTTGATTATGAATAGCATAGCAGTAGTATTAACATTTGTGTTGATAGTTTAAGAGTCCAGATTTAATTGAGTCTTAGTGTGGTTTAAATTAGATTTTGATATATGTTTTGTTATTAGTAAAATTTCATCCAGTAGCCATTGTCATGTAGATTAAATGTAATTAGAAGTTAATTAGCTTATCTAGATTGAGTACCATTCGTTTAATCCATGTAAGAATTAATTTAGTCATTTTGAATTATAGGTAGTATTTAATATAGTTAGTTTGTTTTAATTCATAGTTTGTTTGTCATGTATACCCTTTTACTTATGTGTGAATAGGTTATTTTAGCTAGATTAATAGTAGATTAATTTCAATTTAGTTTAGTTACTTAATTAGATTAGATGAAGGACATTTTTGTATTTAAAGTTGAAGGAACGATTTTGGTATGAAGGCATCTCCTTCAAATTCAAGAATTTCAATTTAGGAAGGTCCTCATAAATGAAATCCAGCCAAATTATCAAGGAGTTATTTTTTCAAAGGTGGAGTGAATTTCAAAAGGTTTCTAAAACATAGTTACACGATTTTGGCAAGAATTGACAATTTTAAATTACTTTTAAAGCTAGCCAAAATCGTGGATTGTGCTTTAGGGAATGTTTTCAAATTGACTCTATTGCTTTTAATGAGAAAAAGGGCTGGACGTTTTTAAAACTTGAAAAGTTTCCTAAGGTGTTATTAAGGCAAGATATGGAGGAGGTGGCTCATACCAAATTCGTGGATTCAGCTTCTGAAGCCCTATTTATTCTTTCCTAGTTTGGATTAGCATAGCATTAAGGTTAATTAACTTAGTAAGATGTGTATTAGATTAGGCTTGTAAAATTCGTGTAGGTCTAATTAGGTAGATGATAATGTTAAGTTGTATTTAATTTAGGAATTAATTAATAGTGTAATTAGTCTAACCTAGGGTGGCGTGTAATTCAAGATCTATCTAAAACCGCCACCCTAGTTAATGTTAATTAGCTAACCTAATATGTAAATCCTAACCTAACCATAGTTACCCCCAACTAACCGTAGTTAGGAGTTAGTTCTAGTTAGAACAACCCTAGGTATTAGCCAATCCTAGTTAGATATTAACCATAATTAATCCTTACCTAACTCTAGTTAACACTAACCGACCCCCTAGTTTAACACTAACCGACCCTTATCAACCCTAGCTAAAACCTAGTTGACCTTAGTTAGAAACTACCTTGGTAGACCCTAGTTAGCTAAAACCTATTAACCTTAGGTGGCATGAACCTACTCAATGCCCTATCCTAAACCGCCACCTAGCTGACCTCTATTTAACCTTAGTTATTTAGTCCTAACCATAGGTAGTTAAGTAACTCTAGGTGTCGTGGAACATATTCCAGCCATACTCTAAAACCGACCCTAGTCTAACCTAAGTTAGTAAACCTAACCCTAACCATACCCTAGAAGCCTAGTTAGATCTTAACCGTGCCCTAGTCTTAGTTAGACTAATCTTAGATAGTTAGTTAAATTAGTTAGTGGCTAACCCTAGTCATATTGTTAGGATAATATTCGTTTCAATTAAGTGTTATAACTAACAATTGTTTAGGTAATTAGTTAGTGAGTTTAGGTTAGATTAGAATTAACTATGTGCATAGATTAGAACTAACATTTGTTTTCTTAGCTTATTTCTTATATTTTAAATAATTAGTTTAATTGTTGTCCTTTATTATAGTTTAGCAGTAGATTAGGTGTAGTTTATGACTGTTATTTAGTGTGGTCTAATGAGAAATGTCATTAGTGGATTCAAATCAATGAATAGTGCACTGAACCAAAACCCTCATTTTTACCCGATCGTGCACTTGTCATTTCATGTAGATTTTTACTGAGTTTTCTGATTTTTTTTTTCTATTCTCTACATCTGCAAGTTAACTGTCTGCAGACCAAATTTCAGCTCGATCCGAGTTGATTTGGTCTGTGTTTTAAGTGTTTTGTGAAAACAGCTTTTTCGGATTTTAAAATTTCGGGTCCAACGATTTCCAAGATTATCCCGATTTTTAAACACTTATACCTGAAGATCCAGAGATATTTTTCAAATTTGTAAAATGTGTCAGATTCTTGAATCTGTCTTTTACAGAACAGAAGTGATTTTGGAAAAAATGGATTTTGTTTGACCCCTCAAACAGTCGATTTGCAAAAAGCTGTAAGAGTCCATTTTTGCATTCTTTAGGGACAGAACGGTCATTTAGTCTTTTGTTTAATTTCGTGTAGTTTTAGTGTTTTGAAGTAGTGTAGTTAGTAAATTAACAATATTTAGATTAATTAGAGTTAATTTTCTTAGTTATTTAGTTAGACAGTATAATTTTAGTTTTTTATGTTTATTTAATTATAGTTTAATTGTAGTAATAGTTTAGAATTAGTTGTAGTTTGTAATTTAGATTTAAATATTATTTGTATACTAACTTTGTGTTTTCATTGTGTAGGTTGATAAGTTAGAACAGGTTCACAGGTGTAATTCAATTATGAAGGGCAACTGCACTTGTAGTGAAAAGCCAGTTTTGCCCCTAGAGATCTGCAGAAGACTTAGCCTCCTACTTTAGTTTATTTTCATAGTTTAGATTGTTATTTGATTTAAATTGTAATATTGACATAGATTATAAACTTTGTTATATTAATAATGTGTTATTTTAGAATTATCTCATATTATATCACGTTCCCTGTGGATTCGACCCGTACTCGCCACTTTGGTGGAAAGTCGGTTTTTATATCTTTGGTTGACGATTTTCCCAAGTTTTCATTGCAAAATATCTTTTAAAAATATGTATCCAAAACTATCAACTAGACATCAGCCAAATAAGTGGCTCAGTTGTGAGGCTTTATCCCGAACTATGGTTTTGGAAGAAAGCCCAACAACGTGAAGACCGGGTAAGAGATAGGTAGGTTGGTTTTTGTAATATGAGCACATGCAAGAAAATAGAAGGCTCTAAGACCTAAAGAGATAGATTTTGAAATTTTTGAAGAAACAAACAATGTTTATGTACAAATCCTAGATTGAGGAGGGTTGTATGAGACCTAACTCTATGTGAACATGAGTAAAATCTTCTCAATTTGGTCCTACCAAACCATGCCTTGTCTACATGCAATCCATGCTAGCTGGGTTAGAGTCTTGGCTCCAAGGTTCACATGATATTAGAAAGTAAAGGCTGACATTTCATAGAACACGATTATGATAATTGAGCTAAGCCAAAGCACACAATTGATCAGGCGGAGACAAGTCCCATCTCGGTCACCAAACATGTTATCATCACAAAATTTTTCCCTCCCTCTGTGAGAGAGAGAAAGGATTCTGCAAGTCAAACTCGACCAAAGTTTTGAAAATAACTCACCTCCGTTTTTGAAATTTGCAGGAAAATTCTGTAGAATGAGACTTGCCTGTCGATACGAGGTTCAACCGTTTCTGACACCTTTACCAAGGGTAATTGAACCAAGGATCAAAAGTGTGCTAAACTAAGTTCAAATATTTAAATCATACTCTATTTTCTAAGTGCATAGAGAATCAGACATGTGCTATGAAGTTTTTGAAGAATGCACATTTTGAAAGGATGATGTTTGCTTCTGATATTTGAAAAATACTTGGAAAAGGATATTCCTTGAAAAATCATGGATTGCATTGGAAAACTACCTTTTGAAATGGAAAATTGATTCTCAGGATAATTGAAACTTTGAGAAAATCGATTTATGGAAAATCTGAATATTCTTTTTGAGAAAATCGATTTCTTTGTTGAAATAAACCAATAAAAGAAGATTTGTCCCTTTGAAATGCTTTTATGATGTGAATTACCCAATACAAATAAATGAATGTAACTTAAAAGAATATTTTCTGAGGATTTTGATAAAATCATTTGAGAAATGCAGTGATTGTGAAGTTAGCCTAAGAGTGTAGGCTGAATGTGGCTTATACGAAGATGACAAATCTGGGTCTAATTTGTATTCTGACTATGGCCATAGATGTGCATTCCACCGAGTTTGTCAACTCCCTAAAAGCTTGTGTACGTATCATTCGTGTCAACCATAGTGAATTTAAAAAAATGCATGAATTATCATTCATCAGATATCAGAATTTATGAAAGCAAACTATATGCAATGCATCCTATTCTATGCAGAAATGTAACTCTTATTCCAATATTGCATTTGCTTTTACATCAATGAAATAAAAGAAAAATAAATAAAATCTTCCTTCTGAATATCCCTGCAAAACTAGAAAATGAGTTAGCATAAATATATAGTTTTTTTTTGGATTTATTCGACAATATTGAGAAATTATCAGATTTTATCCAGATATAAACCCTGATTCATACCTCCCTCCCTGATATAAACATGAGAAATAAATGATGCTAATGCATGAAAATTCAAAAATAAAAGATTGAAATTTGAAATTGAGGTGAAAATGACCAAAATGCCCTTGATAACATGACTATGGCCTTGAAATCAGGGTTTTCAGAAATAATTTTTGTAAAAATGAGAGTTTTAAAATTCAAATAAATGCAAATGAGATTGAAATCAAACATAAGATGATATGATATTATAATATGCATGCTAAAACCTTAAAATTGCAAAAATATCACAAAAACACTGAATTTTGCCTTTCTTTTGACATTTTGACTAACACACATGGCAATTGAACTCAGAATCAAACCAAATGTGGCATGGATGATTGCATTAATCCTGAAAATGAAATGGAATACGAAAATCATTTTTTTGGCATTATTTGATATGGAAATTTATAAAAAATCCTAAAATGCATGATTTTTGCCTTTTAACCCACACCTATCCTAATGACAGCCTAATTTCAGGTACTAAGTTACCATGGAAACTCACCAAATTTTGTAGGGTGATAGAGGACAGTTAGGCAATGATTTTTTCCTTTTAAAGATTTAGGATTCAACCTAAGATCGGAGAACTACAACTCCGACAATACCGATCGGATTTCGGTGAATAAAAAACTAGTGAAAAATGACAGGCTTTTGTCTACAATTATGGGGAAAACAATAAATAGCAATCAAAATCCCTGAAATTTTAGGAGGATGTGGCCGACAAACAGAGAATTATAGTCTCTTTTTATAGATTTGGCATTGGATCTATAGTTACAGAGGACACATTGGATTAACAAACCCCTAAATCTGATGAAATTGTAATAATAAAGAATCGATAGGTAAACTTTAAAATCTAGGAAAAATAGAAATCTAAATCCTAAAATTCTGAAATTCTGGGAAAGGATAGAGGATATCATGAGTAACAATTCCTCTTTTGACAGACAGAGCATCCGACTTACAGGTCAGAAAGCTACAGTTGGTTAAGTCAATCCAGAGCTTCGACAAACCTGTAACAGGTGTTACAGAATGGTTCATGGAAACCGATTTTTGAAAGCAAGCATTTTTTATCATAAAAATCTAGTAAAATACTAGATCTTTCTACAAATCCACTGCATTTTACATATTGTGAATCGGATCTCCCATAAGAGAGATATTGGATCAACTCTGCTAAATGTATATCTATTGTTTTCACAAGATTGAAATCCCGGTTCAGTGTTGAATTTTTAAAATGGAGTTGCCGACCTCAAATTAATCCAGGCTTTTTATGAGAGATCAAGGACAAACACATTCATTTACCACAAAAAATCAAGATTTACCCATAAAAAACTCTACATGAAATGATGACTGGACTGTATGCATGGGTTAAAAAGCTATAAACATTAATAAGAGCTAAAATAAATGAAAAAGATGATTATAAATCTATGAAATAAACTAAATACAGGGCCTATAAACACGAAATCTATATGACAATGATGATGAAATATGAAATCATCAGGATGGTATACTCAAAATTTATGTTGGCTATTGGGATGAAGGATTTCATTCATAGAATGGATGAATCATCTCATCCGTATAACCCTAAACCAATGAAATATAAAAAGAAGAGGAGATTCATTACCTTGGGGCCTTGCTATGATGATGGAGCTGCTACAAGGTGGAGGCTGGAGGGGTTGAAGCAAGTGACTGGAGATAGTTGTGGTCTTGATCCTTGTTGCACCAAAGGAGATGGCGGCTGGAGGTGATTTGTTGCACCAATGGAGGGGTTGGAGGTAAGTTGTGGCTGGGTGTCCCCTTGTGTATGCTGGGCGTCAGCAACAGGTTCTGGTGAGGAGGTTGTTGCCAAGGAGGATGGGTTGAAGATGGTAGATAGCTGGAGAGGGGATTCAAGAGGGATTTTGGAGACTTAGAAAGGAGAGAAAAGAGATAGGTTTAGGCATGAATGTGAGAGGGACTTCAATGCTTATCGTGTGATGTGTTGGCTAGGGAAATTAGAAAGGGAAGGGTGATTAATAATAAAGGGAGAAGGAAAGGAGGGAAAGAAAGAAAGGGAGGAAAGAAGGAAGAAAGGGAAGAAAGAAGGGTTGGCGGCAAGGGGGAGGAAGAAAGGAGAAGGAAGAAAGGAAAGAAAAGAAAGAAAGAAAAGGAAAGAAAGAAGGAAGAAGAAAAAAAAAGAAGAAAGGAAAGAAAAAGAGGGGGAGAAGGAAAGTGGAGAAGGAAAGAGAGAGAGGGGGTCGGCCACCTTGGTGGGCCCTACTTCTCCTAGGCCAAAAAAATAATAAAAAAAGAATAGGTAAATAAAAGAAAATTTCTTTTTTAAAAAAAGAGAATTTTTGTTCTTTTTGACAATTTTGAATGGGGCGCCACCTTGGAATGGGCCCACACATTATTTTGAAACTAATAAAGTAATAAAAAGGAATGTGTGTTGCCACCTTGCGGTGGGCCCCACACAGTTTTTCAGAAAGGGTTTTGCATAAAATTTAGAATTTGAAGTTCCATCCCTCTTCGCAAAGTAGATCCAGTTTGGAAATTTGAAAATTAAGTTTGAAAGGAATCCAGATTGTTTTCACAGAAAAATATTTCTAAATTTAGAGTACTGGGGGTAAAAATGTCAATTTTAGAAACCCAGGGTTTGAAATTGATTTTGAAAAGCTTTGAAATTCGAATTTGGATTGAAATTTTCAAAATTGGAGTCTTGGATCTGGAAAATGAGATTAAATGCAATGAAATGATATGAAATGATGGAAAATGATGAGAAATGATATAAAATGTCATGCGAAATGCAAACTCTGGATGAAGAAATTTGGATATTGGACCCCGATAGACAGTTATACTAGTTTAAAAAGTTATAATTTTGACAAAAATGAGCAAAATGGTTCAAGAAACAGTTTTTGGTCTCTATAGGGCCAAGAGTGATACTAAAAATTGGGGTTTTAACTGGTTTAAACTGGAATGAACTGAGTTATAGGGTTTCAGAACTCAAATGAACTGACGAGACACTGACTCAACTAAATTCCTAGACTGAATGATCAAGAAATGATGCTATTTTCAGAGAAATTATGAGAAATGATCATTGGAGTGAAGTGAGTTACGAACAAGAGCTAGGTTTGAGCTGGAACAAAGATCAGTAATATTGATATAAACTAAAACTGAAGCTCAAACACTAGCTCAACTGACTGGACTTAGCTCAATTTCAGCTGAAATGAGTTGAAATGGACTCCTAGACACTGGGAAGTGAATTTGAACTAAAACTAGAGCACTTGAACTCCTAGTGACCTCAATCTAGACTCAAAGGAATAGGATTGACTAGGAATGACTGACTCATAGACAATTGGCTTGGATTCAAGTGAGAAATGAGCTCCATTCTCATAAAATGAACCCATTTTAGCAGGAATGATTAGAAATGAACATGGTCTGCTCATTGTGAGATCTGATGAGCTAGAGATGACTGGCAATCTAACTGTTCTGAGCTTAAGAATGAGCTTAGCTGACTCTGACTGATAGGGTTCTGGGATGACCTAGGGGTAAAATGGTAATTTTCTTGGTAAAAGGGGTAAAATGACACCTAAACTGAGACAAACTTGGGGTTGGACTCTTATACTGGCCTACCAGGGTTGGCATCTGCAACATGGGGAATGTATGAGAATGGATGAGGAAAATTTGGGGTGTTTACAAATAGCAATCTTGTTGCATGGTTTTCCAGTAGTATCCTGCTCGAATGATCTGCTTGACAAGAGTTTGGTAACCAACATGGCCATTGCAAATACCTTCATGGGCCTCTTAGACAATTTCCATAGCTTCATCTTTGTCTAAGTACCTGGCATACTCAAAACTGAATACACGACGGTAATGGACATCGACAAGGATGAAATATCAGGAGGACATGCGCTAGAATGCTTCTCTCCTTTTTTTTGCATTTCTGGTAGAAAATCATCAGTTTTGATGAAATCTTTGATGTCTTGATACCAAGGTTTCTTCCTTTGCTTGACCTAGTTTATCTGCATGGCTGGAATGAAGGTAGGTTTGTGGCGCTCCAAACCCTGACCTTGGGAAAACCTTGAAAATTTCTGGATTTTTTTTAAAGAGTTTTACGGTAATCAGCGGAAAGCAAGGAAAAAAAGGTAACTAGGTAACAAGGCCGCAAGTCTGAGCGGACCACAGGTAAGTAAAGCATACATGTTTATCATACAAAAGTAAACATAAATCTCCAGTTTAAAGAGGTATACAACCTATCAGTTTAAAAATTATAAAAAGAGACAAAGTACTACAAGTCTGTCAAAAATATAGGGAGAACAACCCCTCAATACCCAAAACCAAACAGGTGCAGAATCTGCAGCTAAGTGTGGGTCCCCAAGCCTCCACCGTGTGCCATCGCATCGCTGTTGTACCTTTCATCTGCATCCCCATAAAACGGGATCAGTACTCTTGCGAGGTGGTAAAGAATCAATACCAACATATTTCATTTCTTTAAGGAAAAACAAGAAGCAATAATGTGAACTAGGTGAACAACAAATATATGTGTCTGTGTCACGTAAGTAAATGTGTAACAAGTGCTAACAAAGTAAAGCAGGTAGCAGAACTGAGCAACTACAAAACATAAGTAGCTAAGGAGAAGTAAAGGAACGTAACAGGTACTGAAACAGTGAAACAAGTAAAGCAACATGTACAATACGTCAGCTGAGATTGGTTAGTCTTTAAGTTCTTCTTATTACTCCTTCGGGTATGCGAAAGAACCTCGCATTCCATGAGTCATGCACCCGACGTCTGTTATTCAAATTATAAGGTGGTAACTGGGGATGCTATAGACCGAGTAAACCTTATGCGAGCAACACGCAGCTGAGAGAAACTCTTGCATAAGTAAGGATTGCAATCCATACGACTGCAGTAGTGAGATCCTAAAAAGGTAACCTCGACCTCTCTGACTTTGAGTGACTGGAGGTCAAAGGACGCTACAACTCCTGTCAAAATAAGTGTCATAGTAACGACAAGTCACTCAGGGTTGTACCATCCACCCTCTCCAAGGTGAATCGTCTGTGAATGGGGCGAAGCAGGTTTATCTTTCTTAGGCTTAAAATTCAGTTATACCTCCTTTCGAGGTATTTATGCCTCGTGGTCCCGGCGGGGTACGCAAACGAGGGTTTAGCTTGCAAATCCATGTGCTCAGCCTCACATGGATAACAGGAGCACATCGCTCGTGAAAGCGATCATAACACCATATTATTCTCTTTCATAATTAGGGTATAGTCCTAAGTGAGTTCGCTCACGAACAAGGGGCCATCGCCCAAAGACTCCAACCGAGTCCAAACAAAGTAGTGCTACTCATACCCTATGGTGTTCAAGTTTTGTGTATCAATCTTTTCATTACATGAATAAGGTGCACTTCGTGCACTCATCAATGCCTCAAGCATGAGTCTCACAATGTACTAGTCGAGGTACGCACTAAGCAGTACAAGTGTCAAGATGTGCTACGTGCAAGGTGCAACTAAGTACCACATGATCTCGAGTTAATCGCACAATATACAAAACAGAGGCATGATACAATGCATAACTGAGAAACATAATGCAATTATATGATAATGTGTATGTGAGTGTACAATTTCATAATTACATAATGTGAACATATTTGCAAGTTCATTAAGTTGGAGAAGGTATTACAAGCCTTTACCATTCAAGTAGTCAGAACTACGATGTCATATTTTGGCAATTCTTACGCAGAGAGGCCACTCACATCGACAATTTTCATGATCTTGGTCCATTCAAGTGCTGAGATGGAAATCTAAGTGATCCCCGTATGTATGTGACTCACCTCATCGTTACACGGTGTGTCACCGCTCTTGTGAGAGAACCAATGTATTTAAAATCACAAAAGATATGCGTAAGCATTTCACCTTTCTAGGTTACATAGTTTGACACACTTACATGTCAAGGATGGAATCTAGGATATTCCCAACTTATGGGAATAACATTAGCATTTCCACGGTTTGGGTGCCGCGCCTTGTAAACACCCCAAATTTTCACCCTCATCCAGTACTTACATTTCATGTGTCATTGCATATCATTGCATGCATTCGGCATACCATTTCATTGCATCGCATAGCATTGCATGTCATCCCATCTCATTTTTAAGATCCAACACTCTTGTTTTCAAAATATTTTATCCAGATTTGAGTTTTAAAACTTTTTCTTTCAAAAATCAATTTCAAAACCTGGGTTTTTAGTCAACATTCTGTCATTTTCCAACCCCAGGACTTTATATTTCGAAATATTTTCTCAGAAAACAATCTGGATTCATTTTAACTTCAAATTTTAATCAATTTCAATTCACAGATGAGGCCCATTGAGATGGTGTCGCTTCTGAATTCCTTTATTCATCAAATTTCTCAAATTTTTGAAAGTTTCAGTCCGATCAGGACTTTGTCTCAGAGTCCTAATCCAGTCAGGAGTCTGTTTTGAAGTCTGTTTAATTTCCATTTTAAATCTTCTCCGTTTGTTTTCAAAAATTAGGTCATTTGGTAGAGTCCAGTTAATCCAGGACTCTATTTCAGAGTCCTGATCGAGTTAGGAGTCTAATCCTGACTGTGTTTTCTGACTTATTTCATTATTTCTTGATAAAATCTTTCAAAAATTCTTACATTTGAATTCTAAAATTTAAAATCTTAGAGTCCTAAGAGTTCAGGACTCTAACTCGGAGTTCCAGTTCACTTGAGACCCTATTTTCAGAAATCTTGAATTTCAAATATCAATTTTAACCCCTTTTCAAAGCCATTTTCAGTGTTTATTTCAAAATTCTTCAAAATTCGATGTGGGCCCACTCAGTTGGCACCATATTCAGAAGAGTTCTAACCTAGTTAGGACCCTATGCCATTTCAAAAATTATAACTTTGAAGTTTGTCTTTGAAAATCCTTTTGAAAACTCCTTCAATTTCAAGTTTTAAAATCGCTTTTTGAAAAACTCAAGTAGGGCCCACTCAGGGTGGCGCCATATTCGAGTAAGTCAGGGCTAAACTAGGTCAAGTTATTGTCTTGGTTAGTTTTAGAAATTTAGAAGAGTCAAAATCCATTTTGAAAACCCATTTTTAAAAACTTGATTTCAAACTATTGTTTTTAAAGGTTTTAGTTAAGATTTTAAAAATCAAATATGGAAAGTGCCAAGTGGCACCACATTTGGAGTCTCTTGGGTTAATTAGGGGTGTCATTAGGTGTTAATTAGGATTAGGAGTCTCTAACAAAATCGCCCCCCCTAATGACTTTGGATAGGTTTTAAAAAGGGCAAAAAAGTAATTTGAAAATCCAAGACTAAACCTAATTTTTTTATTATAAAAGGGAGCATAGGGGGGGACGATTTTTACTATTCACTTACCTTCAATTCTTGGAGCTTCTCTCTCCTCTCCAGCCCTTCTTCCATTGCTGCAACTCCAAGGTATGAATTCCTTTCCTTTTTCAAATTTTATTTAATGATTTTAATGTTCTAAACCTAGATCTAGGCTTGGATACCCCTTCTCATGGAAGATCAATCGTGATTTAACCTCAAGAACCATCAAGAATCAGCAAGAACGATCCAAGAAGGTGATCTAACCCTGTTTTGGGTGATTTACAGGGATTTTAATCCATTAGAATTAATTTTAATATGATTCTTTACATTATTAACCAATTAAATATATGATTTACCCTTTTAATGGGTTAAATCTATGTTTTAAAGGTGATATCAAATTCCAACCATTGATTCCCTGTTTTTATTTTATTTTTTATGTTTATTCATGTTTGTTTTACGTTATATAGCATAGAAATAATTTTTATTTACTGTTTTATGGTTTATTTTATTGATTTACATTAGCTAATGCATGGTTTTTCAAGTTTCTTAAATTTATGTGTGTTTTAGGTTTAGAACAGTAAAAATAATGTTATTTCGGATTGAAGTACTCATTGTTTATTTCTGATTTTTTTATATGTTATGGATGCATGAGTTATTGAGTTACTGTAGAAAAATAATAGGTTTTGGATCTCGGGAACCTTGTCAAAAAAACCAGACATCAAATCGGGTTTTTAAAGCTTTAAAATCGTGGTTAAAATCAAGAAGGTAACGTGCTGTTATGATATTTCTCTCATCTTACATCCGATTTTAGATCTGTAAAGTTCCATGGATTTACATTGATTAGATTTATCTTGTGTACAATTTTCGGATTTTATGAAGCCTGTTTAGTATTTTTCCTCTGTCAGAGAGTCTGATTTTCAATTTAAAACTCGTTAGGGTTTACCAAAACCCTAACCAGACTTGTGTTATTCATAAATCCTAAAATACAGATTCGATTCATGATCTGTAAAAAGTGAGTATTGCTATTTTTCTGTCTACTGTTCACCACTAAAATTTCAGAGATTTTTGTTTAGGATTGCTATTTATGTCTGTATTTTCAATCTAAAGTTGCCGTTTTAATCCTTGTTAAAAGTGATATATTTTAGCTCAGATTGCCGGAAGGGTTTCTCCCTTACCGGAGATGCTTTTTCCGATATGTAAATTGGGAAATCTCTGTTTTTCTTCCTAATTTGTCTCTGTAAAATTTTATAGATTTTCATGAAATATTGACCCCTGGTTCGGGTCTTTGACTGGAACTGGTTGATGAATTAGGTAAAAAATAACATATTTTTAGAGTTTGATTCAATTTTTGGGTTAATTTAATGTCAATTTTTTTTTTTATAATTCTAAGTCAAAACTAGGGTTATAAAAAGTGCAGGTACCAATTTTTATGGATTTTGGAATCCATTTGATGTCTGAATTAATAAAATTGCAAAACAGGATACCTGAAAGATCCAAAAACACTGTTAAAATCATATTTTTTGTGATATTATTGGATTTTCGTGCATAAGCATATATTTTTAGGGTTTAATTATGTTCATAAGCATCTTAGGATACTTTAGGTTTAATTTTGTAGTTATTTGATTTCATTTAGGGCATAAAACCCAAGTTTTTACCAAAATCTATTTCAGAAAACCCTGATTTCAAGGCCATAGTCTTGCTATCAGGGGTAATGTGGTCATTTGACCTCAATTTCGAAATCCCTAACCCTAGTTTTCACATATTTAAGCATGTCACATCATATTTAGCTTGGTTTATTCCATTCAAATTTCAAAACTTGCATTTTATCAAAATATCTTTCTAAAAACCCTAATTTCAAGGCCATAGTCTTGTTATTAGGGGTATTTTGGTCATTTGGACCCCAATTTTGAAATTCCATATCTTATATTCATGTTTATTCAAGTTTAATTCATATTTTTATAATTTTGATTTAAGGGAATCATGACAAAAAGGCTTATATCTAGCAAAATCCAGTAATTTCTAGATATTACTAGATAAACCTAGAAAAGCCAACATATCATCACTAACAAAGTTTTCTAGTTTTGCAGGTACATTAAAGACTTTATTTTTCATGTATTTAAATTTCAATAGTGATGTAAACTAAATTAAACTTTGGAATAAGAATTTACATTTTCTGCTTAGCTTAGGTTGCATTGCATATAGTTTATTTTTTTAAATAATGTTAATGTGTGATGGATGATGATTCATGCATATTCAAACTCACTATGGTCTACACAAATGACACATGCACTAGCTTTTATGAAGTTTATAAACTTGGTGGAATTTGTATTTATGGCCATAGTCAGAATACGAATGATACTTAGATTTATGATCTTCACATTAGCCACATTCAGCCTACACTCTTAGGCTAACTTCAAAATGCACTGCATTTCTCCAAAATACAAAAAGTATTTCTCAATTCCTCAAATTCATATTCATTCATTTCATGCATTTGCCAATTTCAATTCAAATTCTAAGTCAAGGAAATTGAATTCCTCAAAATCTCCTAAAGTCTTATAGCAAAATCGATTTTCCCAAAAGCATTGAATTTCAAAGAATATTTCAAGTGTTTCTCAAGTTCATAAACTCAATTTTCCAAGTTATACAGTAAATTTCAAAGTTTGAAGTTAGAGAAATAAAAAATTTTCTAAGTCTTATTCAAAAATCGATTTTCTCAAAATATGGATTTGCCAATGATATTTCAAGTATTTCCCAAGTTCCAAATTCAAATTTTCTAAGTTAGAATTTCAATTTTCAAGTTTGAATTCAGAGAAACCAAGTTTCTCATAATCGATTTTCACCAAATGTCAAGGATTCCTCAAAATCGATTTTTACTTCTCTCAGAAGTACATTTCAAATCCCAATTCACGATTTTTCATTTCCAAGATTTACGTTTTCTAAATATTCTAAATATTTCAATCATTCAAAGCAAACATCATGTTTTCAAATGTGCATTTTCTGAAAATTCATAGCACATGCCTGATTCTATGTGCATTTAGAAATTAGAATATGATTTAGACAAGTTGAATAGAGTAGAGCATAAGATTGATCCTTGGTTCAATTACCCCTGTTAAAGGTGGCAGGAACGGTTGAACCTCGTACCGACAGGCGAGTCCCATTCTTCGGAATTATCCCGCATTTTAAAACGGAGGCGAGTTATTTTCAAAAACTTTTTCAAAGGTCAGTTTGATTTGCAAAAGTTAAAATTTTTGCGATGATAACAGGTTTGGTGACCGAGATGGGACCTGTCTTCGTCTGATCAATCTAATGCTATGCTTAGTTCAAGTTGTCAAAATCGATTTTCATGGAATGTCAGCTTTTAATTTATGCTATCATGTGAACCTAGGAGCCTAGGCTTGAACCCAGCTGACATGGACTGCATGTAGACTAGGTATGGTTTGGTAGGACCATATTGAGGAGGAAATTTTCATGCTCACATAGACTTAGGTCTAATACAACCCTCCTCAATCTAGGAATTATATGAAAACAATGTTTGCTTCTTCAAATATTTCAAAATTCTATCTCTTTAGGACTTAGAGCCTTCTGATTTGATTGCATGTGCTCATATTTTTCAAAAACCACCCCACCTATATTGTCTCGGTCTTCACGTTGCTGGGCTCTCTTCCAGAACCATAGTTCAGGACAGAGCCTCACAACTGGGCCACCTATTTGGGTGAAAACCCCCCTGCCACGTACCAAGGGCCATAGTCCAACGTATATCGGCAGGTGCTCAAGGATGTTGGAAAACTTGAACCTAGAACCAGAGAAATTGATTTTATGCCACGTGCATCGAGTCTTGGCTTGAGTATATAGGCATAACTGGATTGGATACAGTTGATCTGAACCTTAGAGTTAGGATTAAGATCCTACAGCCATTTCAAAATTTGTGCATCTAGAGTCAGCTTTTAGGGAATGTTGTATGTGCATACTTGTTTGTGCAAGATGTAATTGAATAGTCATTTCCTTTTTATTTTCCATATTTTCCCAATTTTCTAAAATACTGGATGATTTTCTCAAAATTCCCCAATCCATGTCCATGTACTGTCCATGTTTTAAATCCTGGATGATTTTCAAAACACTTCATTTTATGAAGTACTTCCTTATATTTCATTAAACCCTGGACGATTTTCATAAAATTCCTTCATTTTTCTCAAAACTCCAGGTAATTTCCCATCTTTCTTGTCTTCTGGATCTCGAATTTCCTACTTTATCTTTATCCTGCCTGCATTTTCCTCAAATTTCCTATATTTTCCCAAGTCTTATTCCAATTTTCCATGTTTTCCAAGTCTGATGGCATCCAGTCAGCTTGATTCAGTCTTCCCTGAGGGTCACATCTCCTACGAGGTGCGACAAAGTCTTCCCGAGCATCGAGTCCTCAGCACCAGATCCTTCTTTCCCCGGTGGTACTATTTATGTTTCAAGAATTTCTCTCGTATGTTTCCGGACCACTTGGACGATTGTGGGTTAGAACTGGCGTCCGCAGTGGGAAAGCAGACAGTCAACGACAACTTGATCCATGCAGTAGCAGAACGGTGGAATCCGAGCACTTCTACCTTCTGGTTCCCGTGGGGCGAGATGACAGTACTGATAGATGAATTTTCAGAGAATATGGGATTGCCCTAGCCAGCCGGGAGATCCATTGGAGAAGCAGTTTTTGATCAATGTCAAGGGTCTGGATCCCCGAGACGCTTTAGCTTGCATGACAGGGCGTAAGTCTTGGCCGCTGATCGAGGAAGATGAAAACGAATATGTGGACCTGCTCGAAATCTACAGACAGTATGGGATATTCATAGAAGTCAGCTCGTTGTCCAGGACAGCTCGAGAAAGAATTCAGCATGCGATGGTTCTGTGTACGGTGGGATTGGCTTTCTTTCCCGATGGACGGAACTATATGGATATCAGAATAGTTCAGCTTCTAAGGAGGTGGGGAAGTCGACAGACCAGCCGCCTCTCGATAGCCATGGCCGCACTCGCCTTTCTATACCGAGGGTTGACTCGTTTCGCACTCGGAGAGTCGATCCTAGTCGAAGGGTGCACCTATGCCTTGCAGTCTTGGTTCCTCCGGCATGTGCCAGTCCTAGCCAGTTCATTCAGATGCAATGGAAAAAAGCTTTTGCCAGTTGCGCGATACCGGTTCTTGATCGACAACCTTCAGGAGGAAGAAGTCGTATGGGACTACTTCGATCGTCAAGAATCACCTCCCAGATATACCTACGCTTATGACATGCGGTTCAGGCTACTTGGCCCGTTCTTCTGCGCATACTATCATTCAGAGCGGTGCGTCACGCAGTTCTCTCAGAGGCAGAAGCGTGTAGAGATTCGTCCACTAGCAGGGGTTCTGCTAGAATTCGACCTCGCATCAGATCAGTGGTCTGGAGCATACCATTCTGTCAGACATGGCTGGGATTCCTTTGTTACTCTCACTATTTTTCCTGGTCCTCGAGTGTCCTCTGATTATCCGGAGTGGTGGAAAATTGTCTGTCCCCCTCCTCTCTGTCAAGTGTACTATTGATAAAGTCATGTTTTTCCCCTCAATAAAATTCCTTTATTTTACATTTCACCTTGGTTTGACGACCTCGCCTAGGTAACAAGGCATATTTCCAGTTGTTTATTTTGCAAAGAATAGCAACGCAATTGTCGTAACTCCAACGACGACTCAATCCCTAGTAATGGGATATTATTTCAATTGTCTACCAAAATTCACAACAAATATTTTCCTCCAACCAAATTTCCTTCAAAAGCCTAACCATCAATTCTGCTCTGCAGAGAGCGTTAGCAATCTCCAGAGAGTTGTCGTGACATTCAATGGTTCATACAAGGTCCGGAAAGAAAACCACACCAGTTGAAGACGTCGCGTACTCAGTAGCTTCACAAGAAGAGATGGACTCGTCCCATAGTCAAGGACAACAGGTTGAGGACGACGTAGATCCCAGATGTACGTCATGTTCAAGAAAATGATGAGCAAGATGCTTGCAGAGCAAACTGAGGCCAGTACTGAGCAAATTCAGACCAAACAGAAAGATAAGGGTCATACCGTCAAGAATGTGAAGATCAGCAAAAAGCAGAGTTGTCACGAGGAAATGTCTGATGAATCAGAATCGACAGATGATACTGACAAGGAATGTGAAAATAAACATGAATTCAAAAGGTCGACTCAGGGTCAGGGGTCGGCTTACAAATCCAAAAATCAGTCTGTTGACGACCCTACCCAGTCACAATTAAAAGATATGATGAAAATGGTCAAAGATCTGCAGGCCCGCGACAAGGGCAAGAAAGTCTTCACCAGCGAAGACTTCTATGATGGTTTAGATGGGGACGACAATCTGGATAATCTCTCCAGAAAATTTATCAAGTTTGATGGTTCTGGCGACCCTAAGGCTCACCTCGCCATGTTTTTCGCTGAATGTTCACGATTCAAGCATGACAATCAGGCACTCTTCCTTTGCTTCCCTCGCAGTCTGGAGGGAACGACAGCTAAATGGTACTCGGAGCACATCAACCCCATAGAGATGAAAGAATTTGATAAGGTGGTGAATATGTTCATTGAGCGCTTTCTGTTCAATGCTGAGGCGCTCCCGACCCTCAACCACCTCTGTGGCCTGAAACAGAGAGAAAATGAAAAGGCCCGAGATTTTATCCACCGCTGGAGGTCAGCTTGCAATAAGATGAGAGACCCCATATCAGAAGGGCATGCTTTGTCCTTGATTCTAAGCAATTTCTCGCAGACTCTAAAAGGCCTCATCTCCACCGCACCATCCAGAACCTTTATAGAGTTAACAGAGCGAGCCGAATGGCTCGAATTGAGTATGGAGAATGGTTTCTACGAAGGTTTCACTTTCACCAAGAACAGCAGTCAGAATGAGTCGAAAAAGAAGACTCATTTCACTAATTCTGTCAGTAATAAACGGAATCATCGCAAGGGGCAGAATAGAGACTTTTGTTATGGGACAGGAGGTTCAAACAAGAATGACCAGAAAGGAAAGTCGATCCCGCAATTCAGCAAGCCGCTTCAGCTAGAGCAGGGACCAAAACCCCGAGAGAAAGTGAAGCACGAAGGATGGAGCTATGAGAGGAAGTTCACTCCATTAGATCAATCACTCGAGACTGTGCTCGAGTACCTGTTGACCAAGGAGATGGTCAAATTGCCCAGGCTGGTTGATCCTTCCGCTCCTATGGGAAAATTCAAAGACCAATTCTGCAAATTTCATCGAATAGTGGGGCACAATACTGAGAATTGCTTCGTTCTGAAGAACATTGTTCAGGACCTTATTGATAAAAATCTTCTGGTAGAAGGTGCGGAAGATGAAAATATAGATATTCTAAAAGAGCCATTTCCTCGTCATTCTATAGTAGTCATCACCGAACAGTCGTTTCAACCACAGGAGCATATCAGGCCGTGCTCTGAAAATGATATGCAAGCTCGGCATCAGGTCCTGGTATTGCAACAGGCTCAGTCTAAGTCCCAAAAGATGGACCTTATTTCAGCTTTCGGCAAAATGAAAGTATCTGACAAGCCCGTTGGGGTATCTCCCGAGGTAGCCAGAAGTATGCCATGGCTCCCTAAGCATCTCATTAAGTCCACCCCAAAGAAAAGCGGGACATCCACTCTAAAGCCTATTACAGCATTATCCAATGTCTCAATTTTGGACTTAACCCAAGCTTCCGCTAAACATCAGCAAGTATTAAATAATCTGTTGCAGAAAATCAAGGTGAAACCAAGCATAACTCCGGAAGACATGGCCCACATAGTCAATCAGGCCATGACCAATGCTCCAGTTACTTTTTGCGATGAGGATCTCCCTAAACCTCATGTATTTTACAACAATGCCTTGTATGTTGTGGTTCGAACCAGAGGGATGACAGTTCCTCATGTGCTGATCGATGGAGGCAGCAACCTCAATATATGTCCGGAAATGACCGCCAAAGCTTTGGGCATTAAAGAAGAAGAATACATTCCAGATCCAATCACCATTTATGGGTTCGACAATCATGGCCAAACAGCGAAAGGAAAAATCTTCTTGGAGATCTTCATTGACTACTCGGTCCATTCAATTCTCTTTCACGTGGTCAATGTGCTATCCACTTATAATCTGCTTCTCGGGAGACCATGGATCCACAACACAAATGCAGTACCGCCTACTCTGCATCAGTGCATCAAGTGGTCAAAAGGTGGTATGATCACGACAGTCTTAGGCGAAGATTCGGAGCAGAGGCTAGCACAGCCCATGGTTCCCAGGCCCTCTTTCACTATTGATATCCCTAGCATTAGAGGGATTGAAGAGGTCAGCTTTGAAGAGAATTCAGGAATAATACAGATGACAGAGCAACCCGGGCATACGGTGGCTACGACCCGATGGGGAGGTCCACAGTTCTTCAAGATTGGAGGACGAATTGATTACAGCACACTTAAGGGTCATCCTCTATTCTCCCAATTTATGAAGGCTAAAAAGGGATTTGATTTACTAGTGAAGCACGGCTACCAGCCTTTTCAAGGCCTAGGCAAAAATGAAGATGGTCGTCTTGAACCAGTGATTCCTCAGCATTGCCCTAAAAGGGCCGGATTGGGCTTTAATGGCCGAAGATCTCGGAAGGGCACTGTTTTCATTAAGGGAACGCATTAGAAGAATTCATTTGTCTTTCCTTTTCTATTCTTTTGTCGGGATGATATCCCATTTCATTCTCATCATTGTCATTTTGATTAATTCTATCTTTCAATAAAGTTGCAAGTTTCCTATCTTGGTACCATTTGTCTCTTTACTTCTCAATATTAAATCTTCACAAAATTGAAATCATTTTGCTCTTTTATCTTTCAAATTATTTTCAATAAAAGCAATTTATTTCATGATGAGCAATTTCCCTAAATCAATTTATCCTCCGATTTTCAGAATGTCTATCAAGAAGCTTGTCTTTAATCCAAAAGCCTGTCAGCAATAATTCATCAGGTCAGAATAAGAGCAGAATGCAGTCAGACTGCAAAGCAGTCAGAAGAATGTGCAGAGTTCGATTCAGCTCTTCAAGAACTACCAGAATTTGCATCGGTTCAGAAGCAAGATGAGCCATCATCCTTAGTTCAAGATCCGACTGAGGATATCAATATCGGATCAGAAGACGATCCTAGAATTCTCAAGATTGGCAGTGGTTTGAGTCCAGGAGAGAAAGAAAGGCTCACTAATTTCCTCAAGTAGCATGAAGAAGTATTCGCATGGACTTATGAGGATATGCCAGGTTTAGATCCGAAATTGGTGGAACATCGCCTCGTTCTGAAGCCTGAGGCGAAACCTGTCAAGCAGAAGTTGAGAAAAATGGATCCTCGAATCGAGCAACAGGTCAAGGAAGGACTTGAGGATCTGCTTAAAGCAGGATTCATTCGAGCAATTGATTACCCGGATTGGTTGGCAAATATCGTAGCAGTTCCTAAGAAGAATGGTAAAGTGCGAATTTGTATCGACTTCCGTGATCTCAATAAAGCCACTCCGAAGGATGACTATCCACTCCCAAACATTGATCTCCTAGTCGATAGCACAACCGGGCATGCTATGTTTTCCTTTATGGACGGATACTCCGAATATAATCAAATCAAGTTGGCCGCTCGTGACCAATCCAAAACATCCTTTACCACGCCATGGGGCACTTTCTGTTACACGGTTATGCCTTTTGGACTTAAGAATGCTGGAGCCACTTATCAGCGCGCTATGGCTGTTATTTTCCATGATCAGATGCACAAGACTATGGATGCATATGTCGATGATATTCTAGTGAAATCCAAAGAAGAGGAAGATCACATCGAAACTCTTAATCAAGTCTTCAAGCGACTCATTCTTTACAAGCTAAGACTCAATCCACAAAAATGTGTCTTTGGAGTCGAATCAGACAAGTTGCTAGGCTTCTTGGTCAGCAAGAAGGGGATAGAAATGGATCCCGCTAAGGCCAAAGCTATCATTGGCATGCCGCCTCCGACTAATCTCAAAGAATTATTGCGTAGCCTTCAAGGACGCATGCAATCAATTCAGCGATTCATTTCTAATTTGGCCATGAGATGTGAGCCTTTCAATCATTTGCTCAGAAAAGGAGTGAGGTTCGAATGGGGACCAGAGTGTCAGCAGTCGTTCGAACGCATCAAGAAATATCTTCTCAATCCTCCTATTTTAAAGCCGCTAGAATTAGGGAAACCCCTATTGCTATACATTTCAGTTAATCAAGTTGCTTGCGGCGGATTCTTGGCACAATATGAAGAAGACAGCTTGATAGAACATGCCATTTACTATGTGAGCAAGACCTTTATTGATTACGAGAAGAAATACTCTCAGATAGAGAAGACGTGTTTAGCTCTGGTATGGATGTGTCAGAAATTGAGACATTATCTATTGGCGTCTGAAGTCAAGATTCTATCTAAATTAAATCCTCTCAAGTAATTTCTTGAACAACCATTTCTCAGTAGACGAATCACCAAATGGCAAGTCCTATTAATGCAATACGACTTGGAATATGTCTCTCAGCAATCTATCAAAGGCCAAGCAATTGCAGACCAATTAGCAGATTTTCCTCTAGCAGAGGATGTTAAAGCTGAGGATGATTTCCCCGATGAGCGGATCTGCAATATTCAATAATCCCCAATTTGGAATTTATTCTTCGACGGTTCCAAGAATATGGCAGGCATAGGAATCGGAATTCTGTTTCCTTTTCTCTTAAACTGGATTTTCAATGCACTCACAATATGGTCGAGTATGAAGCTTTGATACAAGGTCAAAAGAGTGCATGCTTATGGCGACTCCTTGCTCGTCGTCAATCAAGTCCTAGCCGAATGGCAAGTGAAAGATCAGAAATTACTTCCTTACCAGAAGATTGTCTCAGATCTTGCCAACAAATTCGAAGAATTCCAACTTTTTCATATCAAGAGAGATTTCAATCAAGTTGCAGACAGTTTAGCTATTCTGGGATCCATCATGTCTTTCAGGAGTGGAGAATCTTGTCGCTCATTTGAAATTGGCAGACTTGATCAACCCGCTTTTGTCCCAGTAGAATAGATAAACCAGGCTGAGCAAAAGAAGAAGCCTTGGTATCATGATATCAAGAATTTCATTAAAACTGGCGAATTTCCTCCAGAATTATCAAAGAGAGAGCAGCGAGCAATTCAACGCATGTCTGCTCGATATTTTATTCTTGCCGACGTCCTTTATCGTCGTGGATTCAGTTCTGAGTATTCCAGATGTTTGGACGAAGAAGAAGCCAAAGAAGTTGTGCAAGAAGCACATGAAGGCATTTGCGGTGGTCATGTTGGCTATCAGACTCTCGTCAAACAAATCACCCGAGCAGGATATTATTGGAGAACTATGCAACAAGATTGCTATCGTTTTGTAAAGAAGTGTGATCAATGTCAGATGCATGCGCCTTCCATTCATGCGCCAGCGACATACTTGCAATCTGTCGTCTCGCCATGGCCATTTTCCATGTGGGCTTTCGATGTTGTAGGCCCCATCACTCCTTCAGCCTCCAATGGTCATAAATATTTTCTTGCTACAATAGAATATTTTACTAAATGGGTAGAAGCAGTCACTCTACGCATAGTAGAAGGTCGACACGTGGTTTCTTTCATCCATAAGAATATCCTTTGCCGTTTCAGTATACCGCATGATATTGTGTCGGATAATGGCAGTCATTTCAAGAATGAGAGAATGAGGACATTTTGCTCAAAGTTCAAAATTCATCATCATTTTTCCGCTCCTTATTATCCTCAAGGGAATGGTCAGGCAGAAGCCACCAACAAGATTCTGATTCGAATCCTGGAGCGAACTTTAGAAACGGATCGTGACTGACATGAAAAGATTCATGATGCATTATGGGCATACAGAACCACCATTCGAACTCCAACGAATGTTACTCCGTCAGAACTTGTCTACGGAACTGAAGTAGTACTACCTCTACATGTTCAGAAACCTGCTCTGAAATTTGCATCACTTCTAGAATTACCTCTTGATCAGTATCAGCAACAGCGACTGGTACAACTTGATTTGCTTGATGAAAGAAGGCTCAGAGCAGCAAATCATGCTCAATCCTATCGCCAGAGGATAGCCCGACAATATGCAAAATCTGTCATTGAGAGAAAATTTTGGGTCAATGATCTAGTGCTCAGATCAACAACTTATCTCAGGCACCGCTCGGGTGGCAAATGGTCGCCAAATTGGGAAGGTCCTTATGTTGTCAAAGAGGCACTACCTCGCAATTCATATCGGCTCATCAATGCTGATGGAATAGAATTACCAGATCCCATCAATGCTCGACATTTGAAAAAATTCTATACTTGAACAATTTCCTATTCTTTGTAATTCTTCCAAATTTTCTTCAATAATGATCAAAATTCTTTTTCCCAGTTACACTGGGGCATTTTAAAATTTTGTTTTTATCTACAAATATCCTGTATGCAGGCAAGATAAACAAATCTCTCATTTCACGCACTTGTGCATTCATGTGCATCAATTTGCATTCATTTGCATACAATCGCATTAATAACGATCTGGTCAGTATTGAGATTTCAACTATCAATCCCATCATAATTCCTAACGATTCAAGATTGAAAAACAATCACCAGAACTGAACCAAAATCCAATATCCAAACTGGTACATTTTAAACCGGTATGCATACCGGTATCCTTTCAAAATCGAGCACTCGTGTTAGTGTTCCACTGAATGGTCATGTCAGTCGACCTCTTGAGCTCAGTCTTCGTGCTGATCACTCATCCAATTCCCAAAGTTCCAATTTCCAAATATCAATTTTCAAATTCCAAAATTCCCAAATTTCCAATTTCCAAATATCAATTTCCAAATTCCAAATTTCCCAAATTTCCAATTTCCAATTTCCAATTTCCAAATATCAATTTCCAAATTCCAAAATTCCCAAATTTCCAATTTCCAATTTCCAAATATCAAATTCCAAATTCCAAAATTCCCATTTTCTAATTTCTAATTTCCAATTTCCAATTTCCAATTTCCAATTTCCGAATATCAAATTCCAAATTCCAAATTTCCAATTTCTAATTTCAAATATCAAAATTCCAATTTCAAAAATTCAAAATTCAAAATTCCAAAATTTGACCCTTTTGGTCATCCAATACCAATTTCAATTATTTTCTCTTGCGAGAGACCCTTTGTATAGGGAGAGTTCGAGGGAGCTCGCTCTTTTCGCATGCTATCCAATTCGTTCACTTAGCCCCTTTTCAGGGAGAGTTTGAAGGGACTCGTGTCTTTGTGAACCGTTTGCAAAACAAAATTCCAAATTTCACACAAAGAACCCTTTTTATAGGGAGAGACTCGACGGAGACTTGCTTTCCTTGTGGCCCCATAATTTCAAACTAGGCCATTTCATCATGAAGGACCCTCTTTTCAGGGAGAGTGTGATGAACTCGTTCCTTCATGACCAATTTACCAACCTCACCAATTTCGGCCCCCTTTCCATAAGAGAAGCCTAATGTTAGGAAGTTTTGACGAAAGCTTAATTTCTCTTCGAAAGTTCGTTTTGCAAACACCTCCTCTTCAGGGAAGAGAGGAGTAATTCCCAATTCTAATTTCTGAATCTTCTCTTTTGGTGAAAGGAGAAGAGAATTTCTGTCACGGATGTGTTGCGTTGTGCTTCGAATGCTCGCTTTCACAAAGGATTTCAAGAAAATTTTGCCAATTTGTCATTAAATATTTTTTTATTTCAAAAATCTTTATTGCACAAAATTATTACTTCAGAATACCTCCACTATTACTTCCGAAAGGGCAATGCTTTCACGAATAAGATTCAAAGTTCAAAATCTTTTTATTGGCCAACCAAAAGGATGAAGAATAAATCCGCGATATGGCCAGCAAAGAGAATTCAATGTTGTTGCAAAGCCATGAGTGATTGATATTGATCGCAATCAATGGCATATTTTTAAAGACCATTCTTGAAAAATAAAGCAGTCGAAATATCCTAGGTGATACAGAAAAAATCCACTTAATTTCCATATCTCCTCAATCACCTAAGCTGCAATTAAATATCTGCAAAAGGGATCTCTCAATTGTCGTCAAGATGAAGGCGAATTAAGCGAGTCGACCCCCGGGGCCAAAGAAGATTTGGATCATCTCCAAGATGACGGAGTTTGTGACGGATCTTTCAAGGGAAAGTTCAGATCACCGTCGAGATGAAGGCGAGTGTGATGAGCCTACCGACAAACCCTAAAAGATATTTAATTCCAGCTATCATCAAGAGATTCTCAACCAATGAGCCAATAACTATCAAGATAATCCCTGAGAGAAAAGAAGGATCGAAACATCTCTGAGATAAAGGAGTTTGTGACGTACCCTTCCCCCCCCCCAAAAAAAAGAGAGAGACAAGTCAGGACATCTCCAAAATGAAGGATGATGTAATTCCTGAAAAATCCAAGAGAGCTCCAATTCTGTCAAAAAGAGTGCAGAAAGATCATCATGAGAAAAGAATCCCAGGATATCAGACTGCCGAATCTATCAAGAATCTTCTTTAATTTTGTGAAATTCTTTTATCAATATTCTTTCACCAATAGCTCTCGCAATATCAAGAATACTTTCTTTCCCGTCCATATCAAGGAAATTGATAGCTTCCTTGAAAGAAAGTCAATCGCAAGCAATTTGAATTCGAATCTTGATTCTACAGAGTTAAGCCCAGTCGGAGTTAATACTTCAGGTAGAAAAGAAGGAATACTTTCAAAACAATGTGCATCATTTTCAATTATTTTGAATCAACAACAATTTTCAACATTTTGACAATTTTTTCTAGCTATCCTGGCGTGAGGCGAGAGCTTGGGGTTCATCTTTGGCGCATCCTGACACCATCCCTTTTAGGACTTGATAACGGGAGTTTTCAAGATTCCTTCCCTTCTTTGGTATAATTTGAGCGCATGGGCTCTCAGGTTCGCACACTTTCCTGTGTCCCCACTGTCCCACCATAGACAGTCCAATTTTGGCTTGAGGTTAAGCCGCCAATTCCAGCAAAAGGCAATTTCAAAAGTTACTTAGTCTCAGCAATGAGGCGCCCAAAATCAAATCCCTTTTTAAACTTTAGGGACCCCAATTCCATCCTTTTGCGAAACCCCTATCGGATTCATTGTGCGGAAATCCGAAGGTTCCATCACAGTCTTTTCTTTCGAGGGTCTATTCCATTTTCAACCCGGTCAGGTTAAGGGTTAAGCCTGAGCTTCGTTCCATACGAGGTATTTCCCGTCCCATCCAGGTTAAGAGCAAAACCTGAATCTCACTTCTTTTCGAAGTAAAATTTTCTCCTTATTCTTCATTTCATATCTATCATCATCACTTGAACTAATTCTTTCATACCCAGTCAGATTCATCTAACTGGGGCATTTTTATAATCCAAATTTGGTGTGTTTTCTTTGCCACTAAGCTCGGCTTTCAACCCGCTTAGCAGCAAAGAGGGGCATCTGTAAACACCCCAAATTTTCACCCTCATCCAGTACTTACATTTCATGTGTCATTGCATATCATTGCATGCATTCGGCATACCATTTCATTGCATCGCATAGCATTGCATGTCATCCCATCTCATTTTTAAGATCCAACACTCTTGTTTTCAAAATATTTTATCCAGATTTGAGTTTTAAAACCTTTTCTTTCAAAAATCAATTTCAAAACCTGGGTTTTTAGTCAACATTTTGTCATTTTCCAACCCCAGGACTTTATATTTCGAAATATTTTCTCAGAAAACAATCTGGATTCATTTTAACTTCAAATTTTAATTGATTTCAATTCACAGATGAGGCCCATTGAGATGGTGTCGCTTCTGAATTCCTTTATTCATCAAATTTCTCAAATTTTTGAAAGTTTCAGTCTGATCAGGACTTTGTCTCAGAGTCCTAATCCAGTCAGGAGTCTGTTTTGAAGTCTGTTTAATTTCCATTTTAAATCTTCTCTGTTTGTTTTCAAAAATTAGGTCATTTGGTAGAGTCCAGTTAATCCAGGACTCTATTTCAGAGTCCTGATCGAGTTAGGAGTCTAACCCTGACTGTGTTTTCTGACTTATTTCATCATTTCTTGATAAAATCTTTCAAAAATTCTTACATTTGAATTCTAAAATTTAAAATCTCAGAGTCCTAAGAGTTCAGGACTCTAACTCGGAGTTCCAGTTCGCTTGAGACCCTATTTTCAGAAATCTTGAATTTCAAATATCGATTTTAACCCCTTTTCAAAGCCATTTTCAGTGTTTATTTCAAAATTCTTCAAAATTCGATGTGGGCCCACTCAGTTGGCACCATATCCAAAGGAGTTCTAACCTAGTTAGGACCCTATGTCATTTCAAAAATTATAACTTTGAAGTTTGTCTTTGAAAATCCTTTTGAAAACTCCTTCAATTTCAAGTTTTAAAATCGCTTTTTGAAAAACTCAAGTAGGGCCCACTCAGGGTGGCGCCATATTCGAGTAAGTCAGGGCTAAACTAGGTCAAGTTATTGTCTTGGTTAGTTTTAGAAATTTAGAAGAGTCAAAATCCATTTTGAAAACCCATTTTTAAAAACTTGATTTCAAACTATTGTTTTTAAAGGTTTTAGTTAAGATTTTAAAAATCAAATATGGAAAGTGCCAAGTGGCACCACATTTGGAGTCTCTTGGGTTAATTAGGGGTGTCATTAGGTGTTAATTAGGATTAGGAGTCTCTAACAAAATCGCCCCCCCTAATGACTTTGGATAGGTTTTAAAAAGGGCAAAAAAGTAATTTGAAAATCCAAGACTAAACCTAATTTTTTTATTATAAAAGGGAGCATAGGGGGGGACGATTTTTACTATTCACTTACCTTCAATTCTTGGAGCTTCTCTCTCCTCTCCAGCCCTTCTTCCATTGCTGCAACTCCAAGGTATGAATTCCTTTCCTTTTTCAAATTTTATTTAATGATTTTAATGTTCTAAACCTAGATCTAGGCTTGGATACCCCTTCTCATGGAAGATCAATCGTGATTTAACCTCAAGAACCATCAAGAATCAGCAAGAACAATCCAATAAGGTGATCTAACCCTGTTTTGGGTGATTTACAGGGATTTTAATCCATTAAAATTAATTTTAATATGATTCTTTACATTATTAACCAATAAAATATATGATTTACCCATTTAATGGGTTAAATCTATGTTTTAAAGGTGATATCAAATTCCAACCATTGATTCCCTGTTTTTATTTTATTTTTTATGTTTATTCATGTTTGTTTTACGTTATATAGCATAGAAATAATTTTTATTTACTGTTTTATGGTTTATTTTATTGATTTACATTAGCTAATGCATGGTTTTTCAAGTTTCTTAAATTTCTGTGTGTTTTAGGTTTAGAACAGTAAAGATAATGTTATTTCGGATTGAAGTACTCATTGTTTATTTCTGATTTTTTTATATGTGATGCATGCATGAGTTATTGAGTTACTGTAGAAAATAAAAGGTTTTGGATCTCGGGAACCCTGTCAAACAAATCAGACATCAAATCGAGTTTTTAAAGCTTTAAAATCGTGGTTAAAATCAAGAAGGTAACTTGCTGTTATGATATTTCTCTCATCTTATATTCAATTTTAAATCTGTAAAGTTCCATGGATTCACATTGATTAGATCTATCTTGTGTAACAATTTCGGATTTTTTGAAGCCTGTTTAGTATTTTTCCTCTGTCAAAGAGTCTGATTTTCAATTTAAAACTCGTTAGGGTTTACCAAAACCCTAACCAGACTTGTGTTATTCATAAATCCTAAAATACAGATCGGATTCATGATCTGTAAAAAGTGAGTATTGCTATTTTTCTGTCTACTATTCACCACTAAAATTTCAGAGTTTTTTGTTTAGGATTGCTATTTATGTCTGTATTTTCAATCTGAAGTAGCCGTTTTAATCCCTGTTAAAAGTGATATATTTTAGCTCAGATTGCCGGAAGGGTTTCTCCCTAACCGAAGATGCTTTTTCCAATCTGTAAATTGGGAAATCTTTGTTTTTCTTCCTAGTTTGTCTCTGTAAAATTTTATAGATTTTCATGAAATATTGACCCCTAGTTTGGGTCTTTGACTGAAACTGGTTGATGAATTAGGTCAAAAATAGCATATTTTTAGGGTTTGATGCAATTTTCGGGTTAATTTAATGTCAAAAAATTATTTTTATAATTTTAAGTCAAAACTAGGGTTATAACAAGTGCAGGTACCAATTTTTATGAATTTTGGAATCCATTTGATGTCTGAATTAATAAAATTGCAAAACAGGATACCTGAAAGATCCAAAAACACTGTTAAAATTATATTTTTTGTGATATTATTGGATTTTCGTGCATAAGCATATAGTTTTAGGGTTTAATTATGTTCATAAGCATCTTAGGATACTTTAGGTTTAATTTTTTAGTTATTTGATTTCATTTAGGGCATAAAACCCAAGTTTTTACCAAAATCTATTTCAAAAAACCCTGATTTCAAGGCCATAGTCTTGCTATCAGGGGTAATGTGGTCATTTGACCTCAATTTCGAAATCCTTAACCCTAGTTTTCACATATTTAAGCATGTCACATCATATTTAGCTTGGTTTATTCCATTCAAATTTCAAAACTTGCATTTTATCAAAATATCTTTCTAAAAACCCTAATTTCAAGGCCATAGTCTTGTTATTATGGGTATTTTGGTCATTTGGACCCAAATTTCGAAATTATATATCTTATATTCATGTTTATTCAAGTTTAATTCATATTTTTATAATTTTGATTTAAGGGAATCATGACGAAAAGGCTTATATCTAGCAAAATCCAGTAATTTCTAGATATTACTGGATAAACCTAGAAAAGCCAACATATCATCACTAACAAAGTTTTCTAGTTTTGCAGGTACATTAAAGACTTTATTTTTCATGTATTTAAATTTCAATAGTGATGTAAACTAAATTAAACTTTGGAATAAGAATTTACATTTCCTGCTTAGCTTAGGTTGCATTGCATATAGTTTATTTTTTTAAATAATGTTAATGTGTGATGGATGATGATTCATGCATATTCAAACTCACTATGGTCTACACAAATGACACATGCACTAGCTTTTATGAAGTTTATAAACTTGGTGGAATTTGTATTTATGGCCATAGTCAGAATACGAATGATACTTAGATTTATGATCTTCACATTAGCCACATTCAGCCTACACTCTTAGGCTAACTTCAAAATGCACTGCATTTCTCCAAAATACAAAAAGTATTTCTCAATTCCTCAAATTCATATTCATTCATTTCATGCATTTGCCAATTTCAATTCAAATTCTAAGTCAAGGAAATTGAATTCCTCAAAATCTCCTAAAGTCTTATAGCAAAATCGATTTTCCCAAAAGCATTGAATTTCAAAGAATATTTCAAGTGTTTCTCAAGTTCATAAACTCAATTTTCCAAGTTATACAGTCAATTTCAAAGTTTGAAGTTAGAGAAATCAAAATTTTTCTAAGTCTTATTCAAAAATCGATTTTCTCAAAATATGGATTTGCCAATGATATTTCAAGTATTTCCGAAGTTCCAAATTCAAATTTTCTAAGTTAGAATTTCAATTTCCAAGTTTGAATTCAGAGAAACCAAGTTTCTCAGAATCGATTTTCACCAAATGTCAAGGATTCCTCAAAATCGATTTTTACTTCTCTCAGAAGTACATTTCAAATCCCAATTCACGATTTTTCATTTCCAAGATTTACATTTTCTAAAGATTCTAAATATTTCAATCATTCAAAGCAAACATCATGTTTTCAAATGTGCATTTTCTGAAAATTCATAGCACATGCCTGATTCTATGTGCATTTAGAAATTAGAATATGATTTAGACAAGTTGAATAGAGTAGAGCATAAGATTGATCCTTGGTTCAATTACCCCTGTTAAAGGTGGCAGGAATGGTTGAACCTCGTACCGACAGGCGAGTCCCATTCTTCGGAATTATCCCGCATTTTAAAACGGAGGCGAGTTATTTTCAAAAACTTTTTCAAAGGTCATTTTGATTTGTAAAAGTAAAATTTTGCGATGATAACAGGCCTGCGGACCCGATACAAAGGTATGACACATCGTCTGCAGTTGTAACCAACGTAGGGCTTTATATACGTGTAATTCACAACAGTGCTCACCCGAATACACATATTAACGATTGAAACGAAAACTAAGGAAGGTACGGGGTTTACTACAAATTCATAGTTAAAATTTGGGCCATCTGACTGAACAACTATAAGGTATAACACCTACGCGGCATAAACTCACACTGGAGTCTAAGGGTTATCGCGGAAACACTTAGATCAAGCACGAAGGTGCCATGTGTTCGGCTAGTTTCCCATAGGTAGTCGACCCACATCGTCCAACCCTATACTTATATATATATATATATATATATATATATATATACTTAAACATATACATATTATCTACACATTATACATGTACATGCATACATATACATGTGTGTGTTAGCTGATTGCTCGCATCCGCATTCACATACATAGTGCCCTAATCGGCTAGCAAACTAAATACGGGGAAGAAGGGAGTTCGGGTCTGGTAATTTGGACCAGACCATGGTCTAAGTTACGTCATAACTCACTTGTCCAATCTCGAACCAGGTAGTTGCGGCGATAACAGCCAATGGAAAGGCATGACACCCGAATAGGGACTGCACCCAGCAGCCTATTGTTGTGTCCGAGTGCTCCCAGCAATGTCAAGTGTGCAGGTTTGGTCCTCTGGACTGGACCGTGGGTGTACATGGGTACTGGTCTGAACCCATGGTTTAAACCAGGTGCCTCAATAGGGCAAGGTAAACCCGAATCCGGGCTACCGAAGCTACCTACACAAAAGAGGCATCGCGGCACCAAGGTAAGGTGTAGGGGTTTGTCATAGGTCTGGTCCTCTGGACCAGACTGTGCTGCCAACCAACCACATAGGTCTGAACCCTGGGTTCAGATCGGAGCTAAGGGGGTAGTCTGGGTGGCTTCAGTGCCTAGCACCCGATAGCTCGCACCAAACAAAAACTGGGTCAGGCCTAACACGCTGCAACCTGGAGTGGGTCTGGGCCCCTGGTCCAGACCACATGGTCTGACACGACACTGGTCTGAACCATGGTTCAGACCAGTCACCCAGACCAAAACACATGCCCCGAAACTGAGCTACCCTCATGTGCAGCTAATAACCCGCAGGGTGCCATAGCGCCCCCAAAAAAACAAAATAAATATTTTCAAGGGTTTGGTTATTGGGTCTGGTCTGTTGGACCAGACCACCCAGACCTAAGAGTCTGAGCCTGTGGGCTCAGACCAACCTGCCCAAAAGGGCCAGGAGCCTGCTATAGGCTCACCCAACCGGTTGGACCATCCGGGTGCCTTTGGTACCCGGTGGTCGGCCACATGCCAAACCCCAAAAGAAACATGATAAAAAAAAAATTATGAGGCCTTCCACGGCCAAAGAAATGGGGTGTCGTTGGTCGAGCCTTGAATGGACCAGGCAGCACCTAGTAGGTCTGTCCCACTAGGGGATAGTCCAAACGAGAAAAAAAAAGAAAATGAGTGCAACAATCATTGACCGAAATCCATTTTGGAGGGTGTTAGTGTGCGTGCAAAAACTGTGATTATGAACAAGCATCTCAACAAGATCTTGATAAGGCTACAACAACAAAAAGAAAGGAATAAAAACGTGAGCAATGCCAACGTACTACGGTTGGTTGAACATCCTCGTTTTCCATGGGATGGAAAGAGGAATGCTTCAAAAAAAAAGATTTAGACCCTCTAATTCCACCAAGTGACGTGCATGCAAGGATGTCATCGACCCCTTGGCTTCATGTACCAATCCATATGCACAAGTATACATACATTTCTTTTTTTTTCTTTTCCAGCAAGAAACGAGTATGAAGAAAAAAAAATGTATTGAAGCTTCACCTTGAATGCTTGGAAGAGGGATGTCTTGGTTGCAAGGGCTCTTCCTCAAGGGTGGTTGAGCCACACCTCACGGCTAAGGAAGGAGAGAGAGAGAGAGAGAGAGAGAGAGAGAGAGAGAGAGAGAAAGAAAGTCTAGCAGAAAAAGTCACCCCTTTTGGGCTCTTGTTTTTTTCCAAAAGTGGTTTTGAGGTAGGTGGGAGTACGGACGGTGGAGATTGGCTTCACCAAGATGAAGGGTTGGGTGTTGTTATCATCGCAAAATTTTTAACTTTTGCAAGTCAAACTGACCTTTGAAAAAGATTTTGAAAATAACTCGCCTCCGTTTTAAAATGCGGGAAAATTCCGTAGAATGGGACTCGCCTGTCGGTACGAGGTTCGACCGTTCCTGCCACCTTTAACAGGGATAATCGAACCAAGGATCAATCTACTGCTCTGCTCTATTCAACTTATCTAAATCATATTCTAATTTCTAAATACACATAGAATCAGGCATGTGCTATGAATTTTTAGAAAATGCACATTTGAAAACATGATGTTTGCTTTGAATGATTGAAATATTTAGAATATTTAGAAAATGTAAATCTTGGAAATGAAAAATCGTGAATTGGGATTTGAAATGTACTTCTGAGAGAAGTAAAAATCGATTTTGAGGAATCCTTTACATTTGGTGAAAATCGATTCTGAGAAACTTGGTTTCTCTGAATTTAAACTTGGAAATTGAAATTCTAACTTAGAAAATTTGAATTTGGAACTTGGGAAATACTTGAAATATCATTGGCAAATCCATATTTTGAGAAAATTGATTTTTGAATAAGACTTAGAAAAATTTTGATTTCTCTAACTTCAAACTTTGAAATTGACTGTATAACTTGGAAAATTGAGTTTATGAACTTGAGAAACACTTGAAATATTCTTTGAAATTCAATGCTTTTGGGAAAATCGATTTTGCTATAAGACTTAGGAGATTTTGAGGAATTCAATTTCCTTGACTTAGAATTTGAATTGGAATTGGCAAATGCATGAAATGAATGAATATGAATTTGAGGATTTGAGAAATACTTTTTTTTTTGTACTTTTGAGAAATGCAGTGCATTTTGAAGTTAGCCTAAGAGTGTAGGCTGAATGTGGCTAATGTGAAGATCATAAATCTGGGTATCATTCGTATTCTGACTATGGCCATAAATACAAATTCCACCAAAGTTTATAAACTTCATAAAAGCTAGTGTATGTGCCATTCGTGTAGACCATAGCGAGTTTGAATATGCATGAATCATCATCCATCACACATTAACATTATTTAAAAAAATAAACTATATGCAATGCAACCTAAGCTAAGCAGGAAATGTAAATTCTTATTCCAAAGTTTAATTACAAATTACATCACTATTGAAATTTAAATACATGAAATTAAAGAAATTAAAGTCTTCAATGTACCTTGAGGTGGCTGCAATGGAGGAAGGGCTGGAGAGGAGCGAGAAGCTCCAAGAATCCCAAGGAGAGCAAGTTGGAAAAATCGACCCCCTATGGCCTTCTATTTATAAAAACATTTTAGGTTAAAAATCAAATGTTTTAAAAAAAATGGACTCTTCTAAGGGGGGGCGATTTTTGGGTGGAAGGACCTAACTGCCCCTAGCCTAAATTATCTAAACTAATGCCTAATTAACCCCTAGACTTTCCTAAAAAATCCCCAAATGTAATGCCACTTGGCATTTTCTACATTTGGCTTTTTAAAACAGCTTTAAAAACCTTTAAAAACACTAGTTTTAAAAACTAACTTTCAAAATGAGTTTTTCAAAATGGTTTTGACTCTTCTAAACCTCTAACACTAACCAAGACATCAACTAACCCTAGTCTAGCCCTGACTGACTCGAATATGGCACCACCCCGAGTGGGCCCTACTTGAGTTTTTTTTTCAAAAAGCGATTTTAAAACTTGAAATTGAAGGAGTTTTCAAAAGGAGTTTTCAAAAGCAATCTTAAAATTAGAAGTTTTCAAAAGGTTCTAACTGAGTTAGAATTCCTCTGGATATGGTGCCAACTGAGTGGGCCCACATCGAGTTTTGGAAATTTTGAAATAAACACTGAAAATGGCTTTGAAAAGGGGTTAAAATCGATATTTGAAATTCAAGATTTCTGAAAATAGGGTCTCAAGCGAACTGGAACTCCGAGTTAGAGTCCTGAACTCTTAGGACTCTGAGATTTTAAATTTTAGAATTCAAATGTAAGAATTTTTGAAAGATTTTATCAAGAAATGATGAAATAAGTCAGAAAACACAGTCAGGGTTAGACTCCTAACTCGACCGAACTCTAAAATAGAGTCCTGAACTAACTGGACTCTGTAAAATGACCTAATTTTCGAAAATAATCGAAAAAGACTGAAAATGGAAGTAAAACAGACTCCTGACTGGATTAGGACTCTGAGACAGAGTTCTGATCGGACTGAAACTTTCAAAAATTTGAGAAATTTGATGAATAGAGGAATTTAGAAGCGACACCATCTCAATGGGTCTCATCTGAGAATTGAAATCGATTGAAATTTGAATTTAACATGAATCCAGATTGTTTTCTGAGAAAATATTTCGAAATATAAAGTCCTGGGTTTGGAAAATGACAGAATGTTGAATAAAAACCCAGGTTTTGAAATTGATTTTGAAAGAAAAGCTTTAAAACTCGAATATGGATTAAATATTTTGAAAACAGGAGTGCTGGATCTCAAGAATAAAATGCAATGACATGTAATGTGATAAAATGATATGCAAAATGTATGCAATGATATGCAATTGCATATGAAATGGACAAACACTGGATGAGGGTGAAAATTTGGGGTGTTTACAGATGCCCCTCTTTGCTACTAAGTCGGTTGTAAGCCGAGCTTAGTGGCAAAGAAAACATACCAAATTTGAACCATAAAAATGCCCCAGTTAGATGAATCTAACTGGGTATGAAAGAATTAGTTCAAGTGATGATGGTAGATATGAAATGGAGAATAAGGAGAAAATTTTACTTCAAAAAGAAATGAGATTCAGGTTTTGCCCTTAACCTGGATGGGACGGGAAATACCTCGTATGGAACGAAGCTCAGGTTTAACTCTTAATCTGACCGGGTTGAAAATGGAATATCTTATCAAAGGAGGCTCAGGTTTGTACCCTTGACCTGATTGGGAAATGAAATACCTTATCACATGAGGCTCAGGTTTGTACCCTTGACCTGATTGCGCAGAAAATGAACAGATCCTCGAAAGAAGAGACTGTGATGGAACCTTCGGATTTCCGCACAATGAATCCGATAGGGGTTTTGCAAAAGGATGGAATTGGGGTCCCTAAAGTTTAAAAAGGGATTTGATTTTGGGCGCCTCATTGCTGAGACTAAGTAACTTTTGAAATTGCCTTTTGCTGGAATTGGTGGCTTAACCTCAAGCCGAAATTGAACTGTCTATGGTGGGACAGTGGGGACACAGGGAAGTGTGCGAATCTGAGAGCCCAGGCGCTCAGATTATACCAAAGAAGGGAAGGAATCTTGAAAACTCCCGTTATCAAGTCCTAAAAGGGATGGTGTCAGGATGCGCCAAAGATGAACCCCAAGCTCTCGCCTCACGCCAGGATAGCTAGAAAAAATTGTCAAAATGTTAAAAATTGTTGTTGATTCAAAATAATTGAAAATGATGCACATTGTTTTGAAAGTATTCCCTCTTTTCTACCTGAAGTATTAACTCCGACTGGGCTTAACTATGTAGAATCAAGATTCGAATTCAAATTGCTTGTGATTGACTTTCTTTCAAGGAAGCTATCAATTTCCTTGATATGGACGGGAAAGACAGTATTCTTGATATTGCGAGAGCTATTGGTGAAAGAATATTGATAAAAGAATTTCACAAAATTAAAGAAGATTCTTGATAGATTTGGCAGTCTGATATCCTGGGATTCTTTTCTCATGATGATCTTTCTGCACTCTTTTTTTTTTTTTAGCAGATTGGAGCTTTCTTGGATTTTTCGAGAATTACATCATCCTTCATTTTGGAGATGTCCTGACTTTTCTCTCTTTTCTTTTTTTTGGAAGGGTACGTCACAAACTCCTTCATCTCAGAGATGTTCCGATCCTTCTTTTCTCTCAGGAATTATATTGACGATTATTGGCTCTTTGGTTGGGAATCTCTTGATGATAGCGGAAATTAAATATCCTTTATGGTTTGTCGGTAGGCTCATCACACTCGCCTTCATCTCGACAGTGATCTGAACTTTCCCTAGAAGGATCCGTCACAAACTCCGTCATCTTGGAGATGATCCAAATCTTCTTTGGCCCCGGGGGTCGACTCGCTTAATTCGCCTTCATCTTGACGACAATTGAGAGATCCCTTTTGCAGATATTTAATTGCAGCTTAGGTAATTGAGAAGATATGGAAATTGAGTGGATTTTTCTGTATCACCCAGGATATTTCGACTGCTTTATTTTTTTAAGAATGGTCTTTAAAAATGTGTTATTGACTGCGATTAATATCAATCACTTATGGCTTTGCAACAACATTGAATTCTTTGTGCTGGCCATATCGCGGATTTATTCTTCATCCTTTTGGTTGGCCAATAGAAAGATTTTGAATTTTGAATCCTTTTTAGCGAAAGCATTGCCCTTTCGGAAGTAATAGTGGAGGTATTCTGAAGTAATAATTTTGTACAATAAAGATTTTTGAAATCAACAAATATTTAATGACAAATTGGCAAAATTTTCTTGAAATCCTTTTGTGAAGGCGAGCATTTGAAGTACAATGCAACACATCCATGACAAAAATCCTCTTCTCCTTTCCCCAAAAGAGAAGATTCAGAAATTAGAATTGGGAATTACTCCTCTCTTCCCTGAAGAGGAGGTGTTTGCAAAACGAACTTTCGAAGAGAAATTAAGCTTTCGTCAAAACTTCCTAACGTTAGGCTTCTCTTATGGAAAGGGGGTCGGAATTGGTGAGGTTGGTAAATTGGTCATAAAGGAACGAGTTCATCACACTCTCCTTAAAAAGAGGGTCCTTCATGATGAAATGGCCTAGTCTGAAATTATGGGGCCACAAGGAAAGCAAGTCTCCGTCGAGTCTCTCCCTATAAAAAGGGTTCCTTGTGTGAAATTTGGAATTTTGTTTTGCAAACGGTTCACAAAGACACGAGTCCATTCAAACTCTCCCTGAAAAGGGGCTAAGTGAACGAATTGGATAGCATGCGAAAAGAGCGAGCTCCCTCGAACTCTCCCTATACAAAGGGTCTCTCGCAAGAGAGATTTTTTGGAATTGGTATTGAGTGACCAAAAGGTCGAAATTTGGAATTTTGAATTTTGAATTTTTGAAATTGGAATTTTGATATTTGAAATTAGAAATTGGAAATTTGGAATTTGGAATTTGGAATTTGATATTCGGAAATTGGAAATTAGAAATTAGAAATTAGAAATTAGAAATTGGGAATTTTGGAATTTGGAATTTGGAATTTGATATTTGGAAATTGGAAATTGGAAATTTGGGAATTTTGGAATTTGGAAATTGATATTTGAAAATTGGAAATTGGAAATTGGAAATTGGAAATTTGGGAATTTTGGAATTCGGAAATTGGAAATTAGAAATTAGAAATTAGAAATTTAGGAATTGGATGAGTGATCAGCACGAAGACTGAGCTCAAGAGGTCGACTGACATGACCATTCAGTGGAACACTAACACGAGTGCTCGATTTTGAAAGGATACCGGTATGCATACCGGTTTAAAATGTACCAGTTTGGATACTGGATTTTGGTTCAGTTTTGGTGATTGTTTTTCAATCTTGAATCGTTAGGAATTGTGATGGGATTGATAGTTGAAATCTCAATACTGACCAGATTGTTATTAATGCGATTGTATGCAAATGAATGCAAATCGATGCACATGAATGCACAAGTGCGTGAAATGAGAGATTTGTTTATCCTGCCTGCATACAGGATATTTGTAGATAAAAACAAAATTTTAAAATGCCCCAGTGTAACTGGGAAAAAGAATTTTGATCATTATTGAAAAAAATTTGGAAGAATTACAAAGAATAGGAAATTGTTCAAGTATAGAATTTTTTCAAATGTCGAGCATTGATGGGATCTGGTAATTCTGTTCCATCAGCATTGATGAGCCGATATGAATTGCGAGGTAGTGCCTCTTTGACAACATAAGGACCTTCCCAATTTGGCGACCATTTGCCACCCGGGCGGTGCCTGGGATAAGCTGTTGATCTGAGCACTAGATCATTGACCCGAAATTTTCTCTCAATGACAGATTTTGCATATTGTCGGGCTATCCTCTGGCGATAGGATTGAGCATGCTCTGCTGCTCTGAGCCTTCTTTCATCGAGCAAATCAAGTTGTACCAGTCGCTGTTGCTGATACTGATCAAGAGGTAATTCTAGAAGTGATGCAAATTTCAGAGCAGGTTTCTGAACATGTAGAGGTAGTACTACTTCAGTTCCGTAGACAAGTTCTGACGGAGTAGCATTCGTTGGAGTTCGAATGGAGGTTCTGTATGCCCATAATGCATCATGAATCATTTCATGCCAGTCACGGCCCGTTTCTAAAGTTCGCTCCAGGATTCGAATCAGAATCTTGTTGGTGGCTTCTGCCTGACCATTCCCTTGAGGATAATAAGGAGCGGAAAAATGATGATGAATTTTTGAACTTTGAGCAGAATGTCCTCATTCTCTCATTCTTAAAATGACTACCATTATCCGACACAATATCATGCGGTATACCGAAATGGCAAAGGATATTCTTATGGATGAAAAAAACCACGTGTCGACCTTCTACTGTGCGTAGAGTGACTGCTTCTACCCATTTAGTAAAATATTCTGTTGCGGCAAGAAAATATTTATGACCATTGGAGGCTGAAGGAGTGATGGGTCCTATAACATCGAAAGCCCACATGGAAAATGGCCATGGCGAGACGACAGATTGCAAGTATGTCGCTGGCGCATGAATGGAAGGCGCATGCATCTGACATTGAACGCACTTCTTCACAAAACGATAGCAATCTTGTTGCATAGTTCTCCAATAATATCCTGCTCGGATGATTTGTTTGACGAGAGTCTGATAGCCAACATGACCACCGCAAATGCCTTCATGTGCTTCTTGCACAACTTCTTTGGCTTCTTCTTCGTCCAAACATCTGGAATACTCAGAACTGAATCCACGACGATAAAGGACGTCGGCAAGAATAAAATATCGAGCAGACATGCATTGAATTGCTCGCTGCTCTCTCTTTGATAATTCTGGAGGAAATTCGCGAGTTTTAATGAAATTCTTGATATCATGATACCAAGGCTTCTTCTTCTGCTCAGTCTGGTTTATCTGCTCTACTGGGACAAAAGCGGGTTGATCAAATCTGCCAATTTCAAATGAGCGACAAGATTCTCCACTCCTGAAAGACATGATGGATCCCAGATTAGCTAAACTGTCTGCAACTTGATTGAAATCTCTCTTGATATGAAAAAGTTGGAATTCTTCGAATTTGTTGGCAAGAGCTGAGACAATCTTCTGGTAAGGAAGTAATTTCTGATTTTTCACTTGCCATTCGGCTAGGACTTGATTGACGACGATCAAGGAGTCGCCATAAGCATGTACTCTTTTGACATTGAAGTCCTGTAGAATTTTCAGACCTTGTTTCAAAGCTTCATACTCGGCCATATTGTGAGTGCACTGAAAATCCAGTTTGAGAGAAAAGGGAATCATCTCTTTCTCTGGTGTAATTAGCAGAATTCTGATTCCTATGCTTGCCATATTCTTGGAACCGTCGAAGAATAAATTCCAAATTGGGGATTGTTGAATATTGCAGATCCGCTCATCGGGGAAATCATCCTCAGCTTTAACATCCTCTGCTAGAGGAAAATCTGCTAATTGGTCTGCAATTGCTTGGCCTTTGATAGATTGCTGAGAGACATATTCCAAGTCGTATTGCATTAATAGGACTTGCCATTTGACGATTCGTCCGCTGAGAAATGGTTGTTCAAGAACGTACTTGAGAGGATTTAATTTAGATAGAATCTTGACTTCAGACGCCAATAGATAATGTCTCAATTTCTGACACATTCATACCAGAGCTAAACACGTCTTCTCTATCTGAGAGTATTTCTTCTCGTAATCAATAAAGGTCTTGCTCACATAGTAAATGGCATGTTCTATCAAGCTGCCTTCTTCGTATTGCGCCAAGAATCCGCTGCAAGCAACTTGATTAACTGAAATGTATAGCAATAGGGGTTTCCCTAATTCTGGTGGATTTAAAACAGGAGAATTGAGAAGATATTTCTTGATGCGTTCGAACGACTGCTGACACTCTGGTCCCCATTCGAACCTCACTCCTTTTCTGAGCAAATGATTGAAAGGCTCACATCTCATGGCCAAATTAGAAATGAATCGCCGAATTGATTGCATGCGTCCTTGAAGGCTACGCAATTCTTTGAGATTAGTCGGGGGTGGCATGCCAATGATAGCTTTGGCCTTAGCGGGATCCATTTCTATCCCCTTCTTGCTGACCAAGAAGCCTAGCAACTTGCCTGGTTCGACTCCAAAGACACATTTTTGTGGATTGAGTCTTAGCTTGTAAAGAATGAGTCGCTTGAAGACTTGATTAAGAGCTTCGATGTGATCTTCCTCTTTTTTAGATTTTACCAGAATATCATCGACATATGCGTCCATAGTCTTGTGCATCTGATCATGGAAAATAACGGCCATAGAGCGCTGATAAGTGGCTCCAGCATTCTTAAGCCCAAAAGGCATAACTGTGTAACAGAAAGTGCCCCATGGCGTGGTAAAGGATGTTTTGGATTGGTCACGAGCGGCCAACTTGATTTGATTATATCCGGAGTATCCGTCCATAAAGGAAAACATAGCATGCCCGGCTGTGCTATCGACTAGGAGATCAATGTTTGGGAGCGGATAGTCATCCTTCAGAGTGGCTTTATTGAGATCACAGAAGTTGATACAAATTCGCACTTTACCATTCTTCTTAGGAACTGCTACGATATTCGCCAACCAATCCGGGTAATCAATTGCTCGAATGAATCCTGCTTTAAGCAGATCTTCAAGTCCTTCCTTGACCTGTTGCTCGATTCGAGGATCCATTTTTCTCAACTTCTGCTTGACTGGTTTCGCCTCAGGCTTCAGAACGAGGCGATGTTCCACCAATTTCGGATCTAAACCTGGCATATCCTCATAAGTCCATGCGAATACTTCTTCATGCTGCTTGAGGAAATTAGTGAGCCTTTCTTTCTCTCCTGGACTCAAACCACTGCCAATCTTGAGAATTCTAGGATCGTCTTCTGATCTGATATTGATATCCTCAGTCAGATCTTGAACTAAGGATGATGGCTCATCTTGCTTCTGAACCGATGCAAATTCTGGCAGTTCTTGAAGAGCTGAATCGAACTCTGCGGATTCTTCTGACTGCTTTGCAGTCTGACTGCATTTTGCTCTTATTCTGACCTGATGAATTATTGCTGACAGGCTTTTGGATTAAAGACAAGCTTCTTGATAGACATTCTGAAAATCGGAGGATAAATTGATTTAGGGAAATTGCTCATCATGAAATAAATTGCTTTTATTGAAAATAATTGGACAGATAAAAGAGCAAAATGATTTCAATTTTGTGAAGATTTAATATTGAGAAGTAAAGAGACAAATGGCACCAAGATAGGAAACTTGCAACTTTATTGAAAGATAGAATTAATCAAAATGACAATGATGAGAATGAAATGGGATATCATCCCGACAAAAGAATAAAAAAGGAAAGACAAATGAATTCTTCTAATGCGTTCCCTTAATGAAAACAGTGCCCTTTCGAGATCTTCGGACATTAAAGCCCAATCCGGCCCTTTTAGGGCAATGCTGAGGAATCACTGGTTCAAGACGACCATCTTCATTTTTGCCTAGGCCTTGAAAAGGCTGGTAGCCATGCTTCACTAGTAAATCAAATCCCTTTTTAGCCTTCATAAATTGGGAGAATAGAGGATGACCCTTAAGTGTGCTGTAATCAATTCGTCCTCCAATCTTGAAGAACTGTGGACCTCCCCATCGGGTCGTAGCCACCGTATGCCCGGGTTGCTCTATCATCTGTATTATTCCCGAATTCTCTTCAAAGCTGACCTCTTCAATCCCTCTAATGCTAGGGATATCAATAGTGAAAGAGGGCCTGAGAACCATGGGTTGTGCTAGCCTCTGCTCTGGATCTTCGCCTAAGACTGTCGTGATCATACCACCTTTTGACCACTTGATGCACTGATGCAGAGTAGACGGTACTGCGTTTGTGTTGTGGATCCATGGTCTCCCGAGAAGCAGATTATAAGTGGGCGGCGCATTGACCACGTGAAAGAGAATTGAATGGACCGAGTAGTCAATGAAGATCTCCAGGAAGATTTTTCCTTTCGCTGTTTGGCCATGATTGTCGAACCCATAAATGGTGATTGGATCTGGAATGTATTCTTCTTCTTTAATGCCCAAAGCTTTGGCAGTCATTTCCGGACATATATTGAGGCTGCTGCCTCCATCGATCAGCACATGAGGAACTGTCATCCCTCTGGTTCGAACCATAACATACAAGGCATTGTTGTGAAATACATGAGGTTTAGGGAGATCCTCATCGGAGAAAGTAACTGGAGCATTAGTCATGGCCTGATTGACTATGTGGGCCATGTCTTCCGGAGTTATGCTTGATTTCACCTTGATTTTCTGCAACAGATTATTTAATACTTGCTGATGTTTAGCGGAAGCTTGGGTTAAGTCCAAAATTGAGACATTGGATAAGGCTGTAATAGGCTTTAGAGTGGATGTCTCACTTTTCTTTGGGACGGATTTAATGAGATGCTTAGGGAACCATGGCATACTTCTGGCTACCTCGGGAGATACCCCAGCGGGCTTGTCAGATACTTTCATTTTGCCAAAAGCTGAAATAAGGTCCATCTTCTGGGCCTTTGACTGAGCCTATTGCAATACCAGGACCTGATGCTGAGCTTGCATATCATTTTCAGAGCATGGCCTGATATGCTCCTGTGGTTGAAACGACTGTTCGGTGATGACTACTGTAGAATGACGAGGAAATGGCTCTTTTAGAATATCTATATTTTCATCTTCCGCACCTTCTACCAGAAGATTTTTATCAATAAGGTCCTGAACAATGTTCTTCAGAACGAAGCAATTCTCAGTATTGTGCCCCACTGTTCGATGAAATTTGCAAAATTGGTATTTGAATTTTCCCATAGGAGCGGAAGGATCGACCAGCCTGGGCAATTTGACCATCTCCTTGGTCAACAGGTACTCGAGCACAGTCTCGAGTGATTGATCTAATGGAGTGAACTTCCTCTCATAGCTCCATCCTTCGTGCTTCACTTTCTCTCGGGGTTTTGGTCCCTGCTCTAGCTGAAGCGACTTGCTGAATTGCGGGATCGACTTTCCTTTCTGGTCATTCTTGTTTGAACCTCCTGTCCCATAACAAAAGTCTCTATTCTGCCCCTTGCGATGATTCTGTTTATCATTTCTGGCAGAGTGAGCGAAATGAGTCTTCTTCTTTGACTCATTCTGATTGTTGTTCTTAGCAAAAGTGAAACCTTCGTAGAGACCATTCTCCATACTCAATTCGAGCCATTCGGCTGGCTCTGTTAACTCTATAAAGGTTTTGGATGGTGCGATGGAGATGAGGCCTTTTAGAGGCTACGAGAAATTGCTTAGAATCAAGGACAAAGCATGCCCTTCTTATATGGGGTCTCTCATCTTATTGCAAGCTGACCTCCAGCGGTGGATAAAATCTCGGGCCTTTTCATTTTCTCTCTGTTTCAGGCCACAGAGGTGGCTGAGGGTCGGGAGCGCCTCAGCATTGAACAGAAAGCGCTCAATGAACATATTCACCACCTTATCAAATTCTTTCAGCTCTATGGGGTTGATGTGCTCCGAGTACCATTTAGCTGTCGTTCCCTCCAGACTGCGAGGGAAGCAAAGGAAGAGTGCTCGATTGTCACGCTTGAATCGTGAACATTCAGCGAAAAACATGGCGAGGTGAGCCTTAGGGTCGCCAGAACCATCAAACTTGATAAATTTTCTGGGGAGATTATCCAGATTGTCGTCCCCATCTAAACCATCATAGAAGTCTTCGCTGGTGAAGACTTTCTTGCCCTTGTCGCGGGCCTGCAGATCTTTGACCATTCTCATCATATCTTTTAATTGTGACTGGGTAGGATCGTCAACAGACTGATTTTTGGATTTGTAAGCCGACCCCTGGCTCTGAGTCGACCTTTTGAATTCATGTTTATTTTCACATTCCTTGTCAGTATCATCTGCCGATTCTGATTCATCAGACATTTTCTCGTGACGACTCTACTTTTTGCTGATCTTCACATTCTTGACAGTATGACCCTTATCTTTCTGTTTGGTCTGAATTTTCTCAGTACTGGCCTCAGCTTGCTCTGCCAGCATCTTGGTCATCATTTTCTTGAACATGACGTACATTTGAGGATCAATGTCATCCTCAACCTGTTGTCCCTGATTTTTAGCTGATCGGGGGGAGTTCATTTCCTCTTCTGAAGCTACTGAATACGCGACGCCTTCAACTGATGTGGTTTTCTTTCCGGATCTTGTATAAACCATCGAGTATCACAAATGTTCTCCTGAATGTTGCTGATGCTCTCTGCAAGGTAGAACTAATGATTAGGCTTTTGAAGGAAATTTGGTTGGAGGAAAATATTCACTGAGAATTTTGGTAGACAATTGAAAGTGTATCCCATTACTAGGGATTGAGTCGTCGTTGGAGTTACGACAATTGCGTTGCTATTCTTTGCAAAATAAACAACTGGAAATATGCCTTGTTACCTAGGCAAGGTCGTCAAACCAAGGTGAAATGTAAAATAAAGGAATTTTATTGAGGGAAAAAACATGACTTTATCAATAGTACACTTGACAGAGGGGAGGGGGACAGACAATTTTCCACCACTCCGGATAATCAGAAGACACACGAGGACCAGGAAAAATAGTGAGAGTAACAAAGGAATCTCAGCCATGTCTGGCAGAATGGTATGCTCCGGACCACTGATCTGATGCGAGGTCGAATTCTGGCAAAACCCCTGCTAGTGGACGAATCTCTACGCGCTTCTGTCTCTAAGAGAACTGTCTCACACACCGCTCCGGATGGTAGTATGTGCAGAAGAAAGGGCCAAGTAGCCTGAACCGCTTGCCATAAGCGTAAGTGTATCTGGGAGGTGATTCCTGACGATCGAAGTAGTACCATACGACTTCTTCCTCCTGAAGGTTGTCGATCAGGAACCGGTATCGCGCAACTGGAAGAAGCTTTTCGCCATTGTATCTGAATGAACTGGCTCGGACTGGCACATGCCGGAGGAACCAAGACTGCAAGGCATAGGTGCACCCTTCGACTAGGATCGACTCTTCGAGTGCGAAACGAGTCAACCCTCGGTATAGAAAGGCGAGTGCGGCCATGGCTATGGAGAGGCGGCTGGTCTGTCGACTTCCCCACCTCCTTAAAAGCTGAACTATTCTGATATCCATATAATTCCGTCCATCGGGAAAGAAAGCCAATCCCACTGTGCACAGAACCATCGCATGCTGAATTCTTTCTCGAGTTGTTCAAGACAACGAGCTGACTTCCACAAATGCCCCATACTGTCTGTAAATTTCGAGCAGGTTCACATATTCGTTTCCATCTTCCTCGATCAGCGGCCAAGGCTTACGCCCTGTCATGCGAGCTAAAGCGTCTCGAGGATCCAGACCCTTGACATTGATCAAAAACTGCTTCTCCAATGGATCTCCAGGCTGACCGGCAATCCCATAATCTCTGAAAATTCATCTATCAGTACTGGCATCTCGCCCCACGGGAACCAGAAGGTAGAAGTGCTCGGATTCCACCATTCTGCTAGTGCATGGATCAAGTTGTCGTTGACTGTCTGCTTTCCCACTGCGGACGCCAGTTCTAACCCACAATCGTCCAAGTGGTCCGGAAACATATGAGAGAAATTCTTGAACCATAAATAGTACCACCGGGGAAAGAAGGATCCGGTGCTGAGGACTCGATGCTCGGGAAGACTTTGTCGCACCTCGTAGGAGATGTGACCCTCAGGGAAGACTGAATCAAGCTGACTGGATGCCATTAGACTGGAAAACATGGAAAATTGGAATAAGACTTGGGAAAATACAGGAAATTTGAGAAAAATGCAGGCAGGATAAAAATAAAGTAGGAAATTTGAGATCCAGAAGACAGGAAAGATGGGAAATCACCTGGAGTTTTGAAGGAAATTAAGGGAAATTTAGAAAATCGTCTAGGGTTTGATGAAATATGAAGAAATAAATGGAAAATGAAGTATTTGGAAAATCGTCCAAGGTTTAAAACATGGACAGTACATGGACATAGATTGGGGAATTTTTAGAAAATCGTCCAGTATTTTAGAAAATTGGGAAAATATGGAAAATAAAAAGGAAATAACACATTCGATCTCATTCTGCATAAACAAGTATGCACATACAGCATTCCCTAAAAGCTGACTCTAGATGCACAAATTTTGAAATAGTTGGAGGACCTTAATCCTAACTCTAAGGTTCAGATCAACTGTATCCAATCCAGTTATGCCTATATACTCAAGCCAAGGCTCGATGTACGTGGCATAAAATCAATTTCTCCGGTTCTAGGTTCAAGTTTTCCAACATCCTTGAGCACCTGCCGATATACGTTGGACTATGGCCCTTGGTACGTGGCAGGGGGTTTTCACCCAAATAGGTCGCCCAGTTGTGAGGCTCTATCCCAAACTATGGTTCTGGAAGAGAGCCTAGCAACGTGAAGACCGGAACAATATAGGTGGGGTGGTTTTTGAAAAATATGAGCACATGCAAGCAAATAGAAGGCTCTAAGTCCTAAAGAGATAGATTTTGAAAAATTTGAAGAAGCAAACATTGTTTTCATACAAACCTAGATTGAGGAGTGTTGTATTAGACCTAAGTCTATGTGAGCATAAAAATTTCCTCCTCAATATGGTCCTACCAAACCATACCTAGTCTACATGCAATCCATGTCAGCTGGGTTCAGGTCTAGGCTCCTAGGTTCACATGATATTATAAAGTAAAAGCTGACATTCCATGAAAATCCATTTTGACAATTTGAACTAAGTAGAGAATTAGATTGATCAGGCGAAGACAGGTCCCATCACGGTCGCCAAACCTGTTATCATCGCAAAATTTTTAACTTTTGCAAGTCAAACTGACCTTTGAAAAAGATTTAGAAAATAACTCGCCTCCGTTTTCAAATGCAGGAAAATTCCGTAGAATGGGACTCGCCTGTCGGTACGAGGTTCGACCGTTCCTGTCACCTTTAACAGGGGTAATCGAACCAAGGATCAATCTACTGCTCTGCTCTATTCAACTTATCTAAATCATATTCTAATTTCTAAATACACATAGAATCAGGCATGTGCTATGAATTTTTAGAAAATGCACATTTGAAAACATGATGTTTGCTTTGAATGATTGAAATATTTAGAATATTTAGAAAATGTAAATCTTGGAAATGAAAAATCGTGAATTGGGATTGGAAATGTACTTCTGAGAGAAGTAAAAATCGATTTTGAGGAATCCTTGACATTTGGTGAAAATCGATTCTGAAAAACTTGGTTTCTCTGAATTTAAACTTGGAAATTGAAATTCTAACTTAGAAAATTTGAATTTGGAACTTGGGAAATACTTGAAATATCATTGGCAAATTCATATTTTGAGAAAATCGATTTTTGAATAAGACTTAGAAAAATTTTGATTTCTCTAACTTCAAACTTTGAAATTGACTGTATAACTTGGAAAATTGAGTTTATGAACTTGAGAAACACTTGAAATATTCTTTGAAATTCAATGCTTTTGGGAAAATCGATTTTGCTATAAGACTTAGGAGATTTTGAGGAATTCAATTTCCTTGACTTAGAATTTGAATTGGAATTGGCAAATGCATGAAATGAATGAATATGAATTTGAGGATTTGAGAAATACTTTTTTTTTGTACTTTTGAGAAATGCAGTGCATTTTGAAGTTAGCCTAAGAGTGTAGGCTGAATGTGGCTAATGTGAAGATCATAAATCTGGGTATCATTCGTATTCTGACTATGGCCATAAATACAAATTCCACCAAGTTTATAAACTTCATAAAAGCTAGTGTATGTGTCATTCGTGTAGACCATAGCGAGTTTGAATATGCATGAATCATCATCCATCACACATTAACATTATTTAAAAAAATAAACTATATGCAATGCAACCTAAGCTAAGCAGGAAATGTAAATTCTTATTCCAAAGTTTAATTACAAATTACATCACTATTGAAATTTAAATACATGAAATTAAAGAAACTAAAGTCTTCAATGTACCTTGAGGTGGCTGCAATGGAGGAAGGGCTGGAGAGGAGAGAGAAGCTCCAAGAATCCCAAGGAGAGCAAGTTGGAAAAATCGACCCCCTATGGCCTTCTATTTATAAAAAAAATTTAGGTTAAAAATCAAATGTTTTAAAAAAATTGGACTCTTCTAAGGGGGGTCGATTTTTGGGTGGAAAGACCTAACTACCCTTAGCCTAAATTATCTAAACTAATGCCTAATTAACCCCTAGACTTTCCAAAAAAATCCCCAAATGTAATGCCACTTGGCATTTTCTACATTTGGCTTTTTAAAACACCTTTAAAAACCTTTAAAAACACTAGTTTTAAAAACTAACTTTCAAAATGAGTTTTTCAAAATGGTTTTGACTCTTCTAAACCTCTAACACTAACCAAGACATCAACTAACCCTAGTCTAGCCCTAACTGACTCGAATATGGCACCACCCCGAGTGGGCCCTACTTGAGTTTTTTTTTCAAAAAGCAATTTTAGAACTTGAAATTGAAGGAGTTTTCAAAAGGATTTTTCAAAAGCAATCTTAAAATTAGAATTTTTGAAATGGCATAAGGTTCTAACTGAGTTAGAATTCCTCTGGATATGGTGCCAACTGAGTGGGCCCACATCGAGTTTTGGAAATTTTGAAATAAACACTGAAAATGGCTTTGAAAAGGGGTTAAAATCGATATTTGAAATTCAAGATTTCTGAAAATAGGGTCTCAAGCAAACTGGAACTCCGAGTTAGAGTCCTGAACTCTTAGGACTCTGAGATTTTACATTTTAGAATTCAAATGTAAGAATTTTTGAAAGATTTTATCAAAAAATGATGAAATAAGTCAGAAAACACAGTCAGGGTTAGACTCCTAACTCGACCGAACTCTAAAATAGAGTCCTGAACTAACTAGACTCTGTAAAATGACCTAAATTTGGAAAATAATCAAAAAAGACTGAAAATGGAAGTAAAACAGACTCCTGACTGGATTAGGACTCTGAGACAGAGTCCTGATCGGACTGAAACTTTCAAAAATTTGAGAAATTTGATGAATAGAGGAATTTAGAAGCGACACCATCTTAATGGGTCTCATCTGAGAATTGAAATTTGAATTTAACATGAATCCAGATTGTTTTCTGAGAAAATATTTCGAAATATAAAGTCCTGGGGTTGGAAAATGACAGAATGTTGAATAAAAACCCAGGTTTTGAAATTGATTTTGAAAGAAAAGCTTTAAAACTCAAATCTGGATTAAATATTTTGAAAACAGGAGTGCTGGATCTCAAGAATAAAATGCAATGACATGTAATGCGATGCAATGTGATGAAATGATATGCAAAATGTATGCAATAATGTGGAATTGCATATGAAATGGACAAACACTGGATGAGGGTGAAAATTTGGGGTGTTTACAGGTGTGGATCATGGTTTCCCATAACCGCTCAACTCCTCCATTCAGCTCCAAGGATTTGAAATGGCCTTTATAAATTGCAAGGGTGTCATGGGGCTACCGCCCCATGCACCCAATGAGGCATCACCAACCTCATAATGACCTTCCCCTTGGGAAGAGTCATTGGGATATCTTGAATCCCAAGGCTAATCACCCCTCCTAACGTCATGATGGTGCCTCCATGCGCCGTTCATGAAGGGAAAGTCGACCCCCTCTTCTTAAATTCAATTTACCTTTTATTATATATATATTTTGGGTAGGGCCAATCGTGGCCCTCCCTTTGAAATATGTCCCACACATATATTACGAACTTGCCACTCTCCCAGCTGGTCTCATAGCCGAAATCGTCCCATGATAGACCTGAGTGGTCGGCCATGGGCTTGGTCAACCCTCGACTAACTAAAAAAAAACATTTTATAATTCTTTTTATTAAGTAAGATTCAAATGATCTATATCATAAATATTATTTTTATTTTAAATCTTTAATGCAATTATCTTACCACAACCTATCCAAGAGGAAAATCTCGTCTTCATACGAAATGGCTCTCGTTAATTCACTAAGCGATCCCCCGTAAATCACATGCACTGACGAAGTTTTTCCATCGTTTGGGCCTTAAATTCGAGGACAACCCAGATATACGTGTTATAAATTTACACTTAAAATTTTAGGGGTTAATTCGTCACAGTTTTCTCTCAATTTCTATTTACATTAAACTTACACGATTTTCAACTTCGTGTTCTTGCAAAGGTACTAAATGAAAAGTTTGTGAATCAAACAAGGAATTTCCATTCATAACAACACTCTGCATAATATTACCTCAAAATTATCGTGGACCTAACAAGGTTGATCAAGTCCGCTGACTTCAAAAGAATGATAGGATTTGCCTCCTTTGAAAGACATGCTGGAGCCCAAGCTGGTCAAGTGGTCTGCTATTTGATTATATTCTCTTTTGGTATGATTAAGTTGAAATTCCACAAAGTTGTTGATGAGGTCTGGAGCAATTTTCTGATAAAGGATCAGCTTTGGATCTTTTACCTGCCATTCAACTTTGACCTAACTGACGATGAGCAATGAGTCGCCAAAGGTATGCACTCTCTTGATATCAAAACTTTGCAAAATTCCCAGGCCTTGTATTAGAGCTTCATACTCGGCCATGTTATGAGTGCATTGAAAGTTGAGTTTGAGAGAATAAGAGATCATTTCCTTCTTAGGTGTGACCAATAGGATTCTAAGCCCTATGTCAGCCGTATTTTTAGAGCCATTAAAAAACAAATTTCAAATTGGTGATTGTTGGATATTGCAGATGTGTTCATCAGAAAAATCATCTTCTGCTTTAATTTCTTCTGTCAAGGGAAAATCTGCCAACTGATCTGCAATGGCTTGGCCTTTGATCGACTTTTAAGAAACATATTCTAAGTCGTATTGCATCAGAAGAACTTGCCATTTAGCAATTCGCCCATTGAGAAACGATTGCTCAAGAATGTACTTAAGAGGATTGAGACTTTATAGAAGCTTAATTTCAGATGCCAACAAATAATGTTTTAGTTTCTGGCACATTCATACTAGAGCTAAACATGTTTTCTCCATCTGATAGTATTTTTTTTCATAGTCCACGAAGGTTTTGCTCACATAGTATATGACATGCTCTATCAGGCTGCCTTCTTTGTATTGTGCTAGGAATCCACCACAGGCATTTTGATTGACAAAAATATATAATAGGAGTGGTTTTTCCAATTCTAGTGGCTTCAGAACTAGTGTATTAAGACGATATTTCTTGATGCGCTCGAATGACTGCTGACATTCTGACCCCCATTCGAATTTCACTTCTTTTCTGAGCAAATGATTGAAAGGTTTGCATCTCATTACCAAATTGGAGATGAACCGACGAATGGATTGGATGAGTCCTTGGAGGTTTCACAATTCCTTGAGATTAGTTGGAGGTGGCATATCAATGATGACTTTTGCTTTAGCAGGATTCACATCTATTCCGTTCTTGCTGATTATGAAACTAAGCAGTTTGCCTGACTCTACTTCAAAAATACATTTCTGAGGGTTGAGTCTCAATTTGTAGAGAATAAGTCTTTCAAAGACTTGACAAAGAGCATCAAGATGATCCTCTTCTTTTTTGGATTTGACCAGGATGTTGTCCACATAAGCATCTATGATCTTATGCATTTGGTCATGAAAGATGACAGCCATCGCTCTCTGATAAGTTGCCCTAGCATTCTTGAGTTCGAATGACATGACTGTGTAACAAAAGGTGCCCCACGGTGTTATAAAAGAAGTTTTTGCTTGATCATGAGTGACTAGCTTGATTTGATTGTAACCTGAGTATCCATCCATAAAGGAAAACATTGTGTGACCTACCGTGTTGTCGATAAAAGATCAATATTGGGGAGTGAATAATCATCCTTTAGAGTGGCCTTATTGAGATCTCTGAAATCAATGCAGATTCGAACTTTGCCATTCTTCTTCGGAACTGCCACAATATTTGCCAACCAGTCCAGATAATCAATGGTTTGAATGAACCCTGCTTTTAGTAAATCCTCTAGTCCTTCCTTGACTTGCTGCTCAATTCGGGGATCCAATTTTCTTAACTTCTGCTTGATTGGTTTAGAATTTGGCTTTAACATGAGATTATGCCCAACCAGTTTTGGATCCAAGCTTAGCATATTCCCATAAGTCCATGCAAAGGCTTCTTGATGCTTTTTGAGAAAAAGGATGAGTTTTGTCTTCTCATCTTTGTTCAAACTAGAAGCAATTTTGAGTATTTTTGGATCATATTCTAAGCCAAAATTAACATTCTCGGTCAAATCCTGTACTAAAGATGATGGTTCATCCTGCTTCTGAATATGAGCAAACTCTAGCAATTCCCGTATAGTCGAGTCAAACTCTGCTAGCTCTTCAATATGCTTTGCTGACTTCTGCTTTTGCCTTTATCTTATGGATTCCGACTAGTTTTGAATTGTTTGAAAAAAAAAAACTTGGATTGAAAACGAGCCTTCTTATTGACTTGGGAGGCATGTTTTAACAGTCCTAAAAATGAAAATAGGGGTTTTTAGGGGAAACCAGAAACCTCAAATTTATTTTAGAAAGCAAAGAATATGACATAGAGATAAGAGAAATGGAGCATTGAGATATGAAGAAAATATCATTCTTTCATTGATGAGAAAAACTAATAACAAGGACTGAATATTTATAAGTATTGACAAAAAGACGCAAAAGACTGGGACTGACTTGTCCCTACAAGATGGCTGAAGAAAAAAAAAAGAAAGCAGAAAACTTTGGCATTTATCTTTCTCATTTAGCCCCTTTGACGAATACAATTTTCTTGTTGGATCCTCAACCTGTGAATCCTAAACCCGCATTGGTCAAGTGTCGAGTGGGGATGATTGGCTCTACTGTACCATCTTCATTTTTGCCTATCCCTCAGAAAGGCTGGTAGCTATGCTTGAGCAGGAGATCAAATCCCTTTTTAGCTTTGGAGAACTGAGGGAATAGGGGATGATCTTTGAAGAGGTGGTAGTCGACACATCCTCCCAACTTGAAGAACTGTGGTCCTTGCCACAGGAACGTCACTGCAATATTTTCTTATGGCTGCACCTCTGTCAGTTTGAGCATTTTCAGGCTCTCACTGAGATTGATCTCATTGCTCTCCCTAATGCTTGGAATATCCGCTGTAAATGTTGGGCAAGGAATCATCGGTTGTGGCAGCCTCTCTTCGGGGTCTTTGCTCATGATGGTAGTAATTGTTACTTCTCTTGACCATTTGATGCATTGATGTAGAGTTGAAGGAACGACATTGGCATTGTGGTTCAAGTGCGCCCAAGCAAGAGATTGTAGGTAGGATGCATGTTGACCACGTGGAAAAACATATTGTGCACTGAGTAATTGATGAAAATTTTGAGAAAGATCTCCCCTTTAGCCGTCTAGCCATGGTTATCAAAACCGTAAATGGTAATAGGGTCTGGCGAGTATTCCTCTTCTTTCAGGCCCAATGTTTTTACTGTTATCTTTAGACGAATATTTAGGCTACTGCCCCCATCGACAAGCACGTGCGGAACTGTCATTCCTATGGTTCTCACCATGATATATAGAACATTATTGTGGAAAGTATGAGGTCTCGGCAAGTCATCATCTAAGAAAGTGATAGGCACGTTGGTCTTTACCTAATTGACAATTTGTGCCATGTCCTCCAGGGTGGTGCTCGGTTTCACTTTGATTTTTCTCAGTAGATCATCCAGAGTTTCCTGGTGTTTGGTAGAAGCACGTGCTAATTCTAAAATGGACACATTGGATAAGGCGGTGATCAGCCTCTGAACAGAGTTCGTGCATTCTCCTGATGTGTTTTCAAGGATTTGCTTCTTGATGATTTTTGGAGGAAAGGCCGAGATTTTCTCGACTACATTGGCTGGCACTTTTGCGGGCTCAACTGCCGAATTCCCCTTGCTCAAAGCTGACATAATGTTCAATTTTCTTTCGGTGTGAGAAGATAGCTAAAGGACTAAGACTTGATGCTGGGACATGATATCTTCTTGGGAACATGACTGAATGTGGTCCTGTGGTTGGAAGAGCTGTTCGGTAATCACTATAGTTGTATGGTCCGAGAATGGTGCTGCTAAGATAGCTAGATTTTCTTCTTTCTCAGCCTCTACTAGAAGGTTTTGGTCAATGTAATCTTGAATGATGTTTTTGAGGACAAAATAGTGCTGAGCATCATGCCCCATAGCTCTATGGAATTTGCAGAATTGTTCCTTAAATTTGCCCATGATTATCGGGGGATCAGCAATCCTGGGAAATTTGAACATGCCTTGGGCCAACATGTACTCCATAACTTTCTCCAAGGGTTGATCTAGAGGTGTGAATTTCTGATTATTTTCCCAATCCTTGTGCTTAGGTTTTTCTTAGATTTTATCCTTCTGCTGTGGGTTATGTTGTAGAGGCTTATTGTTACCTTTGAAAAACTTCCCTTTCTGACCCTTGAACCCTTTTGCATTATTGATGGGGTTATTCTTTTTGCTTTTGCCGCTGGAAGAATCAGTGGAATAGGTGAAGTGGGCCTTCTTTTTGGCATCTTGACTACTCTTTGTAATAGTGATGCCCTCATATACTATGTTCTCCATTCCCATTTTGAGCCGTTCAGCTCGTTCTGATCACTCGATGAAAGAATGGGAAGGGGATATGGAAATCAGACTTCTCAATGGTTGGGCGAAGTTATTCAGAATGATTTGGAGTGCATGCTCTTTCGAGATTGGGTTTCTCATCTTGTTGTAGGTAGACCTCCACCTGTAGATGAAATCACGAGCTTTCTCATTGTCTTTCTGCTTTAAATTGCACAGATGGTTCAGAGTGGGCAAAGCCCTTGTGTTGAACAAGAATCGTTCGACAAACATATTGACAACTTTATTGAACTCTCGTAGTTCGATGGGATTAACATTCTCTGCATACCATTTGGCTGTGGTTACCTCCAAACTGCGAGGAAAGCACAGGAATAGAGATCAGTTATCTCTCTTGAACCTGGCACACTCAACGGAAAACATTGCTAAGTATGCCTTAGGATCGCCTGATCCATCAAACTTGATAAACTTCTGGGGAGATCTCCCAGGTGATCATCACCTTCTAGCCCATCATAGAAATCCTCACTTGTGTATACTTTCTTGCCTTTGTCTCTTGCTTGCAAATCCTTGACCATTCTGGTCATTTTCTTCAACTGCTTTTGAATAGGGTCCTCAATTGGCTGCACCTTTGGTTTTCTGAGGAATTCTGGTTCAGGGATATACTTTTTGGGTTCGGGATAGGCTCGAAAAGGTACTTCTTGCTCATCATCCAAAATCTCTTCTGCAGAGTATAATTCTTTCTAAGTTCTATCAATCAAAATTCTCTTTTTGGCGATCTTGATATGTTTTTTGATTGCCTTGCCTTTGGTTTTCCTTTTGGTAGGAGTCTTCTTGGCTTCTTCCTTAGCCTGTTCAGCCAACATTTTATTCATCATCTTTTGAAATAGTTTGTACATCGATGGGTCAATGTCGTCGTCTTCTGGCTGACTCTGCCCTTTTACTGACATCGGGGAACTTATTTCTCTGTCACTGTCCAAACTGTGCTAAGATGGAATCGTTCTCTTTCCTGACCTCGTTTGGACCATTCAAAAAATGCCAAAATTCTCTGCAGAACAAAGAAAGGTTAGACTGTTTGAAGATGATTTAGTAATAAAAAAGATTTGAGTAAAGGAAGAATTGGAGATTTGGTTAATAATTTAAGAAGATTATCCCATTACCAGGGATTGGGTTGTCATATGACCATTGCACTATTATTTTCATAACGACTGAAAATTGTGTCTTGCTACCTAGGCGAGGTCATCAACCATGATAAAGAAGTATAAAGATTGAATTCTTTATTTGGAAAGAATACCCCGTTACCAACGATGAGGTCATCACAACAAATGTGACTATTGCGTTGCTACTAAGAAGTAAGCAACTGAAATAATTTTGTTCATTCAAAATTATCAATTTTTGCAAAGATATTGAAAGAATGTTAAAAGCAAAATAGTTGTATTGATGCCAAATCAGAGACAAAGAGAGGGTGAACAGATAATTTACAACCACTCTTGATAATCAGAAGATACATTGAGTCCAGGGAATATGGAAAGAGTAACAAAAGAATCCCAAGTGTATTTGGCTGTGTGGTATGCTCTAGACCACTGATCTGACCGCAAATCAAATTTTGGCATAAGACTCATCGAAAAATGAGTGTTGACATGAGTCTGTCGCTGCAAGAACTGTCTGATACACCTTTCAGACTAATAATCAACACAAAAGAATGAACCAAGTAGTCTGTAGCACTTGCTATGTGCATAAGTGTAACAAGGAAGTGCTTCCTGCTGATTGAAGAAGTCTCAAATGATTTCTTCTTGATGCAAACTCTCGATCAAGGCCCAATACTAAGAAGTAGACTGTGGCACTTTACTCTTAAATCTAAATGCACTAGCTTTTGATGGCACGTGTCACAGGAACTAGGACTGGAGGGCATAAATGCATCCTTCTACCAAGATAGTTTCACCAAGGGCGAAATGAGTCAAACCACGGTAGAGGAAAGCCAGGGCAGTCATGGAAATTTTGGTCATCTTGAAAGAAAGCTAACCCTACTATGTATTGGACCATGGTGCGCTGAATTCTTTCTTTTGTTGCTTCTGATAGGGTATCAACTTCTTCGTACGTGACATACTGGCGATAAAGCTCAAACAAGTTGATAAACTGACTTCTATTTGCCTCAATAAGTAGCCAAGATCTACATCCGGTTGCTTTGGCTAAAGCATCGCGAACATCTAATCCTTTGACATTAATCAGAAATTGCTGCTCTACGGGATCCTGAGGCTAACCAGCTGGTTCTGGCAGTCCCATAACATCATTGAACTCATCCATGAGCAAAGTCATCTCTCCCCATGGAAACCAAAACGTGAAGGTACATGGATTTCATCGTTCTGCCAAGGCTTGAATAAGATTTTCGTTGACGGACTACTTGCCAATTGCCGATTCTAGCTCCAATCCACAGTCATCCAAGTGGTCTAGAAATATACACGAGAAGTTGGCGAACCAAGAGTAATACCAATGAGGGAAGAATGGACAGGTGTGAATGACTCGATGATCTGAAAATCTCTGCCTTATCTCATGTGAGATATGATCTTTGGGAAAGATGGTATCGAGTGAACTGAACGCCATTTGAATAATACTAAAGAAGAAAATAATAAGGATCAGAATGATAAAATGCAGGACTTTTAAAGAAAATAGAAGATAAAAGAAAATCGAGATCTAGAAAGGGAGAAGAAGATATACACCTGTAATTTTTTAAAACGAAGGAGATTTTAGAAAAGATTTCCATAATTTTTCTAAGAAAACTGATCTGAAGAAGTGAATATATTGGAAACATACACCTAGGTTTTGAAAATAGAGGCAATTTTTTGAAAGAAACACCCAAGGTTTTGAGAAAAATTATTCAGAACAAGGTAAGAAAATATAAGAAGTATGCAAGCATCACAAAATCGAAGTTGTACAAACAAGGATGCGCAAACAACACTCTCTAGAAGCTGATTCTAAATGCACAAGTTTTGAAATGGTTGTAGAACCCTGATCTCAACTCTAAGGCTTTAGATCATCTGAATCTAATCAAGATATGCTGATATACTCAAGCCGAAGCTCAAAATACGTGGCATAAAAATTATCTCTGGTTCTAAGGTAATGGCTTTCCAACATCCTTGAGCACTTGTTGATATACTTTGGACTAAGGCCCTTAGTACGTGGCAGGGAGTTATTAGCCCAAATAAGTGGCTCAGTTGTGAGGTTTTTTCCCAAACTATGATTCTTGGAGAAAGCCCAGCAACGTGAAGATTGAGACAATATAGGTGAGTGATATTTTAAAATATGATCAGCATGCAATAAAACCAGATGTCTCTAATGCAAAGTCCAAAAGAGACACTACAAGAAAATAGGGTATTAGCGACGAAAAATTTTTGTTGCTAATTATTGACGGATTAACGAGAGAAACAAATCCGTCACTAAGAACCGTAATATTTATGAAAATATCGACAGAATAGCTTCCGTCGCACAATCCATCACAAATTAGTGATGGCTTAGCGACGAAATGTTTGGTCGCAATAACCACGTATTTTAGCGGCGAATTTGGCGAGGGAAAGTGTGTCATCGCTATCTCACGATGAATTTAGCGACAAAATAGTTTTGTCGCTACATAGTTATAGTAATTTATGATGGCTTTGCGATGGATTTAGGCCATCGCAAAATTCGTTGCTAAATGTCGCATAAATCCCTAATCAGAGCCCTCTTTCTCTTTTCTGTTCCGCTATTCCCGTCGGCCTCCCTCTCCCTCCTACCGCCCCATATCTCACCCGTCGGCGTCTCCCCGACCCCCACCGCTCGCCACCCATCGCTCCCCAGCCTGTCGGCCTGCCCGTTGCCTCCGATCCACCGCCCCCCAACCGGCGTCTCCCAAGTTTTTTCGATAAAAGACACATTTTTTTTTCTGATAAAAGGGGTGGATGCCTCTTTTAGTTTTTCCTACAGGGGGTTGGCCCCCCTTCCTCGTTAGTATTTTCCGACAGGGTGGCCGACCCCTTGCCGCATGTTATGTTTTCCGGCAAGGAGGCGACCCCCCTGCCGCATTTTTTGTTTTCCGGCAGAGGGTCGCCCCCCTGCCTCGTTAGTATTTCTCGGTAGGGGGGGCGACCCCCTTTCGCGTGTTGTGTTTTCCGGCAGGGGGGGCGACCCCCTCCCGCATGTTGTGTTTTTTGACAAGGGGGTGACCCTCCTGCCGTGTTTTTTGTTTTCCGGCAGGGGGGGCGCCCCCCTGTCGAAAAAAATAACCGAGGCAGGGGGTGACACCCTGCCACGTTTTCTGTTTTATTCTGGCAGAGGGTCACTCCCCTGCCCCTTTTTTTGCCGTTTATTTTTTTTTTTCCGGCAGGGGGTCGCCCCCTGCCCCTTTTTGTATGGCATGTGGGGCGACCCCCTGCCTATTTTTTTCCGGCAGGGGGCCATCCCCTTCCCCTTTTTCGGCTGGGGGGCGACCCCCTGCCTCTTTTTTTTCGGGCAGAGGGTCACCCCCTGCCTCATTTTTTTATTCAGGCAAGGGGTCGCGCCCGTGCCTCTTTTTTTTTCGACAGTGGGGCGACCCTTGCCTCATTTGTTTTCTCCGCCAGGAGGTCGCCCTCTGCCTCATTCTTTTATTCGGGCAGGGGGGCGCCCCTGTGATCCTCTGGTAGGGGGGAGGGGGGCGACCCTGCCTCTTTTTTTTTTGCGACAGGTGGTCGCCCCTCCGACCTCTGTTTTTTTTCTGGCAGGGGGCGACGGGTCGTGGTTTAGGAACCCGATGCTCGTCGGGTTCCTAAACCACGTCATCACCCTATGCCTGCCGCTTTGGGAGACGATCACTTCCTTTGGAGTGTGTTCATTTTAACACAATGTGATTTCATTTTAACACATTATCTTTTGCAGATTTCTTAATGTATCTCGCTTGTGCTCCGCCACCCGTGGTAAGTAATTGATAAAAACAATGCAAATCAGGTAAATACCCGTGGTGAGTAAGTGATGCAAGTGCTTCACATGTTATTTAATTTATTGGATGCAACACTTTACTGTTCGCACACTCACTTAGTTGTTGATATCTAGGACTGCTTTGTTGGAGTTTGAAAATCATGCTGAGCATGATTTTAATGTACGAGAATAGAAGTGTTATTATTTTTGGAGTACGGATTCCATGATAGGCATGGTAGTAGTTAGCGAGATATTGAAGTGTGTTTGTTGCAGGTACATGTTTGACATTTTTTTTATATGAATAATTTCCATGTATTGTAATATTTGATGTGATTATATCCATGCTTGCATGTAGTTAGTTTTAATTTAATTATGACTTCCATATGAAATTGTATAATGATAGTATGCTTCAAATTAATGCATTGTGTTATGAATAATTTTGCATATGAAAATATTAAGTTATCAATGCATGCATCATAATTCTTGTGTTGTATGACATCATATATTGCATGATAAATTTGATATTTTCTTCATCATAGCATTTTGATGGTTCTCTTTTAACTGGTTATGATACATTTCGTAACATCATACGACAAAATGACTGCAAACCGTGAATGGATGTACTTTAGGGTAGTTGACAATGAGTTATAACATGAATATATGGATGGTGCTGAAAATTTTATTGAATTTGCAAATTCATGTGTCAGTACAGTGGATCCCACAGGTCGGATTAGGTGTCTCTGCAAGATTTGTAAGAATAATCGATTTGTAGAATCTTATGGCATTAGACATCACCTATACAGGAAGGGTTTTGTGAGTGATTATCAGAATTGGATGTTTCATGGAGAAGAATTTAGAAACAATTTTGATGCACGGGTGAATGTGGTGCACAATAATCCATATATGGATTTGATATTTAATGCCGCAGTATGATCATCGCAAATTTTTTCCTCTCTTGTAGTTTCTCTCTTTCCCTTTTCTGACCTCTATTTTCCTCCTTTTTGAAGGGAGAAAAGTAAAAGAAAGAAAAGAAAGAGAGAAGAGAAAAGAAAGAAAGAAAGAAAGAGAGAGAGGAACTCTTTTGCTGGGTCTCACTTGACCTTGATTTGAAAATATTTAGAAATTTAACTCACCTCTGTTTTGAAATATTGCGGGAAAATTGGAGAGACGGGATTCGCTCATCGGTACGAGGTTCGATCGTTCATGGCGCCTTTACCAGGGGTAATCGAACCAAGGATCAAATCTATGCCTTTTGCTTTGCCTAAATATCATCTAAGAATTTATTCTAAATCCAGATGCACAAAGAATCATGCTTGTGCCATGCAAAGATGTATGCTTTTTTGAAAGATGTTTTGAAAATTTCCAAGTTTATGAGATGAACTTGGTAAGGGAGTGAAGAAATGTTTGAATCTAACTTTAGAACTTGAGATAGATCAGAGAAGTTCTAAGTTTTTAAATTAAATTATGTTTGGAAGAATAAATCTTGATTTTGAGAAAGAATGATTTGAAGTTTTGAAATGAAAGGAAATGAAGTTTCAAATTCGGAAATGGACTTTGAATTTTGAACTTGAATTTAGGAAAAGAAATGAATACTTGAGATGGAATTGAATTTAGATTTTGAAGTTTGAAATTTAGAATGGATCTGAGAAATCCAAATGATATAGAAATGAATTTAAGAAATCCAGATATGATTTGTAAGTGGGTTTAGATTTGAAATCTGGAAATGAAATGGAATTGGTTTTGAAAGTTGGAATTGAAAATAGAATTTGATTTGAAATTTGGAATTTAAATCTGAAGTCTGGATCTTAAGATGGATTTGAATCTCAAATCTGAGATCCAAAGTAGAATTGGATTCTAGATCCTAAAATGGAATTAGATCTGGAGTCTGAGATCCAAAGTGAAATTGGATTCTGGATCCTAAAATGGAATTGGATCTGAAGTCTGAGATCCAAAGTGAAATCGGATTCTGGATCCTAAAATGGAATTGGATCTGAAGTCTAAGATCCAAAGTAGAATTGGGTTCTGGATCCTAAATGGATTGTGGATCTGAAGCCTGAGATCCAAAGTGAAATCGGATTCTGGATCCTAAAATGGAATTGGATCTGAGGTCTAGAATCCTATATGTGATATGGATCTGGAGTCTAAGATCCAAAAGTAGAATTGTATTTAGAAAACTGGATCCAAGTTGATCTAATTTTGGATTTGAGTTTTTGAAAGTCCAAAATGGGACTTTTGAGTATGGATCTGGGTTTTGAAAACCCAGATTGAATTTAAAACTTAGAAAAGGACAAGCTTTTGAGATTCAGGATCAATCTTAAACTTTGACTTTGAATCTGAAGATGAACTTGGTTTTGAAGATGAATCAGAAGTCTCAAAATTAATTTGAACTCTGAAATTTTAGATTTTGAATTTTGGATATACAAATGGATTTCAAAGTCAAATTGGACTTTGAATTTGAAGGTAGAATTTGAATTTTGGATATACAAATGGATTTCAAAGTCAAATTGTACTTTTGAATTTTGAAGTTAGAATTTTGGGATCAGGAGATGAATCAGACTTTCTAATTGAATTTAGAAATTGAATCTTGAATATACAAATGAATTTCAAAGTCAAATTAGACCTTGAATTTTGAAGTTTTGAATTTTGGAATTTAGAAGATGAATCAAGAATCTCAAAGTTAAATTGAACTTTGAGTTGGATTGGAGTTTTGAATGAATTTTGGAATTTCAAAGTCAAATCTGGTTTTTTTGAAATCTGATTTGAATTTGAATATAAAATGAATTTGAAATCTCAAAGTTAAATTGAACTTTGAGATTTGAAAATGAAATAGAATTTGAAAATTGAAAGGATGAATTGGTTTTGATAAGGAGTGAAGATAGATTTGAGGAAAATATTTACATTACTTGGAGTTTTTGAAAAGGAAATTTTGGAAATATGATGCAATTCTATCCTAAATGATGAATGAATTTAAATTTTTGAAATTGGATTTTGAAAAGCAATTTCATTCTTTAAATGAATTAAAATAAGATTAAAGATATAATACATCCTTGACTATGGTCATTGAATGTATTATATAATAATCTATATTTAAATTCAAGAGAAGAATAAAATACATTTGGTGCTTTTATAGAATTTAAAATGAAATTAACTCTCAATATACCCTGACTATGGCCATTGGTATATATTTTGAGTTAATTTTAAGTTAAATTCTGATAAAAGTAGAAAATATTTAAGGAAAATATGATGAATTTTGGAAACGGATCCAGTGTAGATCCAATGTTATTTCGTAAAAGATAAAAATACTAATTCTTGTTTGAAAGTGCACTAGGATCGAGGCAACGAGCACTAGAGGGGGGGTGAATAGTGCTTTTAAAACTTTTCTGCGGAATATTGAATGATTTTGCAAATCTCAAAGCAAACACACAAAGAACACGAGATTTTATCCTGGTTCGGTCAAACCCGACCTACATCCAGTCCCCAAGTAAAACCCGCTTGAGATTTTCCACTATCAACCTTATAAACTATAAGATCACACAGACCATAACCGGTCCCACTTTCAGTAACAATCCCACTGAAAGCAAACAACTCCTTTACACCAAGGAGTCCTTCTTTTTACACAAAAGAAATAACAACTTACAATACAACCTATGATCCTTCCTTTTGAATGCAAATGAGATGCTATTGGCTTCTGAGGTTGTTGAAACACTCTACTCACGAATTCACTATCTCTCAAAGTGATTTGAGTGAAAAACTGAGGTGAAAATATCACGTGAGTGAGAAAATCAATACTTGACTGAATAAGAGTGAAAAGCAAGATTCAAATCGATTGAATTGATTGTTTTTTAGTGTAAAATGCACTCATATTTATAGTTAAAAGATTCCATACGTTGAGAGTATGAAAGGGTGTCAAAACGGTCTATTTCGAACGATCAAAACGTTTGAAAAATGAAAAAACACGCCTTTTTGAAGTTTCAGGAAAATGGCAAAATTAGTCGACTGAAACATCAGTTAGTCGACTAATAGTTAGTTATTAGTAGACTGACAGTTATCGTCGGTCGACTGATCTGTTAATCGAGCCGTTTGAAAATCTGAAATTTTTGAAACTTAGTCGACTTAAGAAAAGTTAGTCGACTGATAATATCATCAGTAGACTGAAAAACCTTTTAGTCGACTGCTGCTAAAAACTTCTGAAAAACAAACATTCTGTTCGGTCGACTGATAAAAAGCATTAGTCGACTGCTGCTAAATTTTTCAGAAAACACATGTTCTGTTCAGTCGACTGAAAAAACATTAGTCGACTGCTGCTAATTTTCCAGAAAACAGACATTCTGTCCAGTCGACTGATCAAACCTTCGGTCGACTAATTTGACACGAATGACTTTTTAGAAAATACAGCGCGAAAGGATTAGTCGACTGATAAGTCTATTGGTCGACTAATAAACATGAAAATTTAAGAAAAGAGTTTTCTAAAAAGATTTTCAAAAGAGTTTCTTTTAGAAAAGTTTTTCTAAAGACTTTTAAGGTGAAATGCAACCTAAATATGCACTCTAAGTAAGGCTCTTACAAGAATCTAAGACTTTTAATGAATTAAACATTTGCACACTAGTCTTCAAGGATTCTTTACTGAATTCTTCAATTTCTTCATAGCCTTAGCTGAAATGCAGTTGATTCCACTTGCTCATCATCAAAACCTTGTACTTGAAGTATCATGTATGGCTTCATTGTCGTAACAATCTCCCCCTTTTTGATGATGACAAACTTAATCAAAGATGAAGCATTTAGATGCATAGATGGAGATTTTACTCCCCCTATCAATATGCTGCAAAACATTAAAAGTTAGCACATTTAAAGCACATATAATACATATTGATTGGTTTGCATTTCCATTCATCATTTCTTCATGCATTTAGAAATACATTCATTCAAAGCTTTCTTTTTCTCTTAATTTTGCATTTCTCATGCAAGATCTCCTGTAATGTAATTGCTATCATCTTTTTCTCAAGATCTCCTTGCAATTTCAAAGTAATGCTATCTTTATCTTTTTCTCCCCCTTTGTCAGAATAAAAAAGAGTAAGGGCAAAAATAGCATAAGCAGAAATAGAGATAAGTTTAAAATATTACAACCCATAAAGTATGTTTTTCAAAGATCAAAGATCAGAAAAGAGAGTTTAGCAAATCCTTAATGGCAGTTACATCCTTCTGAATTGAAGCAAGTTGTTGAGTATAGTTGTTGAAGATGTGACTCATTCTAAAAACATCATCAGTCGACTAGAGATATATCGGTCGACTAATATAGTGCGATACATTCCAAAATTTAAAACACCAGTCGACTAGAATTTTATCAGTCGACTAATATAGTGCGATTTTGAGATTTTGTTCAAAAAACAACATTTTTATAAATCCAAAAACGAGCAAATACCTAGTTCTCTCCTAATTCTCATAAAATCTTTATTTTTAAGAGGTTTAGTGAAGATATCAACATGTTGTTCTTTAGTGGAAATAAAATTTAATGAAATATCTCCTTTTAACACATGATCTCTTAAAAAATGATGTTTAACTTCAATATGCTTAGTTCTTGAGTGCTGAATAGGATTTTTCGAAAGATTTATAGCACTAGTGTTGTCACAATAAATAGTTGTTGTGGAGTAGTTCAAACCAAAATCTTTTAAGGTCTGTTTCATCCAAAGTACTTGTGAACATGCTAAACTAGCCGCTATATATTCAGCTTCAGTTGTTGAGAGTGATACTGAATTTTGCTTTTTACTAAACCAAGAGACTAAGGAATTTCCCAAGAAATGACAAGTTCCACTAGTACTCTTGCGATCAGATTTACTTCCTGCAAAATCTGCATCACTATATGAAACTAAATCAAAGGAAGATGATTTTGGGTAAAACAAACCGAAATCTGAAGTATCTTTCAAATAACGAAGAATTTGTTTTACTGCAGTTAAATGAGATTCCTTTGGATTAGCTTAAAATCTTGCACACATACAAACACTAAACATAATATCAGGTCGACTAGCAGTTAAGTATAATAGAGATCCGATCATACCTCTGTAGAGCTTAGTATCTACACTTTTACCATTTTCATCTTTATCAAGAGAAGTAGTTGTACTCATAGGATTCCTTCTTGATTTTGATGAGTCCATCCCAAATCTCTTGAGAAGTTCTTTTGTATACTTACCCTGATTGATGAAGATTCCTTCTTCAGTTTGCTTTATTTGAAGTCCAAGGAAGTAGTTTAATTCGCCCATCAAGCTCATTTCAAACTCTTCCTGCATAGCTTTAGCAAATTCTTTACAAAGAGAATCATTAGTAGAACCAAATATTATGTCATCAACATAAATTTGCACAATAAGAATATCTGAATTAAGATTTTTAATAAATAAAGTGGAGTCTACCCGACCAATGGAAAAAACAGATTGTTCTAGAAAATTTCGTAGTCTTTCATACCACGCTCTTGGTGCTTGTTTGAGTCCATACAAAGCTCTTTTCAATTTGTAGACCTTTTCTGGATATTTCTCATTTTCAAAGCCTGGGGGTTGCTCTACATAAACTTCTTCATTGATGTGTCCATTTAAAAATGCACTCTTAACATCAATTTGATATAACTTGAAGTTCATGTAACTAGCAAAAGCAAGCATCATACGAATTGACTCTAATCGAGCCACTGGTGCATAGGTTTCATCAAAATCTATGCCTTCTTCTTGATTATAGCCTTGTGCCACTAGCCTTGCTTTGTTACGAATGACTTCACCATTTTCATCCAGCTTATTTCGGAAGACCCATCTTGTTCTAATTACTGGATGATCCTTTGGTCTATCAACTAGATCCCAAACATCATTCCTAGTAAATTGGTTAAGTTCTTCAGACATGGCTAAAAGCCAAAATTCATCATCACATGCCTCATTGATATTCTTTGGTTCTAATTTAGATATGAAAGCAACATTTGTAATATATTTTTCTAACTGCCTTCTAGTTTGGACACCACTCTTTATTTCACCAATAACTTGTTCATGTGGATGATTAGGAACTTCTTTCCAAACCGGTTGAAGAGGAATATTTTCTTGAGAAGTACTCTCTATCAAGGGTTCTTCTTGAAGTGTTGCTTCTTCTTCTTCGCTTAGAGGAATAACCTGCTCACAATTCCCATCAAATGCAACATGTAAAGATTCTTCAATACAAGATGTTCTTTTATTGAAAATACGATATGCTTTACTTCTAGAAGAATATCCAAGAAATATTGATTCATCTGTTTTTGAATCAAACTTATCAAGATTATCTTTGGTATTTAACAAGAAACATTTACTACCAAAAATTTTGAAATATGAGATCTTTGGTATGCGATTATAATACAATTCAAAACATGTTTTATGTAAAATTGGTCGAATAAGAACACGATTTAAGACATAACATGCTGTATTAATTGCTTCAGCCCAAAAATATTTTGGTAAATTTTTATCTTGAAGCATGGTTCTAGCACATTCTTGCAAAGTTCTATTCTTTCTTTCAACAACTCCATTTTGTGGAGCGGCTCTAGGAAAAGCAAAGTTGTGAGATATACCATGTAAATCACAAAACTTTAGAAAAGATTCATTTTCAAATTCACCACCAGGATCACTACAAATTTTAATAATAGATGTAGATTTTTCATTTGTAATTCGTCTACAAAGTTTAGAAAATTCTAAAAAAGCATCATTTTTGCTTTTTAGAAAAATCACCCATGTAAATCGAGAATAATCATCTACTATAACAAAAGCATACTTGCTACCATTCAAACTTTGAATTCTAGATGGTCCAAATAGATCTAAATGTAAAAGTTCAAGAGGACGTTTTGTTGAAACTATATTTTTTGCTTTAAAAGAACTCTTGATTTGTTTACCCCTTTGACAAGCATCACATAAGTGATCCTTTTTATATGGTATTCTAGGTAGGCCTCTTACAAGATCATTCTTGGATAATTTTGAAATAATTTTAAAATTAACATGTCCAAGTCTCTTGTGCCATAACCATTGAATTTCATTTGAAACAATAAGACATTTTTCATTAAAAGAGGGTAATTCATCTAGATATAGTTCATACACATTGTTTCTTCTTTTACCTTTAAAAATGATCTTTTTAGATTGAAAATCAGAAATTAAGCATAAATCATTTTCAAAAGAAACATGAAAACCTTTATCACATAATTGACTAATAGATATTAAATTATGCATTAAACCATCTACTAAAAGAACATTTTCTATCAAGGGAAATTTTGGATTACCAATATTACCAATACCTATCACTTTTCCCTTGTTATTGTCACCAAAGGTGATGGTTCCTCCATCCTTATTTTGGAGGGTGGAAAATAACTCCGGCCTTCCAGTCATATGTTTGGAACAACCGCTGTCCAATATCCATTTGCTCCTTATGTTGTGTACCTACAACAAAATCAGAAAACAGAGCATTTGACCCCTTTCTATTTTCGGGTCCATGAGAGTTAGTCTTAGGAACCCATATCCATTTGGATTTTGGTTTCCTTTGATAATAAATATTCTTTCTATAAAAGGATTTAGAATAAACATTTCTAGAATAATCATTTCTAGATGCATTTCTATTAGAACTAGAAAGTTTAGTTTTATGAACAAAAGGTTGAGAATAATGTCTTTGATTTTTCACCACATAGTTTGGTCTATTTTGAGTATCAAAGAAGCTATATCCCAATCCGGTTTTATTAACCGAGCATCTTTGAGAACCAAGAAGTTTTTCTAGATTCTCTTGACCATTTGTGAATTTGGTCACTATAGAAAGAAGATCATTTGACTTTTCTTTAAGACTAGATATTTCCTTTTGTAAGAGATTGGTTCTAACTCCAATTTCTTTTATCTCAAGTGCTTGGCAAGAATTTTCCTTCTTGAGATCTTCTATTTTTTGAAGTAACACTTTATTTTGAGAGTCAAGAGTTAAATTTTCAGTTTTTAACTCTTTATTTTTAGAACTAAGACTCTTAAATTTAGCATATAAATCATTAAATGCTTCAAATAACTCATCATAGTCAAATTGACTTACCGAATTCTCTTGTGCTACGAAACACATGTTGGCAACTTCTTCATTTGATTCTTCATCGGAAGAGAAGTCACTATCATCCCAACAGACTTGAAATGCCTTTTTCTTCTTGAATTGGTCCTTGGGCTTGAATTTGAGAAGAGGACAATCTTTCTTGATATGTCCTGCCTTTTTGCAGTTAAAGCACTTTACTTCATTGGGAATGGAAGAATCTGTTTTCTTTGCCTTTCTTTGAAATCTTCCCTTTTTGATGAATCTTCTGAATTGCCTTGTGATGAGGGCAATATCTTCATCTTCATCTTCTTCAGAATCTTCTGAGTCAGAAGTAGCCTTAAAAGCAAGAGACTTCTTTTTAGGCTCTTCTTCTTGTCTATCTTGAAGTTGGACCTCATATGCCATTAGGTTACCAACTAAGTCTTCAAGAGTGAGAGTATTGAGATCATTTGCTTCTTCAATAGCAGTGGTTTTTCTCTCTCATTCAGGAGTTAAACACCTTAGAATCTTTCTGACTAAATCCACTTGTGAATATTCTTTTCCAAGGGATTTTAAAGTGTTAGTTATATCGATCATTCTAGTTACCATGTCCGATATAGATTCATTTTGCTTCATTTTGAACAATTCAAATTTATGAACTAAAGAAGCAATTTTAGATTCCTTTACCTTTGATGTACCTTCGTGAGTTACGAGAAGAGTATGCCAGATTTCATTAGTTGTAGAGCATTGAGAGATGCGATTGAACTCTACCTTGTCAACGCCACAGTACAATGCATTCATGGCTTTCGCATTCAGTGAAGCAGTCTTCTTTTCATCATCGGTCCATCGGCTGAAATCAGTTGATGGAGTTTGGTACTTTTCTGAAATAACTCTCCAGATATCGAGATCCATGGATTGCAGAAATATTGTTATTCTTACTTTTCAGTATCCATAGTTTGTTCCGTCGAAGAGAGGAGGACGAACAGAGGAGCTTCCTTCTTTGTGCTGAGATGTTGTAGTTGCCATGCTAGAAGATGGTCAAATCAAAGTAATAGCAAACCTGCGCTCTGATACCAAATGAAAGTGCACTAGGATCGAGGCAACGAGCACTAGAGGGGGGGTGAATAGTGCTTTTAAAACTTTTCTGCGGAATATTGAATGATTTTGCAAATCTCAAAGCAAACACACAAAGAACACAAGATTTTATCCTGGTTCGGTCAAACCCGACCTACATCCAGTCCCCAAGCAAAACCCGCTTGAGATTTTCCACTATCAACCTTGTAAACTACAAGATCACACATACCATAACCGGTCCCACTTTTAGTAACAATCCCACTGAAAGCAAACAACTCCTTTACACCAAGGAGTCCTTCTTTTTACAAAAAAGAAATAAGAACTTACAATATAACCTATGAGCCTTCCTTTTGAATGCAAATGAGATGCTATTGGCTTCTGAGGTTGTTGAAACACTCTACTCACGAATTCACTATCTCTCAAAGTGATTTGAGTGAAAAACTGAGGTGAAAATATCACATGAGTGAGAAAATCAATACTTGACTGAATAAGAGTGAAAAGCAAGATTCAAATCGATTGAATTGATTGTTTTTTAGTATAAAATGCACTCATATTTATAGTTAAAAGATTCCATACGTTGAGAGTATGAAAGGGTGTCAAAATGGTCTATTTCGAACGATCAAAACGTTTGAAAAATGAAAAGACACGCCTTTTTGAAGTTTCAGGAAAACGGCAAAATTAGTCGACTGAAACATCAGTTAGTCGACTAATAGTTAGTTATTAGTAGACTGACAGTTATCGTCGGTCGACTGATCTGTTAATCGAGCCGTTTGAAAATCTGAACTTTTTGAAACTTAGTCGACTTAAGAAAAGTTAGTCGACTGATAATATCATCAGTAGACTGAAAAACCTTTTAGTCGACTGCTGCTAAAAACTTCTGAAAAACAAACATTCTATTCGGTCGATTGATAAAAAGCATTAGTCGACTGCTGCTAAATTTTTCAGAAAACACATGTTCTGTTCAGTCGACTGAAAAACCATTAGTCGACTGCTGCTAATTTTCCAGAAAACAGACATTCTGTCCAGCCGACTGATAAAACCTTCGGTCGACTAATTTGACACGAATGACTTTTTAGAAAATATGGCGCGAAAGGATTAGTCGACTGATAAGTCTATTGGTCGACTAATAAACATGAAAATTTAAGAAAAGAGTTTTCTAAAAAGATTTTCAAAAGAGTTTCTTTTAGAAAAGTTTTTCTAAAGACTTTTAAGGTGAAATACAACCTAAATATGCACTCTAAGTAAGGCTCTTACAAGAATCTAAGACTTTTAATGAATTAAACATTTGCACACTAGTCTTCAAGGATTCTTCACTGAATTCTTCAATTTCTTCATAGCCTTAGCTGAAATGCAGTTGATTCCACTTGCTCATCATCAAAACCTTGTACTTGAAGTATCATGTATGGCTTCATTGTTGTAACATTGTTTACATCCCGACTATGGCCGTTAATGTAAATCATCAACTTAGGATTAATTTACCTCTTACGAAATGGTGCACGTGCCATTCATGTTGCCATTTGTGAGAATTTGAGAAATAAAGGCAAAAATGCATGAAAAACAAGTAATTTATGATATTTACAATGCTCATTCATTCTATCTAAGACTGGAAATAGAAATTCTCATTCAAAATCTAACTATTACAACATATAAAATCGAATTTACAACTCCAAGTAATGATGTTTTCCATATATTCCCTGCAAAACACTCTAGTTAGTATGAACAATACAAGAAAATGTTATGCATATATATATATATATATATATATATATATATATGAAAGCTAAATGATAGTATGCATATCTATAATACAAGAGTGGCAGCGTAAGTTTTTGTGAAAAGATACAATGTAAAAAAAAAATGTATGTATAATACACTAAATCAATGGGGAAGTGTATATACCAAAGGGGCACACAGGTGGTGACATCAATGAAATAGGGCCGTAAAGGGGGTCTATGTGTATGTTATATGTGTGACATGAATTGAAGTTACTAGAGGGGATACATAAATATAACAGGGGAACTAAGGAGGGCAAATGTTATGATGGAGGCTAGTGAATATGCTAGGAGTAGTGGTATATATAATATGTTAAGCAAGGGGAATGAAATAGTGATATTTGCAGGAAAATATAGGAAGTGGTTGGTGGCTGATCACTAAGTGCTCAGGAAAGAGAAGTGTGGAAACATTGTGATGGCTGGGTAGTTGCAGGAGGTAATGTAGATGCAAATGGGTGTTGGCAACAAGAGAGCTGGGAAATATGGAGATGGTAGTGATGGAAAGTGCATTGCAGGGAATGTATTCAATGGAGAATGCTAAGTGCAAGCATCAAGTAGCACATTCTGTTGTAGATGCAGAATGTGTGTTAAATGAAATAGGGGAGGGCTGAAAGTGAAAACACAACTGACAAGAAACTGTATTATGTGGAGACAATACTATGAAAATGGAAGGTAATCAAGATGCCCTCCACCTTTTATCATTCAAAATTAAAGGAATAAACCGACCAGCCTCAGAGAAGCTTACCTCTAGCATTGTATTTAGTAAAATCTGGTGTCCAACGTAATATCAGCACCAAGATGATAAGATTACATAGACATATTGCTGCAGGGCCTTTGATTGGGCCAATGCAAATTCCTGCATATGCCTAACATTCAATTTTGCCAGATCTATGGCCCAGTATAACAAAACTAAAGCAACCCTTTAAATCATAGTGCTGACACCTCAATGACTACAGTTTATAAACAAACCAATTTAATGAGATTTCATACTTTCAGCTGGATGTTAGTGTTAAACGAATCCCAAGATATTGCCAAACTGATTCACTTATTGATTATACCAAATGACTTACCTGGTATGCCCGAACTTTGAGGATATAGAGAATGATAGTTCCCAGAGAGAGTTTTCTCAGAGAATCAAGTTTGTTTACTCAAACTGATTCTTACAGCAAATCCAGTTAGCAGATTGAATCCATCGATCAAAATTTGTTTTCCCTGCAAATCAAATCTTATCATGAGAATCAAATCATTCATTGCTTTTCTCGGTGAATTGGACTGTTGTTTACAAAGTCTGTTTTTACTATCAATCAACATGAATCAGAGGGTTAGCATAGAGGATGTCCTGTAAACATCTCCTTCAGCAATGATAACACAGATTGTGGTCAATGTCAAGATTGACACCATTAGGTAGGGCTCCAGCAAATTGGATTCTCATGTTCTCGCAGTATCCATCAGATGTATGAAGGGAGGGTAGAAACCAGATATCTTGATAGTTCTGAAGATTGGGAAAATCCTTTTCAAGATTGGATAGCAAACAAAGGGATGATATACAGATGATACACAAAACAGGGTAAAATGTACTAGGACAAATGTTCATAGGTAATCAAAGGTTAAAAAAAAAAATCTGATACAGAATGAAAACCATGGAATCATCATTTTCAGAGAGGAAATTTTCTTTTCAACTCCCACTTTTTGATTAATTGGTTATCCTTGGACTGCTTAAGAAATAGGGATCCCCTTTAACAAATCACTCATTTTTTTTTTAGCTCCCTACTCATCCCCCCAGGTTCTAATAAGTCTTTTGGCAGAACATACTATGCTTGAATTTATCAAAATCAAAGGCTATACAATTTGCAAGAAAACTTTACAAAACTATCATCTTCAGATTGAATACAAGTAAAGTAACCTGAACTGAGGAGGTATCAATACTATAACAAATGAATCTTGAAGATGCTATGCTACTGAGAGGACTACAACACCTGTATGCTAATGGCAGGAATGCATCCGATGGCAAAATCACAGAGAAACTAGCTATAAAGAAATAAAAGGGAGATGGGCAATACATGATTTTTTTATTTTTTTTATAATAACAAACAGAGATATGAAAGTGCGTATGGGCTGCCATGTTGTGACAGCAGTGATGGCAGTATTGTAACAAGAAGATGCAGAAAATGGTGGGATATGCAGTGAGTGTGATCTGGGAGCTAATCAGAGTGGGGAGGCTGCAGAACCAACTGATGTAACACGTACACAATGGGTAGATGCTAGGTTGTGAAGTATGTTCTAGGATGCTCAACTTCAACTGTATATCTGCAGCAGAGCACCTGCTCAGGATGATCCTTTGCTATTAAAGCCCTGGGCTCATCCATTGTTGTCCATGGTAATGAATCGAGAATGCCTTGCATGACTTATTACTTGAAATAATTTGTACCTTCACAACAATTTTCATGGCTATCCATGAATCACGCCATAGGGAGGAGGAAGTTGTAGCTACCTTTTCAATCATGTTTTCCAAAGCTATCATCAGTTTCATTGGCAAAGAGGGGTGCCCTTCTTGGATCAATGACAAACATGAAAATAGGTAATCCAATAAGTGAGCTAAAAACCATCATAAATGCACAGCGCCATCTAGGCACCCAAAAAAAAATCTTGCCCAACCATCATTGTTGCTATAACACCTCCTCCAATATCTCCAGCTGAACCAACAAGGCTCAACAATCCAAATCCTGTTTCTCGCACACCATCAAGATAGCTATCAGCAATAAAGGAATGAAATGCTGGTGAGACAATTGCTAAACCAAATCCATTGATTTCCCTCCAGAATGCAACTTGAAGGAAGTGCTGACTGGTTTGATACAAATGCTAATGTTGTGCTGACATTCATGAAGATGCTGCAAAAGGAGAGATTGCTACAGGAAATCTTTGTAATTGTAGGTGCACAGAAAATGTCTATGAAGATACAGGGAATTGGAGAGTGTAAGATGCTTGGATGGAGGTAACAGGTAAGTGAGTAATACTGCAGGTGATGAGGCTATTGCAAAAGGAACTGTAGTAGGTGGGATGACGGATAAGTGTTAGGATAAACAATATTGTACCCAAGTAATGGTGTAGAAAATTTTGATTGAAGGGTCCATGTATGCTGTGATATGTAACATTCATGGTGTAAGCAAATCATTGGATATATAATGTGTATTTAACTCAAATTGCAGCACAAATGAATACAGAACAGGGAGTCTCCTTAAATATGCAAAACCCAGATTAGATGTATATCGATAATGTAAAATAAAAAGAAAGAAATAAATATACCCACAACCTAGAGACCAAATGTAAGGCTAAATTTTAAAACGAAGATATGGTATTATAGTGGTGATGGACGGAGAAACACAATATATACATTCAAATGTTGCTGGAATCTTGAGTGAAGGTAACCTAACTCCACCTTTTCCTACAAAAATATTTGATCAGCATCCTTATATTCTAAATTAAGACAACTTGTGAAAAATAGCTTTCTTAACTACCTTACCTTGTCCTTCTTCTTCAGATTCACATTCTGTAGTTCAATTCTCACGTGATGTTGACTTACCACAATGTTATTGATTCACTAATTCCATAAGGATAGGTAATCTAACACCAAAACTTGCTTACAGAGTTATGGATCAAATCCTCGGCATCCCAAACCAGGGCCACTGGTTTATCCCCTTTTCTTTTTGGAATTCAGAGAGATGGTGGGACCCTATGTATATTTTTTTTTTATAAAACCCAATGGCAAATAAACGATGGCCATCAATTGTTTTGCCCAACCATATCCCTTATGCACACGACAATTCAATTTGCAATGACACTGTTTGATACACTGAGAAACAGGTAATACACGGTGCATATGGAAGAGATAACATGACAGGTCATATTAATCATTGGAGATGAAGCAAAAGTAATAAAAATAAAATGCTAATATATCAGAGGTATGAAATGTGATTAACATGGAAGTGAATCAACTACAGAGATATACACATGAAAGAGTATATAAAATGAGAAATCATAGAACCATACAAGTAACAGAGCATCAACACAAATACGGGTATGGGTAAGATATTGCAGAAATATAGCTATAAACGAGATGCAAAAACTGAATGACATCGTAGAAATGCAAATAACAACGAATAAAACAAAAAGAAGAAGGTAATAACAGATATTTTGTCTGCAAAATGCAGGCTAAAACAGGAAATTATAATGAATAACACAACGCAAAGAGGAATGAATGAAATGCCCTCATCAAAACCAAAAAGAAATCCGAATGAAAACGAGGTAAAGAGATGACAAATATCAACAGAAAAATTAAAATCACAAGATAATAACCAGAAGAAAAGAAATCCTGCTGCAAAAGGAAAAAGTAACCAAATGCAGAATGTAAAAAAAAAAATTGTGTTGGAATTGAATATTCTGATTGTTGTCGCCCGCGGTGAATCGAGATTACCATGGGTAATTCGACCTCCCCAATGGCATGTTAATGGGATTTAAAGCAAATAAAAAAAGAAGAGAAAGAAAGAAAAAAAAAAGAAAAATCATAAAACCAAACGAGAAATAATATTTACCTTAGTTAGCTTGAAGATGATCGACTCCCTTTCGTTAAGTGGAGAAAACCAGAGAGATCGGAAGAAAAGAAGAGGAAGAAGAAGTGAAGAAGGGGAAGAAGAAAGAAGTAGAGGAAGAAAACGATCGATGCGTGAAGCACAATGAAGGAGTGGGGAATGGATGATACTTGATCCAGGAGAGGTGAAGACGGATCCCCCTCCTCTCGCATGCTCCCCTTTTTAAAGAAGAAGAAGAGCCTTCGAGAGAGAGGCTGTTGGTTGAAGATGAGAGGTTGAGGGAGAAGAAGTTGTTTCAATATGGAGGGTAGGACTGAGAGGGGAAGTGCGCGGGAAAGAGGCCATTGCCTCTTTTCCATTTTTCCAAAAGAAGGCCCCTTGAAAGAACTTTTGTAAAAAAATGGTTCAAAAGGAGGTTTTGGCAAAAATTCAATTTTTCAAGTTTTAAAACCATTTGCTTTCCTCAATTTTTTTTTTATTTTTGTATCATTTTTCCATTTTTTTGTATTTTTTGTAATAGAAAACTAAGATTTTAAACAAAGTTTAAACACTAAATTTTTGTATTTTTCTGAGAAATATTTATAAAAAATGTTTTTTCGAGAATTTCAGGCTATTTCGGGGAAATTTCTTCAGAAGAAATGGTTTGGACCCGAGTTTTGAGAAAATGTTCGAGTTTTAAAACTCGAATCAAGGATTACAACGCAATGGATCCAAACGGATGTCGAATGGACTGTCCGAGTTATTTAAAAACTAATTTTGGTATTTTCTGTAATTTAAATTTAAAATTTGGACAATGAGACTCTGATCTGGACAATGGATCCAGATCCGAAATCAATTTAAACATATAGAATGAATTTAATTTCAGTAAAACTTGAGAAATAAACTGGAATTTAGATTTAAAAATGACTCATTTGCTCAAAAAATGAATTTAGGGGCAAGAAGGGAATATTTAAAAGATTTTGAAAAATTTGGGGTGTTCACAGATGCCCCTCTTTGCTACTAAGCCGGTTGAAAGCCGAGCTTAGTGGCAAAGAAAACACTCCAAATTTTGAAAAATGCCCCAATCAGCAGATCTGAACTGGGTGTGGAAGAATTTGATTTAAAAGACATGGTTTTTCAGGTTTAAAACTTTATCCTTGAATGGCTTTGGGGAAGACAAAATCCTTGAAAATGATATGACCAGATAATAGAAAGGAGGAAATTGTGGTGGGACTTCGGGTGAAGATCCCGAAATGATGAAAGATAAGAAGTTTGATCGAGTCTTATGGGTGAGACAAAATCAGCTTTTCAGAATGACTCAGGTTTAGCCCTTAATCTGGATGGGACGAATATATCTCAAAATAACCTGAATGGGGAAGGGAATATATGATGACCTTGATGGGACATTTTTGAGAAAACGCCTCATGAGATGAAGCTCAAGCAAGATCTTGTCTTAGATGGATATACAAGGCATGAATTCCTCGATGGGAAGAACCATGATGGGATTGGAGAAAAACACCTCGTCGAAACAAGGGAAACTCGTTGGAATGAGATTCAGGTTTAACCAAAACCTGAAAAGGAAGACACCTCGAGGGTACGAGGTTCAGGCTTAACCCTTAACCTGAAGGGGACAACCATATGAAATCCTCGAGTGAAGAGACTATGATGGGACTTTCGGAGTTAGGACGAACAAATCTGAAAGGGGTTTGCGAAAGAAGAAAGGAAATGGGGTTCCCTAAAGCTTTGAAAAAGGGGTGAACTTGGGAGTCTCATTGCTGAGACTGAATCAGCATTTAAAATTGATGACCTCTCGCAGGAAATACAGGTTTGACCCTTAACCTGAGTGGGAACAACCATACGAATTTCTCGAAACCGTGATGGGACAGGAGAGATACTTCAGCTGAATGAGGCAACTCTTCTGAAATGTGAGAGATGAAAAATAAGGAGATGTGAGGAAAAATGAACGATGAATAAGGTAACAGGAGGCGAATCTTTCGATGGGGTGAAAGATGAATAAGGCAAACATTTTATCAAGGAGACAAATCTCTTGACAAGGCAAAAAGATGGAAGAGGGCAAATCCTTTGGACAGGAGAAGGTAAAAGCGAAATATGAAGATGGCGACGAAGATGGCAATAGTAAGGAGAAGGTGAAATGTGAAATATGAAGAAGGCAATCCTTTTGGTAAGAAGAAGGTGAAATGAAAAATATGAAGAAGGCAATCCTTTTGGCAAGGAGAAAGTGAAATATAAAATATGAAGAAGGCAATCCTTTTGGCAAGGAGAAAGTGAAATGTAAAATATGAAGAAGGCAATCCTTTTGGCAAGGAGAAAGTGAAATGTAAAATATGAAGAAGGCAATCCTTTTAACAATGAGAAGGCAAGATGTAAAATATGAAGAAGGCAATCCTTTTAACAATGAGAAGACAAGATGTAAAATATGAAGAAGGCAATCCTTTTAACAAGGAGAAGGCAAGTCTCTCGACAAAGCAAAAAGATGAGGAAGGCGATCATTTAATCAAGGAGGAAAGCAAATCTTTTGACAACGCAAAAAGACGGAGAAGGCGATCCTTTTATCAAGGAGAAAGGCTAATCCTTTTGACAACGCAAAAGACGAGAAAGGCGATCCTTTTATCAAGGAGAAGGCGAGTCTCTCGACAAATCGAAAGACGAAGAAGGCAATCCTTTCATCAAGGAGAAGGCGAGTCTCTCGACAAAGCGAAAGACAAAGAAGGCAATCCTTTCATCAAGGAGAAGGAGAGTCTCTCGACAAAGCGAAAGACGAGGAAGGCGAGTCTCTCGACAAAGCGAAAGACGAGAAAGGCAATCCTTTTAGAAAGGAGAAGGCGAGTCTCTCGACAATGCGAAAGACGGAGAAGGCAATCCTTTTAAAAAGGAGAAGGCGAGTCTCTCGACAATGCGAAAGACGGAGAAGGCAATCCTTTTAGAAAGGAAAAGGCGAGTCTCTCGACAAAGCGAAAGACGAAGAAGGCAATCCTTTTATCAAAAAGAAGGCGAGTCTCTCGACAAAGCGAAAGACGAGAAAGGCAATCCTTTTAGAAAGGAGAAGGCGAGTCTCTCGACAAAGCAAAAGACGGGGAAGGCGACACCAAGATGTATTAAAACAGATGTCAAGTTCTTATTTCTTATCAGGAAAGCTGGAAAATTTTGCCAGAATGATAACATTTATAGTTGTTTCAAGGTAATTGAAGGTAAGCACTTTTGAAAGATGTTCCCTCTTCCACCTAGAGTATTACCCCCAACTAGGTTAACTCTATAGAATCCAGAATCAAAGCCAAATTTTTGTTGTTGGTTTTTCTTCAAGGATGCTATCAATTTCCTTGATATGAAAGGAGAGGAAATATTCTTAGCTTCATAAAAGTAATTAAATGAGAAGATATTGATAGAAGAATTTCACATAGATGAAGAAGATTCTTTGTAGTTTGGGTAGTTTGATATCCTGGGCATTTTCCCATGATGATCTTTTTGCACTCTTTTGAGTCATATGGCTTTCTTGGGCTTTTTTACATTATCCTTCATTTTGGAGATGTCTTGACTTTTCTCTCTTTTTCGGGGAAGAGTACGTCACAAACTCCTTCATCTTGGAGATGCTCTGATCCTTCTTTTATCTTAGGGATTATATATGATGGTATTGGCTCAAAGGTATTTAGATGATAGCTGGAATCAAATATCTTTTAGGGTTTGTCGGTAGGTCCATCACATCCGCCTTCATCTCAACGGTGATCCGAACTTTCCCTGGAAGGATCCGTCACAAACTTCGTCATCTTAGAGATGTTTCAAATCTTCTTTGGCCCCGGGGGTCTACTCGCTTAATTCACCTTCATCTTGACCACAATTGAGAGATCCCTTTTACGAATATTTGATTTGCAGCTTAGCTGACTTGAGGAGACATGAATTGGGTAGGTTCTTTTCTGACTGCTCAGGATATTTCCACTGTCTTACTGCCAAAGAATAATCTTTAAGAATGTGCCATAGCTATGATCAATATCAGCTCATTTATGGCTTTTCAGCATCATTGAATATTTCTTTCGCCGGTCATGTCGAAGATTTTTCTTCATCCTCTTGGTTGACCAACAAAAAATTGGAAGTTTGAGCCTTTCTTCATAGAAGTTTCACCCTTTTGGAAGGAATACTAAGGAGATTTGAGAAAATTCTTTATGTAATAAAAGTTTGAGATCAACAACTATTTCATGGCAATTTGGCAAGATATTCCTGAAATCTTTGATGACGAAACCTTTGCTTAACATCGAGTTTTGACACATCAGTGGGATTCTAGAAGAAAATCCAACATGAGACTGAATTCTAAAGGTGAATATAAATTTAAAGTTCTGAAGGTAAGCTTGGCATAAAACAAGATTTTGAAGGTAAGCCTTTGAAAGAATATCCGAATCAGGACTCGAATTCTATAAGGAAAACAGGAAAATTCGAATTTAAAACTTGAGTTTTCAAAGAAAAACTGGAAGGTTCGAGTCGGGGCTCGAATCTCAAAAAAAAGCTTGAAAATTCATTTATCGAAGGCAAGAAAACTCGAGATAAAACTCAAATTTTCGAAAGAAAGCAGAAAAATTCGAGTCAGGGCTCAAATCAAAACTTGAAGGTTCATTTATTGAAGGCGAGAAAACTCGAGACAAAACTCAAATTTTCGAAGGAAAGCAGGAAGGTTCGAGTCAGGGCTCGAATCAAAACTTGAAGGTTCATTTTATTGAAGGCAAGAAAACTCGAGATAAAACCCAAATTTTCGAAAGAAAGCAGGAAAGTTCGAGTTAGGGCTCGAATCTTGAAGGAAAACTTGAAAGTTCAAATTTTTGAAGGAAAGAAGACTCGAGTTAAGACCCAAATCTTCAAAGGAAAGTTGGAAAATTCGAGTCAAAGCTCGAATCTCAAGGAAAGAGTTGGAAGTTCGAGTCGAAACTCGAATCTCAAAGGAGAAGTGATGAGAAGGGATAGGAGAAGACTGGCAAAATTTAAGGAAAAATGAGAAAAGATTGTGACCTGAAGGCTTGAAATTGAGATTTGAATAACCCGGAGGTCAAAATTGGATTTAGAGCTTTGATTTTTTATGAAGGGTCAGTGGAAAGACTGATCCTGAGAGGCTAACTGATCGGTCAGCCAGGCACTAGCACGAGTGCTAGGCATTACCTGTATGAGTACTGAATTTTTCAAAAAAATGCCCCAGTGTGAGTACTGGGTTTTCTGATGAAGATTTGAAGAAAAAGGGGACACCGACATTCTTTAAGATGCTTGAGATTTAAGCAAGAATGATTGTCGGTGTTTTCAGGATTTTCCCTTATCCTGAAAGGGAAATGGAATAGACATTTGATGAGAATTTAGAAAGGAATGATTCAGGTTTATCCCTTAACCTGAAAGGGAAGAAGAATAAAATTTATAGAAATGGAGAAGAAGAAAGGAAAGAAATTTTGAAAATTTATTTTGGAAAAGAATTCTCACAGGTAGTATTGTTGCTCCTATGAGGGGTCTCAGGATTATCCCTTATCCTGAATGAAAAAAAAAGGATAGAATTTAAGAAAATTTAATGAAGGGAAATTGATATAAATCTAGAAAATGAATAAAGATTGGCAAAACTTGTACTTACAAAAGAATCCTCATAGGTAGCATTGTGGCTCCTACGAGGGGTTTCAGGATTATCCCTTATCCTGAATGGGAATACCTCGGACAATGAGGGTCAGGTTTATCCATTAACCTGAGGGGGGAAAAGAATAAAGGAAATACCTCATGGGAAAGAGGCATCAAGTTTATCCCTTAACCTGAAAGGGTAAAAGAATTGATAAAATTTAATGGAATTTGAGAAAATATTTGATAAACTTGATAAAATTGATGTAAACTTGATAAAATATGAATAAAATGAATGAAACAGATAAAGATACCAAAAATTGACTGAAAATTTATAAGATTTGAGGAAAAGGAGTTTTTCTGATCCTGCCTGCATATGGGATCTTGGAAGGAAAATGTTTATTTAAGGATAAGTGAAAAATCATTTTTGGATAGAAAATCTACCGTAAGAAGAATGATCAGTGCGAGAACTAATCCTTCAAATCAAACATGAGAGATCATCATGAGGGTTAATTTTTGAAGGCAATGGTTTGAAATCTAATTTTTGAAAAAAAGAAGATCAGCAACAGATCTAATTTCTAAAAATGACAGTTCGAAATTGATAATAAGATCAATACAAGGGTTGCTCTTTGAATATAATGATTTAAAATTAACATAAGGATTGATTTTTGAATGATTCGAAAACCCATTTTGAAAGATTAGACCAACACAAGGGTTGATCTTTGAATGTAAAGATTTAAAATCCATTTTGGAAGATAAGACCAACATAAGAGTTGATCTTTGAATATAAAGATTTGAAATCTATTTTGAAAGATAAGACCAATGCAAGGATTGATCTATAAAGATTTGAAATCCATTTTGGAAGATAAGACCAACACAAGGATTGATCTTTGAATATGATGATTTATAACCCATTTTGGAAGATAAGACCAATGCAAAGATTGATCTTTGAATATGATGATTTATAACCCATTTTGGAAGATAAGATCAACGCAAGGGTTGATCTTTGAATATGACGGTTTGACACATCACTTTTGGGAAAATATGATCAACACAAGATTTGAGACCTATTTTTGGAAGATAAGACCAACACAAGGGTTGATCCTTCAATGCAATGGTTCAAAATCTATTTTGGAAAACATGATCAACACGAGAGTTGATTTTTCAATGCCATGGTTCAAAAACCTATCTTTGGAAACATGATCAACAAGAGGGTTGATTTTTGACAAAGGTTGGACAAAAGAATATTCGAACTGTTTGGTCATAACGAAGACTTTTTAAAATTTTATGGTTTTTGAAAAGCCCTCATAGGTAATATCATTTCTCTCATGAATGATGTCAGGATTGGTCCCGCATTCTGAAAAAAACAGGAATTTAAATGTGGTTTCAATAGAAGTTGATGAAGAGATTTTTGAAATATAGATTTTCAAAAGAAAATGCCCCTATGTGGCAGAGGAAAGAAGTATTGTGATATCTGAGATATAAAAGAAAATTGATATTTCATTGATGGGCAAAACTGATAACAAAGAACTCAAATATTTACAAATACTTTGACCAAAAGGTCACAAAAGGACTGGGCTGACTGCCCCCCTACAAGGTGACTGGCAAAGAGGAGAAAAGTAGGAGAATTCTAGCATCTTCAGTCTTCTGAGTAGCCCGGGAGAGACTTGGTCATGATGGCTAGGTCATCTTCCTCTTCGTCTTCAACAAAGAGACTCTTGTCGACGCAATCCTGAATAATATTTTTGAAGACGAAGCAGTGATCGGTGTCATGCCCCACTGCTCGATGGAACTTGCAGAACTGATTTGTGAACCTTCCTATTACCGTGGGAGGATCTGCGACTTTTGGGAGTTTAACTAATCCCTTGGCCAGCATGAATTCAAGGGCTTCTTCAAGCGTTTGCTTTAGAGGAGTGAACTCACGATCATTACTCCAACCTTCGTGCTTTATCTTTTCTTTTTGCGGAAAGTTAGACTGAGACGACTTGTTATTCTGCTTGGAAGACGTCTCCCTTTAAGCTGCGTCGTGGTTCTGGCCATTCTTGCTGCCATTTCTGTTTCTTCTGCTGCTGTCATGATCATTGTCAGAGGTATCAGCTGCATGAGTGAACTACGCTTTCTTTTTCTGGTCTTGGATATTTTTGGTCAGAGGCATGCCCTCGTAAAGCCCGCTTTCTATTCCTGCCTTGAGCCATTCGGCTCACTCAATCAACTTGATAAAGGATTTTGCTGGAATGAGGCTTCTTAGGGGCTGAGAGAAATTGTTGAGGATTATTTGCAATGCATGCTCCTCTGGGATGGGTACTTTCATCTTATTACAGGTGCTTCTCCACCTGTGGATAAATTCTCCTGCTCTTTCAGTCTCATTTTGCTTTAGGTTGTAAAGGTGATTGAGCGTAGGTGAAACCTCAGTGTTGAATAGGAAACGCTCTATGAACAAATTTACCACTTTATCAAACTCTCGTAGTTCGATAGGATTGATGTGGTCAGCATACTATCTGGCTGCTATACCCTCCAGACTGCGGGGAAAGCAAATAAACAATGCTCTGTTGTCTTTTCTGAAACGGCTGCACTCTGCATAAAATGTGGTCAAGTGGGCTTTAGGGTTGCCAGTCCCGTCAAATTTGAGAAACTTGCGAGGAAGATTCTCCAGGTTATCATCCCCATCTAGACCATCATAAAAATCTTCGCCGGTATAGGTCTGTTTGCCCTTACCCTTGGCTTGAATGTCCTTGATTGCTCGATTCATCTCCTTCATTTGTTTGCTCATCAGGTCCTCAGTTGGAGCCCCAGACTTGGGCTTGTTGACGGATTCGGGCTCTTCTGCAGCTATCTTTACGGACTGTCTCAGAGGATTCTGTTGGTAAACAATCTGCTCTTCCTCTTCTGACTCTTCCTCGACTGACTCTGATTCCTCAGAAGTAGTGTCCGACTGTACCTTCTTCCTGATGATTCTGACTTGCTTTTTTATAGGCTTCTTCCTCAGCTTGCTTTTAGGAGTTGCCTCTTTCAGCTTGGCCTCGGCTTGCTCCGACATCATCCTCGCCATCATCTTTTGGAACATATCATACATATCGGGGTCAATGTCATCTTTCATGTTCTGACTCTGTCCCCTGACTGATTTAGGAGAGCTCATCCCTTCCGCCTCACTGTCGCTGTGTTGAGGAACTGTTTCTTTTCCTGCTCTTGTCTGAACCATTTTTGAATATCAACGCTCTCTGTAGAGGAAAGTGGAGGTTTTTAGACCAAAGAAACTTTTTGGAGAAGTTTTGACAAGAGGAAGGATTTAGGTTGAAATCTAAAAATTGTATCCCATTACTAGGGATCGAGTCGCCACAAAATTTGTGAAAATTGTGTTGTTTACTCTACGAGGGAGAGTAACCAACTAAAAATATGAAAGAAAATACCATTTTGAAAAGGATATCTTTTGACGAAAAGAGATTTTTATGAAAAACATGAATATAAAATCAGAAGAAAATAAGAGAAAAAATGAAATTTTGAGAATAAATGGTAGAGATTTAAAACTTGAAGAACTTGCAGACAGGATCAGAAGAATTTTGAAGAATTTTTAGAGGAAGAGAAAGGAAAATACACCTGGGTTTTTAGAAACAAAAAGGAAAATTTTGAAATGTATACCCAGGGTTTTGGAAAATATAAGGAAGATATAAAATATCATACAATCACAGATATACAAGCAAGGATGCGCAAACAGCATTCCCTAAAGCTGACTCTATATGCAATATTTGAAATGGTTGATAGGACCTTAATCCTAACTCTAAGATTTAGATCATCTGATTTCAATCAAGGTACACCGATATACTCAAGTCGAAGCTCGAAGTACGTGGCATATAAAGATATCTCTTCAGTTCTAAGGTAATGGCTTCCCAACATCCTTGAGCACCTACCGATATACCTCGGACTATGGCCCTTAGGTACATGGTAGGGGGTGCGACCCAAATAAGTGGTCTAGTTGTGAGGCTCTCTCCCGAACTATGGTTCAGTGAGACAGCCCAGCAACGTGAAGACCGGGACAATATAGGCAGGGATGTTTTCAAAAACATGTTCAACATGCAATAAAACCAGAAAGCTCTAATTCAAGTCCTAAAGAGATAGATTTAAATGAAAAAGAAGCATACACTTGCATACATTGTTTACATTCAATCCCTAAAATTGAGGAGAGTTGTATTTAAGACCTAGATCTAATGTGAACATGAAATAATCTCCTCAATATGGTCCTACAAAACCATACTTAGATCCTATATGCAATGATGTCAGCTTAGGACAGAGTCTAGGCTCCTAAGGTTTTGCATGGAAATGAAGCTGACATATGTTAGAATAAAGACTTAGATTATATAAAAGCAAAGCAAAGGCGTAGATTCAACCGGACGAAGACGAGTCCCATCACGGTCGCCAAATCTGTGATCATCGCAAAATTTTTCCTCTCTTGTGGTTTCTCTCTCTTCCTTCTCTTTCTCTTTTCTGACCTCTATTTTCCTCTTTTTTGAAGGGAGAAAAGTAAAAGAAAGAAAAGAAAGAGAGAAGAGAAAAGAAAGAAAGAAAGAGAGAGAGGAACTCTTTTGCGGGGTCTCACTTGACCTTGATTTGAAAATATTTAGAAATTTAACTCGCCTCCGTTTTGAAATACTGCGGGAAAATTGGAGAGACGGGATTCGCTCGTCGGTACGAGGTTCGATCATTCCTGGTGCCTTTACCAGGGGTAATCGAACCAAGGATCGCATCTATGCCTTTTGCTTTGCCTAAATATCATCTAAGAATTTATTCTAAATCCAGATACACAAAGAATCATGCTTGTGCCATGCAAAGATATATGCTTTTTTGAAAGATGTTTTGAAAATTTCCAAGTTTATGAGATGAACTTGGTAAGGGAGTGAAGAAATGTTTGAATCTAACTTAAGAACTTGAGATAGATCAGAGAAGTTCTAAGTTTTTGAAGTAAATCAGGTTTGGAAGAATAAATCTTGATTTTGAGAAAGAATGATTTGAAGTTTTGAAATGAAAGGAAATGAAGTTTCAAAGTCGGAAATGGACTTTGAATTTTGAACTTGAATTTAGGAAAGGAAATGAATACTTGAGATGGAATTGAATTTAGATTTTTAAGTTTGAAATTTAGAATGGATCTCAGAAATCCAAATGATATAGAAATGAATTTAAGAAATCCAGATATGATCCGTAAGTGGGTTTAGATTTGAAATCTGAAAATGAAATGGAATTGGTTTTGAAAGTTGGAATTGAAAATAGAATTTGATTTGAAATTTGGAATTTAAATCTGAAGTCTGGATCTTAAGATGGATTTGGATCTGAAATCTGAGATCCAAAGTAGAATTAGATTCTAGATCCTAAAATGGAATTAGATTTGGAGTCTGAGATCCAAAGTGAAATTGGATTCTGGATCCTAAAATGGAATTGGATCTGAAGTCTGAGATCCAAAGTTAAATCGGATTCTGGATCCTAAAATGGAATTGAATCTGAAGTCCAAGATCCAAAGTAGAATTGGGTTCTGGATCCTAAATGGATTGTGGATTTGAAGCCTGAGATCCAAAGTAAAATCGGATTCTGGATCCTAAAATGGAATTGGATCTGTGGTCTGGAATCCTATATGTGATATGGATCTGGAGTCTAAGATCCAAAAATAGAATTGTATTTAGAAAACTGGATCCAAGTTGATCTAATTTTGGATTTGAGTTTTTGAAAGTCCAAAATGGGACTTTTGAGTATGGATCTGGGTTTTGAAAACCCAGATTGAATTTAAAACTTAGAAAAGGCCAAGCTTTTGAGATTCAGGATCAATCTCAAACTTTGACTTTGAATATGAAGATGAACTTGGTTTTGAAGATGAATCAGAAGTTTCAAAATTAATTTGAACTCTGAAATTTTAGATTTTGAATTTCGGATATACAAATGGATTTCAAAGTCAATTTGGACTTTGAATTTGAAGGTAGAATTTGAATTTTGGATATACAAATGGATTTCAAAGTCAAATTGTACTTTTGAATTTTGAAGTTAGAATTTTGGGATCAGGAGATGAATCAGACTTTCCAATTGAATTTAGAAATTGAATCTTGAATATACAAATGAATTTCAAAGTCAAATTAGACCTTGAATTTTGAAGTTTTGAATTTTGGAATTTAGAAGATGAATCAAGAATCTCAAAGTTAAATTGAACTTTGAGTTGGATTGGAGTTTTGAATGAATTTTGGAATTTCAAAGTCAAATCTGATTTTTTTGAAATCTGATTTGAATTTGAATATAAAATGAATTTGAAATCTCAAAGTTAAATTGAACTTCGAGATTTGAAAATGAAATAGAATTTGAAAATTGAAAGGATGAATTGGTTTTGATAAGGAGTGAAGATAGATTTGAGGAAAATATTTACATTACTTGGAGTTTTTGAAAAGGAAATTTTGGAAATATGATGCAATTCTATCCTAAATGATGAATGAATTTAAATTTTTGAAATTGGATTTTGAAAAGCAATTTCATTCTTTAAATGAATTAAAATAAGATTGAAGATATAATACATCATTGACTATGGTCATTGAATGTATTATATAATAATCTATATTTAAATTCAAGAGAAGAATAAAATACATTTGGTGCTTTTATAGAATTTAAAATAAAATTAACTCTCAATATACCCTGACTATGGCCATTGGTATATATTTTGAGTTAATTTTAAGTTAAATTCTGATAAAAGGAGAAAATATTTAAGGAAAATATGATGAATTTTGGAAACGGATCCAGTGTGGATCCAGTGTTATTTCGTAAAAGATAAAAATACTAAGTCTTGTTTACATCCCGACTATGGCCATTAATGTAAATCATCAACTTAGGATTAATTTACCTCTTATGAAATGGTGCACGTGACATTCATGTTGCCATTTGTGAGAATTTGAGAAATAAAGGCAAAAATGCATGAAAAACAAGTAATTCATGATATTTACAATGCTCATTCATTCTATCTAAGACTGGAAATAGAAATTCTCATTCAAAATCTAACTATTACAACATATAAAATCGAATTTACAACTCCAAGTAATGATGTTTTCCATATATTCCCTGCAAAACACTCTAGTTAGTATGAACAATACAAGAAAATGTTATGCATATATATATATATATATGAAAGCTAAATGATAGTATGCATATCTATAATACAAGAGTGGGAGCATAAGTTTTGTGAAAAGATTCAATGTAAAAAAAAATGTATGTACAATACACTAAATCAATGGGGAAGTGTATATACCAAAGGGGCACACAGGTGGTGACATCAATGAAATAGGGCCGTAAAGGGGGTCTATGTGTATGTTATATGTGTGACATGAATTGAAGTTACTACAGGTGATACATAAATATAACAGGGGAACTAAGGAGGGCAGAAGTTATGATGGAGGCTAGTGAAGATGCTAGGAGTAGTGGTATATATAATATGTTAAGCAAGGGGAATGAAATAGTGATATTTGCAGGAAAATACAGGAAGTGGTTGGTGGCTGATAAGTAAGTGCTCAGGAAAGAGAAGTGTGGAAACATTGTGATGGCTGGGTAGTTGCAGGAGGTAATGTAGATGCAAATGGGTGTTGGCAACAAGAGAGCTAGGAAATATGGAGATGGTAGTGATGGAAAGTGCATTGCAGGGAATGTATTCAATGGAGAATGCTAAGTGCAAGCATCAAGTAGCACATTCTGTTGTAGATGCAGAATGTGTGTTAAATGAAATAGGGGAGGGCTGAAAGTGAAAACACAGCTGACAAGAAATTGTATTATGTGGGGACAATACTATGAAAATGGAAGGTAATCAAGATGCCCTCCACCTTTTATCATTCAAAATTAAAGGAATAAACCGACCAGCCTCAGAGAAGCTTACCTCCAGCATTGTATTTAGTAAAATCTGTGTCCAACATAATATCAGCACCAAGATGATAAGATTACATAGACATATTGCTGCAGGGCCTTTGATTGGGCCATTGCTAATTCCTGCATATGCCTAACATTCAATTTTGCCAGATCTCTGGCCCAGTATAACAAAACTGAAGCAACCCTTTAAATCATAGTGCTGACACCTCAATGACTACAGTTTATAAACAAACCAATTTTATGACATTTCATACTTTCAGCTGGATGTTAGTGTTAAACGAATCCCAAGATATTGCCAAACTGATTCACTTATTGATTATACCAAATGACTTACCTGGTATGCCCGAACTTTGAGGATATAGAGAATGATAGTTCCCAGTGAGAGTTTTCTCAGGGAATCAAGTTTGTTTACTCAAACTGATTCTTACAGCAAATCCAGTTAGCAGATTGAATCCATCGATCAAAATATGTTTTCCCTGCAAATCAAATCTTATCATGACAATCAAATCATTCATTGCTTTTCTCAGTGAATTGGACTGTTGTTTACAAAGTCTGTTTTTACTATCAATCAACATGAATCAGAGGGTTAGCATAGAGGATGTCCTGTAAACATCTCCTTCAGCAACGATAACACAGATTATGGTCAATGTCAAGATCGACACCATTAGGTAGGGATCCAACAAATTGGATTCTCATGTTCTCGCAGTATCCATCAGATGTATAAAGGGAGAGTAGAAACCAGATATCTTGAGAGTTCTGAAGATTGGGAAAATCCTTTTCAAGATTGGATTGCTAACAAAGGGATGATATACAGATGATACACAAAACAGGGTAAAATGTACTAGGACAAATGTTCATAGGTAATCAAAGGTTAAAAAAAAAAAAATCTGATACAGAATGAAAACCACAGAATCATCATTTTCAGAGAGGAAATTTTCTTTTCAACTCCCACTTTTTGATTAATTGGTTATCCTTGAACTGCTTAAGAAATAGGGATCCCCTTTAACAAATCACTCATTTTTTTTTAGCTCCCTACTCATCCCCCCAGGTTCTAATAAGTCTTTTGGCAGAACATACTATGCTTGAATTTATCAAAATCAAAGGCTATACAATTTGCAAGAAAACTTTACAAAACTATCATCTTCAGATTGAATACAAGTAAGCTAACCTGAACTGAGGAGGTATCAATACTATAACAAATGAATCTTAAAGATGCTACGCTACTCACAGGACTACAACACCTGTATGCTAATGGCAGGAATGCATCCGATGGCAAAATCACAGAGAAACTAGCTATAAAGAAATCAAAGGGAGATGGGCAATACATGAATTTTTTTTTTTATAATAACAAACAGAGATATGAAAGTGCGTATGGGCTGCCATGTTGTGACAGCAGTGATGGCAGTATTGTAACAAGAAGATGCAGAAAATGGTGGGATATGCAGTGAGTGTGATCTGGGAGCTAATCAGAGTGGGGAGGCTGCAGAACCAACTGATGTAACACGTACACAGTGGGTAGATGCTAGGTTGTGAAGTATGTTCTAGGATGCTCAACTTCAACTGTATATATGCAGCAGAGCACCTGCTCAGAATGATCCTTTGCTATTAAAGCCCTGGGCTCATCCATTGCTGTCCATGGTAATGAATCGACAATGCCTTGCATAAATTATTACTTGAAATAGTTTGTACCTTCACAACAATTTTCATGGCTATCCATGAATCACGCCATAGGGAGGAGGAAGCTGTAGCTACCTTTTCAATCATGTTTTCCAAAGCTATCATCAGTTTCATTGGCAAAGAGGGGTGCCCTTCTTGGATCAATGACAAACATGAAAACAGATAATCCAATAAGTGAGCTAAAAACCATCATAAATGCACAGCGCCATCCAGGCACCCAAAAAAAAAATCTTGCCCAACCATCATTGTTGCTATAACACCTCCTCCAATACCTCTAGCTGAACCAACAAGGCTCAACAATCCAAATCCTGTTTCTCGCACACCATCAAGATAGCTATCAGCAATAAAGGAATGAAATGCTGGTGAGACAATTGCTAAACCAAATCCATTGATTTCCCTCCAGAATGCAACTTGAAGGAAGTGCTGACTGGTTTGATACAAATGCTAATGTTGTGCTGACATTCAGGAAGATGCTGCAAAAGGAGAGATTGCTACAGGAAATCTTTGTAATTGTAGGTGCACAGAAAATGACTATGAAGATATAGGGAATTGGAGAGTGTAAGATGCTTGAATGGAGGTAACAGGTAAGTGAGTAATACTGCAGATGATGAGGCTATTGCAAAAGGAACTGTAGTAGGTGGGATGACAGATAAGTGTTCGGATAAACAATATTGTACCCAAGTAATGGTGTAGAAAATTTTGATTGAAGGGTCCATGTATGTTGTGATATGTAACATTCATGGTGTAAGCAAATCATTGGATATATAATGTGTATTTAACTCAAATTGCAGCACAAATGAATACAGAACAGGGAGTCTCCTTAAATATGCAAAACCCAGATTAAATGGATATCGAAAATGTAAAATAAAAAGAAAGAAATAAATATACCCACAACCTAGAGACCAAATGTAAGGCTAAATTTTAAAACGAAGATATGGTATTATAGTGGTGATGGACGGAGAAACACAACATATACATTCAAATGTTGCTGGAATCTTGAGTGAAGGTAACCTAACTCCACCTTTTCCTGCAAAAATATTTGATCAGCGTCCCTGTATTCCAAATTAAGACAACTTGTGAAAAATAACTTTCTTAACTACCTTACCTTGTCCTTCTTCTTTAGATTCACATTCTGTAGTTCAATTCTCACGTGATGTTGACTTACCACAATGTTATCGATTCACTAATTCCATAAGGATAGGTAATCTAACACCAAAACTTGCTTACAGAGTTATGGATCAAATCCTCGGCATCCCAAACCAGGGCCACTGGTTTATCCCCTTTTCTTTTTGGAATTCAGAGAGATGGTGGGACCCTATGTATATTTTTTTTTTATAAAACCCAATGGCAAATAAACGATGGCCATCAATTGTTTTGCCCAACCATATCCCTTGTGCACACGACAATTCAATTTGCAATGACACTGTTTGATACGCTGAGAAACAGGTAATACACGGTGCATATGGAAGAGATAACATGACAGGTCATATTAATCATTGGAGATGAAGCAAAAGTAATAAAAATAAAATGCTAATATATCGAAGGTATGAAATGTGATTAACACGGAAGTGAATCAACTACAGAGATATACACATGAAAGAGTATATAAAATGAGAAATCATAGAACCATACAAGTAACAGAGCATCAACACAAATACGGGTATGGGTAAGATATTGCAAAAATATAGCTATAAACGAGATGCAAAAACTGAATGATATCGTAGGAATGCAAATAACAACGAACAAAACAAAAAGAAGAAGGTAATAACAGATATTTTGTCTGCAAAATGCAGGCTAAAACAGGAAATTATAATGAATAACACAACGCAAAGAGGAATGAATGAATGCCCTCATCAAAACCAAAAGTTAAACGCAAGCATGAAATTACAGTAAACAGGAAATCCGAATCAAAACGAGGTAAAGAGATGACAAATATCAACAGAAAAATTAAAATCACAAGATAATAACCAGAAGAAAAGAAATCCTGCTGCAAAAGGAAAAAGTAACCAAATGCAGAATGTAAAAAAAAAAAAAATTGTGTTGGAATTGAATATTCCGATAGTTGTCACCTTCGGTGAATCGAGATTACCATGGGTAACTCGACCTCCCCAATGGCATGTTAATGGGATTTAAAGCAAATAAAAAAAGAAGAGAAGGAAAAAAAAGAAAAAGAAAAACCATAAAACCAAACGAGAAATAATATTTACCTTAGTTAGCTTGAAGATGATCGACTCCCTTTCGTTAAGTGGAGAAAACCAGAGAGATCGAAAGAAAAGAAGAGGAAGAAGAAGTGAAGAAGGGGAAGAAGGGGAAGAAGAAAGAAGTAGAGGAAGAAAGTGATCGATGCGTGAAGCGCAATGAAGGAGTGGGGAATGGATGATACTTGAGCAAGGAGAGGTGAAGACGGATCCCCCTCCTCTCGCGTGCTCCCCTTTTTAAAGAAGAAGAGGAGCCTTCAAGAGAGAGGTTGTTGGTTGAAGATGAGAGGTTGAGGGAGAAGAAGTTGTTTCAAGATGGAGGGTAGGACTGAGAGGGGAAGTGCGCAGGAAAGAGGCCGTTGCCTCTTTTCCAATTTTCCAAAAGAAGGCCCCCTTGAAAGAACTTTTGTAAAAAAATGGTTCAAAAGGAGGTTTTGGCAAAAATTCATTTTTTCAAGTTTTAAAACCATTTGCTTTCCTCAATTTTTTTGATTTTTGTATCGTTTTTCCATTTTTTTGTATTTTTGTAATAGAAAACTAAGATTTTAAACAAAGTTTAAACACTAAATTTTTATATTTTTCTGAGAAATATTTACAAAAAATGTTTTTCCGAATATTTCAGGCTATTTCGGGGAAATTTCTTCAGAAGAAAGGGTTTGGACCCGAGTTTTGACAAAATGTTCGAGTTTTAAAACTCGAATCAAGGAATACAACGCAATGGATCCAAACGGATGTCAGATGGACTGTCTGAGTTATTTAAAATCTATTTTTGGTATTTTCTGTAATTTAAATTTAAAATTTAGACAATGAGACTCTGATCTGGACAATGGATCCAGATCCGAAATCAATTTAAACATATAGAATGAATTTAATTTCAGTAAAACTTGAGAAATGAACTGGAATTTAGATTTAAAAATGACTGATTTGCTCAAAAAATGAATTTAGGGGCAAGAAGGGAATATTTAAAAGATTTTGAAAAATTTGGGGTGTTCACACGCAGGAACAGAACTTGGTTCTGCTATGAGTCCTAGTGATATAAGAAGTGCAATAGATGAAGAATCACCAAACGATGCAGCTAGTAGATTTTATGATTTACTTAGAGATGCTGATGAACCACTTTGGAACGGTTGCAAGAGTCACACTATCTTGTCTGCAGTTCTTCAACTAATGAATTTGAAGTCCGAGTATAATTTGAGTCAATCATGTTTTGATCGTTTGTGCATGATTGTGAAGAGTATGTTGCCCAAAGATGAGAAATTGCCACAAAATTTCTATCGTGTGAAAGTTATGGTCAATGCTCTAGGTATGGGGTATAAAAAGATAGATGTTTGTCTAAATTACTTCATGTTGTATTTCAAGGATCAGGAAAACAACATATCATGCCCGTCATATGAGCATCCTCGGTTCAAGCCAAAGACAAGAGGCAATGATAGCACGAGATCAAAAGAAGTTGCATACAAGTCGCTCTGCTACTTTCCTATCACTCCTAAATTGCAACGATTGTATATGTCTTTAAGGATAGCTAAACACATGATATGGCATGCAAATAAAGTTCGACATGATGAAGACAAGATCACGCATCCTATTGACGCCAAAGCTTGGAAGCACTTTGATTGTACTCATCAGAACTTTGCAATGGAGGTGAGAAATGTTAGACTCGGTCTATGTACAGATGAATTTAATCCATTTGGGGGTAGATCAACTCTATACTCATGTTGGTCAGTATTTGTTACTCCATACAACCTTCCACCAAGCTTGTGTATGAAGCGTCTAAATCTTTTCCTGTCTCTATTGATCCCTGGTCCGACCTCACTTGGCCAAAATCTTGATGTATATTTAAGGTTATTGATTGATGAACTAAAAGTACTGTGGGATGACAGTCTTACCACGTATGATGCTCACAAAAAAACAAAATTTTAATATAAAGGTCATTGTTCTATGGACAATCAGTGACTTTTCTGCATATGGTATGTTATCTAGTTCAAGCACACATGGGAGATTGGCATGTCCGTACTGCATGGAGGATACAAAAACTTTTAGATTGACACATGGAAGGAAGCCTTGCTGGTTTGAGTGTCATCGTCGATTTCTACCCAGCGACCATCAGTTACGACGACAAAGGAATGTGTTTCGAGCAGGCACAACTGAAATGGAAGGTCCACCCAAAAGATTGTCTGGCATAGAGATTTTAAGAAGATTGTGATACTTTCCAGATGTATTAACAGATGCCCGTAGTTCGACGCCCTTCCTTGGATTTGGGAAGGATCACAATTGGACAAAGAAATCTATTTTTTGAGAACTACCATATTGGCCGACCCTATTGATATGACATAATTTGGATGTGATGCATGTAGAGAAAAATGTGTTTGATAATGTGTTCAATACAACAATGAATGTTAAAGGGAAAACAAAGGATAATCCGAAGGCCCGTATGGATTTAAAAGTAATATGTAAAAGACCAGAATTAGAACTCAAAGAGTATAATGGCAAAGTACTGAAACCAAATGCAAGGTATGTGCTTGGACCTGATTAAATAAAGCAGGTATGTGTAAACACCCCAAATTTTCACTCACCTCCCCGACATTTTCACCAAACATCATCATCCAGCCTCTGAAATCGCTGTAGGGCAAAATGGTCATTTTCTGAGCCCGGACCTTGCAAAAGTCCAAATTTCATCTGAAACTCTCAAATTTTCTCTATTTTTATCTCAGATGTTTAAGATTTTACTCCTGACAGGAGACAGACATCTCCAGAGTCTTGGTTCAAGATTGCATTTCATAAGACATGACATTGCATATCATTGCATGAGCATTTCAAATCACTGCACTGCACAGCATGTCATTTCGAGGTCCAGAACTCTTGATTTCAAAAAATTTCAATCCAGATTAGAATTTCAATCCTTTTCAAAATTGATTTCAAAACCCTGGGTCTTCAAAATTATCAATTCTTCCCATTTTACCCCCAGAACTCTGAATGTCAAAATATTTTCTCAGGAAAACAATCTGGATAGTTTTTAATATGGATTTCAGTCACTTCACCTCAGATTTTGCCCTTTTTGACAATTTCAAATATCTTTCTTTTACAAAATCGCCCTACAGGGGCCAACTCTTTTCAAAATTTCTGTTTTACCAATTAGTCCAAATTTTTATGAAAATTCCAAAAAGAGGTTGTTGTCTTGTTCTTATTTCAATAAAGAAGCAATGTGGGACCCACACTGAGGTGGTGTCACATAGACTTTTCTTTTGAAAAACCTGAACTTTGAAAAACCCAAAAAAATAGGAACCTTGTCCCCTAGATTGGTGCCACTTGTCCTTTCTCTCTCCTCTCATTTACCTGCCATGTGTCAGCATAGGGTTAACCTAGAGTTGGCGCCACATGTCACCTTCTCCCTTCTGCCATCCTTTGACACGTGTCAGTGTGGGGCCACCTTAAGATGCCGCCACATGTCATTAGTCATCCTCTTCATTTTATGCCACGTGTCAATGTCTACCATCTTCACCCTGTGCCATGTGTCATTCCAAGGTCACCATGAGATGCCACGTGTCATGTGTTGTCCTGTTCAGAAAAAGTAGAACTTGTCTCCTCTGAGGTGGCACCATTTGAATTATGTCTCCTGCAAGTGACACATGTCACTCTCTCCTTTCCTCAGGAAAAGCAAGCGACACGTGTCAATCTCTGCTCCTTTCAGAAAAAGCAGAGGACACATGTCTCCCTCCTATTTTTCTCAGAAAAGTAGATGACACATGTCATCTCCAGCTTCCTTTAGAAAAAGTAGAAGACACATGTCACTCCCTGCTTTTCTCAGAAAAAGCAAGTGACACATGTCACCCTCTGCTCTTCTCAGAAAAAGCAAGGGACACGTGTCTCTCTCTGCTTTCTTCAGAAAAAGCAAGTGACACATGTCACTTTCTGCCTCCTTCAGAGAAAGCTAGAATTCAAATGTTCAAACTCCAGTCTGAGGTGGCGCAAATCCTGAACTTCACCTTTTCTATTTTGTGTGAGATGGTGCCACGTGTCCCTTTTCCTCCCTCTTGCCACATGTCATTGTAGGAGCCACCCTGAGGTGGTGCCACATGGCAGTCTCTCCTTTCCTCTAGAAAAAGCAGAAATTTAAATTTCAAACTCTCTCTGAGGTGGCACCATCTGAATCCTCTGCCTTTCCTTCTGACACATGTCAATGAAGATGCTCTGAGATGGCGCCACATGTCAGTCTCTCCTTTCATCAGAAAAAGTAGAATTCAAACCCCTCTGAGGTGGCGTCTTCTGCTTCCTCTGCTCCTACCTTCTGACACATGGCAATGTGGATGCTCTGAGATGGCGCCACATGGAAGTCTCTCCTCCTTCCAGAATAAAGCAGAATTTGAATTTCAAACTCCAAGACAACACCCTCTGAGATGGCGCCACATGGAGGGCTCAGATTAAGCTTCTTTGAATTTCAAAATTTTTCAAAAATCTCTATAAATACAAGGCCCCATGCCCAGCCTAGAGGAGCTTCTTTTGGATTTAGCACTTTCACTCTGAGAGCCCTGTTTGAGAATTGAACTTCAGAATTCCATTTTCATTCTTTCTTGGTTTCCTCTAGATTCACGCCCCTCTGGAGCCCATTATCAAGGTAGCCACTCATTTTGGGAGTTCCAAAACCGCTGGAGAACACAAGGTAAGCCTCCATTCCTATTGATTTCACTATGATAATTCTTTTGGTTTGATTCGTGTTGTCGTTTGAAGAAAGAGCTCATCCGAGGGATGGATTGAGCTATTCTCATAAAACGACATATATAAAAATACATAATTATACTTCCTTGATGATTTTTAACATGCATGTAGTTAGCTAGATTTAATTTGCATTTTATTTCATTCATTTAGTACATTTCATGAATTAATTAGGATTAATTTAGCATTTATTTCAATTCTGCTTATTTTCAGTAGGTCTCTGTTTTTGTCAGTCAGTCCACACGTCATTTTATGCATTTATTTTTTATTAAAAATCCCAAAAAAATCACGAATTGCGCCCTTAGGTGTCCCTAAAATTTTTCCAAAAATTCGAAGGCATTTGAATTTGTTTACTATGGTAAACATTCAAAATGGCAAGTCGGGTTTTGTCACTCAGGATGCATTTTGAAAATCATTTTCCAACTTTTAAAATCTAGATATCCCTCATGGTAGATCCGATTTTCAATCCGAAAATGTTATGAATTTGGGAGAATGTCTTGTTTTTAATATGATTTTTTCAGATTTTTCTGAGTTTTTTTAATGTCTGACAAAAATCCGAGAGTTCGGGATGCGTGTCAGAGCCTAATTTGAACCTCTGAGATCTTGGATCAACTTAGGGCTATGGTTTCTATTTGTGTGTTGCTCCAAATCCAAAACTATAAAAAGTGAAAATTGTGTCCAAGATGTCCTTTGTTTGCATCTAAAAGCCTGTGATTTTTAGAACAGTGTTGATACCTGCTTCGGATTTTTTTTGTCAGTCCTTTGTTTTGCTACATTTGTCTGTTCTGTTAGTTTAGGCAGGAATAGTTATATTTTTCTCTGTGTTTATGTTGATCAAATGCCAAAGTCATAAACATGAAAGTTGTTCACGTAGGTGTCGTGCATAGCTCAGATTAATTTCATAAATTTCCATGGCTGTTTTAAATTTGTTTGGCATTTTACATCAGATTAGGGTGATTTTTACCTCTGTCAGAATTAAATCCCTGTTATTGAACTCACCATGGCTCAAATCCCGAGGCTGTAAAAAACAAAAATGTTCCATTTCGAGTCTTTTAGCAGTCTGAAAAATATCAGAAGTTTTTATGGTGTAAATCTTGCATTATCATGTTAAGCATTGCATTTGGTTCGAATCCATAGGCAAAATCCATCATTTTAGGACTTTCTTTGAATTGTAGCATTTAAATCATATCATTTCATGATTTTTAGCATTCTAGGATGTTTATCAGAGTAAATAGATGCTTCATACCGAATTTGGTGCAATTTGGAATCCATTTGAGGTTCGGATTAGCCACAATACCAAAACAGGGTCCCGCAGGACCCGGATCCAAGTGAAAAACAAGCGAAATTCGTTATTTTGAGTAAATTGCAAAATGCCAAATTCTGATTTTACAGTCTTAATGTGTTTAGCAGCATGTCATACTGCATTTCATCATCATTGAATTCAATTTGAATTTCGAAATCCCAATTTTACTAAGTTTTCCTTCAAAAAACCCTGATTTTAAAGGTGTAACTTTAATTTTAGGGGTATTTTGGTCATTTTGACCCCAATTCCGAATTTCAAACTGTTTTCCACTGAATTCCCTGCATTTACATCATTTCAAATATCAAGGAAGCATGATCATAGGGTTTATATCCAATTAAATCCAATAATTTCATAATATTATTGGAAAATTTTAGAAAAACCCACATATTTGAGCTAACCTTATTTCAAGTTTGGCAGGGACATTCAAAAGAAGGAGCTGAAGTCTGCAAATTTCTTTTATTTCCTTTATTTAGTGATGTAATAATGTAAATTTTGGAATAAGAGAGTTAATTTCCTGCTTAGACTAGGATGCATATCATATAGTTTGAATTTATGCAATATCCTGCTTATATGATTCATGCATTTTATTTCAAAAGCACTATGGATGTTCACAAATGGCACATGCACCAACTCTTAGGGAGTTGATGAACTCGGTGGAATCCATATTTACGGCCCTAGTCGGAATATGGACGAGACCCAGATCCATCATCTTTCTACTAGTCACATTGAGCCTACACTCTTAGGCTATCTTGAAAATGCACATCATATTTCCAATGTTTTCAAAATCTTGTGCATTAAATCAATTAAACTCGGAACATATTCATGGCCACAGTCAGAATATGTGAAGGATTTACTTTGACTTAATACACATTTTTCCAACAAATCTCTTAGAAAATCTTTTCAAAGTGCATTCATTCACTTATGTCATTTGCATCATAAAATCATTGATTTTCTCAAGAAAACTTCATTCTCAAGAAAACTTCATTCTCAAGAAATCGATTTCTCAAGAAATTCTAAGGACTTTTCAAAATCGGTTTTCCAAAGACAAGTTTTTCCACAGTTTTCCCAGGAAAATGATATTTTCTTAAGATATTCAAAAGAGTTTTCCAATCTTTCTCCAAGATCCAAAATCGATTTCCAAGTATTTCAAAAGGTAAAATTCCCAGGATTTCGATTCCCCAAGTTTTGAATTTCCTTCTCCAATGAGTTTTCCTATAAATCTTCCATCATTTTCCTAAGAAAACTCTCAAAGTCCAAGTTTTCCTAAGAAGTGTTTCCCTTTTCAAAAGGTTCATCTTTTCTCAAGAATCACTTCCATTTTCCCAAGATTTTCAACTATTTCTGATTTTTCCACATCTTTATAAGCTTTCTCATGTTTTCAAAACCCCCTTTTTATCTGAGTTTCTTGAGAAATTGACCTTTTTTCTGAGAGATTTTTTCCAACTCCATATGTTTTTCTAAGCATACATCATGTTTTCCAACTGGCATTTTCCAAAATCTCATAGCACATGCCTGAATTCTCTGTGCATTTAGGATAGAACATAACTTTGATAATTTCGCTAAGTCAAGCATAGTTTTGGTCCTTGATTCGATTACCCCTGTTAAAGGCGGCAGGAACGGTCGAACCTCGTACCGACAGGTCGAGCCCCATCCCATGGATTTTCCCACAATTTTCAAAAACGGAGGCGAGTATTTCAAAACAATTTCCAAAATCCGATCAAAGTTTGAAGCGCGAAAGCGTTTCCCCTCTCTCTCTTCCGCAAGGAAGGGAAGACGGGGGAAAAATTTCGCGACGATAACAGGTTTGGCGACCGTGATGGGACCTGTCCTTGTCTGACCTAAATTATGCTTGACTTAGTTTAATTATCAAAATTATGTTCACAAAATGTCAGCTCTTTTACTTTCAATATCATGTGAGCCTAGGAGCCTAGATTCTGACCTAGCTGACATTGATTGCATATAGCTTAGGCATGGTTTGGTAGGACCATATTGAGGAGATATTTTCATGCTCACATAGACTTAGGTCTAAACACAACTCTCCTCAATTTAGGATCTGAATGCAAACAATGTATGCTTCTTCAAAAGATTTTCAAAAGTCTATCTCTCTAGGACTTAGAGCCCTCTATTTCTTGCATGTGATCATTTTTTCAAACCCCCATTACCTATCATTACCCGGTCTTCACGTTGCTGGACTCTCTTCCAGAACCCTAGTTCGGGACAGAGCCTCACAACTGGGCCACCTATTTGGGTTAACACCCCCCTACTACGTACCACGGGCCACAGTCCGAAGTATATCGGTAGGCGCTCAAGGATGTTGGAAAACCTTACCTTAGAACCGGAGTGGAAATTCTATGCCACGTACCTCGGATTTCGATTCGGGTATATCGGCATAACTGGATTGGACAAAGATGATCTGAACGTAGAGTTAAGATTAAGGTCCTACAGCTGTTTTCAAAATGATGCATCTAGAGTCAGCTTCTTAGGGAGTGCTGAATGTGCATAAATGTTTATGCAGGATATAAGTTTGTATGCTACTTTTATTTCTCTCATATTTTTTTCAAAAATATCTTTCCAAATATCCATATTCTCATCTTTTCCTTTATTTTCTAAAACCCTGGATGGTTTTTCCCAAATATTCAATTTCTTTCAAAACTCCAGGTGATTTTTCATTCTCCCGTTCTACTGGATCTCGAATTTTCAGCTGCATTTTTATCCTGCCTGCGATTTTCCAAAATCATATGTTTTCTCTCATTGGATTTCAATCCTTTTATCTATTTGCAAAATTCTTCATCTTATTTTCCTCATGCATACCTTGATTATTGTGGTGAAAACTGTTTACTCACTTGCCTTCTCCTTATTCTAAATCCGTTTGTGGATTGTTTTTCCAAAAGATATCTCTTTCCTTCAAAAATGGTGTTTTCCTCGTGGTTGACGACCTCGCCTAGGTAACAAGGCACATTTTCCGTTGTTCATTTCTCTTACAAAGAATGACAACATAATTGCCGTGACTCCAACGACGACTCCATCCCTAGTAATGGGATATTCTTCCAATTGTCCACCATATAATTTTCTTCCCAATCCAAAAATTTCCTCAGAGTCTAATCAAGACCTTATCCTGCAGAGAGCCTTCGCAACATTTGATGGTTCAGACAAGGTCAGGGAAGAAGACCGCACCAATTCAGCGTATCAGTTACTCATCAACATCAGAAGGAGAGATGAATTCGCCAAGGTCAGACAAAGACCAAGAGCAGCCAGAAGATGATGGTATCGACCCTCAGATGTACGCAATGTTTCAGAAGATGATGAAGAGGATGATGAGTAAGCAGGCTGGCACCAGCTCAGACAAAAATCCATTCAGTCAGAGAATTAGAGATCGTGTGGCCAAGAGGTCAACCAAGTCCTCTGAGGAGAATGTTCAAGATATTTCAGACGAAGATGATACCGATGAAGAATATGAGGTGCCTCCAGCATTTCAGAAACGTGGCCAAAGGAGGAGTCACAAATCAAAAAGTCAGGTTGCAGAAGAGCCCCTGCAAGCACAATTCAGGGAAATGGCCAGAGTGGTCAAGGATCTGCAAGCCCGCGACAAGGGCAAGAAAGTCTTCACCAGCGAGGACTTCTACGACGGTTTAGAAGGGGATGATGATCTGGAGAATCTTCCCTGAAAATTCATCAAGTTTGATGGTTCTGGCGACCCAAAAGCCCATCTCGCCATGTTCTTCGCTGAATGCTCTAGGTTCAAAAGAGACAATAGAGCACTGTTCTTATGCTTTCCTCGCAGCCTGGAAGGAGTCGCGGCCAAATGGTACGCGGAACATGTGAATCCTATAGAACTGAAAGAGTTCGACAAAGTCGTGAATTTGTTCGTTGAACGATTCTTGTTCAATACTGAAGCGCTCCCAACATTGAGCCATCTCTGCAATCTAAGGCAGAATGAAAATGAAAAGGCAAGGGACTTCATTCGCAGATGGAGAGAGACCTGCAACAAAATGAGGGATCCTATATCAGAAAGACATGCTTTATCATTGATCCTCAATAATTTTTTGCAACCTCTGAGAGGATTAATTTCTACCTCACCATCCAAATCTTTCGTTGAACTCATCGAACGAGCAGAATGGCTCGAGTTGAGTGTGGAGAATGGAGTCTATGAAGGCTTCACATTTTCCAAGAATAACTCTCAAGGTGAACAAAAGAAGAAGGCTCACTTCACTTTTGCGGCCAAATCTTTCAATAATAGCAAAGGCAACAAAAATGATCATAGTTTGGAGAGAATCAAAAAGCAAAAGGGGAAGGACATCAACAGTGATAAACCTCTCCAATCCAGCCCTCAACATCAAAAGAAAGATCAGGAAAAATCAAAGTGCAAGGACTGGAGAACTGATCGAGAATTCACCCCTCTGGATCAGACACTCGAGAGTATCCTCGAGTATATGCTTGAGAAAGACCTTGTCCAGTTGCCTAAAGCTGCTGATCCTCCAGCAATTATGGGCAGATTCAAAGAACAATTTTGCAAGTTTCATCGAGCAGTAGGGCATGATGCAGAAAACTGCTTCGTCCTTAAGAACATTGTTCAAGACTGCATTGACAAGAAGCTCCTCGTTGAAGATGAAAAGGAAGACTAGTCATCCTGACAAAGATTTTTTCTACAATCATTCAAGAAGATGACAATGCCAACAATTTCCCATTTCCCATCTTGCTTTTTCAAAAGAATAATGTAATCCCATTCTCTTTCCTTGATTTTAAAGCATCAATAAAGTCATCAAATTTTTTTCAATAGCTTGGTGTCGTCTTATTTACTTCCTCTTCCTTTTCATAATGTCTCTCTTGTGAGGAATGATCTTGAGGACATCTATCAGTCAAGAAACTTGTCGCCTTATTCATCAATTGTCCTTCTTCTATTCAAAACTTTCTCCCTAGTTACACTGGGGCATTTTTTTGAAAAATTTATCTTTACCTCAAAACATCCTGTATGCAGGCAGGATAAACCATTCTCTCATTTTGCATATATGTGCACTCATTTGCACTTCATTTGCATTTCATGTGCATGTGCATTGCATTTGCATTGACTATGCACCCAATTCCATTCCCCTTCAGGTTAAAGGATAAACCTGAATCATTTTCCATAATTCTTCAATTTCGACCCTCGGGTCATCCAATTCTTCAATTTCGACCTCCGGGTCACCCAATTCCCAATTTTAAAATCACCAAAATTCTCAATTTTGATCGCCAGGTCATCCAATTTTCATTCCCCGTTCAGGATAAGGGGATAATCCTGAAACCATTCATAGAAGCGATTCAACTCTCTATAATGGTCCTTGTTCTTCATTGAACTGATAGTGTTCCAAACGAACTGATAGTCGTTCTTCATTGAACTGATAGTGTTCCTAACGAACTGATAGTCGTTCTTCACTGAACTGATAGTGTTCCAAGCGAACTGATAGTCGTTCCAAGCGAACTGATAGTCGTTCCAAACGAACTGATAGTCGTTCTTCACTGAACTGATAGTGTTCCAAGCGAACTGATAGTCGTTCCAAGCGAACTGATAGTTGTTCCAAACGAACTGATAGTCGTTCTTCATTGAACTGATAGTGTTCCAAATGAACTGATAGTCGTTCTTCATTGAACTGATAGTGTTCCAAGTGAACTGATAGTCGTTCTTCATCGAACTGATAGTGTTCCAAGTGAACTGATAGTTGTTCTTCATCGAACTGATAGTGTTCCAACCAAACTGATAGTGTTCCAAGTGAATCGATAGTCGTTCTTCATTGAACTGATAGTGTTCCAAGCGAACTGATAAGTGTTCCAAGCGAACTGATAGTCGTTCCAAGCGAACTGATAGTCGTTCCAAGCGAACTGATAGTCGTTCCAAGTGAACTGATAGTCGTTCTTTATTGAACTGATAGTGTTCAAGTGAACTGATAGTCGTTCTTCATTGAACTGATAGTGTTCCAAGTGAACTGATATTGTTCCAAGTGAACTGATAGTCGTTCTTCATTGAACTGATAGTATTCCAAGCGAACTGATAGTCGTTCTTCATCGAACTGATAGTGTTCCAAGTGAACTGATAGTCGTTCTTCATCGAACTGATAGTGTTCCAAGTGAACTGATAGTCGTTCTTCATCAAACTGATAGTGTTCCAAGTGAACTGATAGTCGTTCTTCATTGAACTGATAGTATTCCAAGCAAACTGATAGTCGTTCTTCATTGAATTGATAGTGTTCCAAGCGAACTGATAGTCGTTCTTAATTGAACTGATATTATTCCCACCGATGGTTGTTCTTAATTGAACTGATATTGTTCCCAGAAAACTGATGGGCGTTCTTAATTGAACTGATATTGTTTCCAGCAAACCGATGGTCGTTCTTAATTGAACTGATATTGTTCCCAGTGAACTGATAGTCACCTCCTTTGAGGAAAAGAGAGGAGAATTTTCGTCACGGATGCGTTAAGCTGGACCTCATGTGCTCTCTTTCAACAAGGATTTCAAGAAAATTTTGTCAATTTGTCAATCAATTGTTGATTTCAGAATCTTTATTGCACAAATCTTTATTTCAGTTTACCTTCAGCATTACTTTCAAAAGAGTGAAGCTTCTGCGAAAAGAGATTCAAACTTTAAATTCTTTCTATTGGCTAACCAAAAGGATGAAGGATAAATCCTCGATATGGCAAAAAAAAAGAAGAAGATTCAATGTTATTGAAAAGTCGTAGGTGATCGATATTGATCGCAGTAAATGGCGCATCTTTAAAGGCTATTCTTGTAAAGACGAGGTAGTGGAAATATCCTTAGTGCTAGAAAAGAGAGCATTTACCCAAACCCTGTCTCCTCAGAATCACCTAAGCTACAATTAAATATCCGCAAAAGGGATCTCTCACCTGTCGTCAAGATGAAGGCGAATTAGGCGAGTAGACCCCTGGGGCCAAAGAAGATTCGAAACATCTCCAAGATGACGGAGTTTGTGACGGGTCCTTCCAGGGAAAGTCCAAAGCACTGTCGAGATGAAGGCAGATGCGATGAACCTCTCGACAATCCCTAAAAGATATTTAATTTCAGCTATCATCCAAAGATCTCCAAACCCATCGTCCAAGAAGGATCGAAACATCTCCAAGATGAAGGAGTTTGCGACGTACCCTTCCAAAAGAGAGCAAGAGAGGAAAAAGAAAGAGAGAAAAAAAAAGTCAAAATATCTCCAAAATGAAGGAGAGTGTAGCAAAAACCCAGAGAGCCAAAAGAGTGCAGAAAGATTATCAAGAGAGAAGCTCTCAGGATATCAAGCTGCCAGATTTATCAAGAATCCTCTTTAATCTTGTGAAATTCTATTATCAATACTCTTTCATCAATTGCTTTCATAATATCAAATTCTCTTTCTTGTTCATATCAAGGAAATTGATAACTTCCTTGAAGAAGGTCAATTGCGAGCAATTTGGGTTTCAAATCTCGATTCTACGAAGTGAACCCTGTTTGGAGGTAATGCTTTGGGTAGAAAAGAAAGAATATCTTTGCAGCCATGTGCAACATTTTCAAAAACTTGGAATCAACAACAAAATTCTTAATATTTTGACAATATTTTCTAGCTATCCTGACGTGAAGTGGGAGCTTAATGTCCATTTTCGATGCATTCAGACACCAATTTTAAATCCCTCCTAAGGACTTGATTCCTTCCCTTCTTTGAGAACATGAACTCTCAGATTGCACACTTCCCTGTGTCCCCACTGTCCCACCATAGACAGTCCCATTTCGGTTCGAGGTTGAACCAACAATCATTTTCCCGCGAAAGGCAATTTCAAAAGTTGATTTTAGTCTCAGCAACGAGACGCCCAAAACCAATCCCTTTTCAAGCTTTATGGACCCCATTTTCCTTCCTTTTGCAAAACCCTTGTCGGATTTACTGTTGTAAACACCCCAAATTTTCCTCACTCATTCTCAAACAATCCTCCTCAGGCAATGCCAACCCTGTCAGGTCAGTGTAGGAGTCAAACCCCGAGTCAGTTTCAGAAAATCACCATTTTACCCATTTTCATTAGGAAAATTACCATTTTACCCCTAGGTCATCCCGGACCCCAGTCAGTCGGAGTCAACCAAGCTCATTGGTCAGTTCAAGACAGTTAGAATATCAGTCATCTCAAGCTCATCTGAGCTCACAATGAACAGACCATTTTCATTTCTGACCATTCCTGCCAAAATGGGATCATTTCTTCAAAAATGAGCTCATTTCTCACTTGAATCCAAGCCAATTGTCTCTAAGTCAGTCATTCTGAGTCAGTCATGTTCCCCAGAGTCTAACTTGATCTCACCAGGAGTTCAAATGCTCCAGTTTCAGTTCAAAACCATTTCCAAGTGTCTAGCAGCCCATTTTAGTCCATTTTAGCTCTTTCAGCTGAAATTGAGCTGAGTTCAGTCAATTGAGCTAGTGTTCAAGCTTTGATTTTAGTTCATATCAGTATTACTGACCTTTGTTCTAGCTCAAACCCAGTTCAGGTTCGTAATTCACTTCACTCTAGTGATCATTCCGTACCATTTCTCTAAAAATGGCAGCTTTTCTTGAAAATTCAGTCGGAAAGGTCAGTTGATTCAGTGTCCGGTGAGTTCATTTGAGTTCTGAAACTCTAAAACCCAGCTCAATCCAGTTCATTTCAGTTGAATCCAGCTCAAACCCTAATTTTCAGTGTTACTCTAGCTTGGTAGAGTTCAAAACCATTTCTTCAATCATTTTGCAAATTTTATCAGTTTTTATACTTTTTAAACTGGTACAGCTGCCAATCGGAGTCTAACATCTAAAATTCTCCATTCAGGGTCTGCATTTCGCATGTCATTTCTCATCATTTCATATCATTTCTTAGCATTTCATAACATTTCATCGCATTTCATTTCATTTTCGAAGTCCAAAACTCCAGTTTTATAAATTTCAATCCAGATTGAGTTTTAAAAGTTTTAAGAAATCAATTTCAAACCTCGGGTTTCCAAAATTGACATTTTCACCCCGGGAGTCTAAATTTGGAAATATTTTCTCAAGAAAAATAATCTGGATTTCTTTCAAAATCAAATTTTCAAATTTTACACTGGATTTGCTTCACAATGAGCTATTGAACTTCAGAATCTGAGCTCGTTTCAAAAACTGCCAAAAATAGCTCATTTTTTTGGAAATATTTTCTTGAGAAAAACAATCTAGATTTCTTCCAAAATCAAAATTTTAAATTCTATACTGGATTTGCTTCGCAACGAGCTATTAAACTTCAAAATCCGAGCTCGTTTCAAAAAATGCCAAAAATAGCTCATTTCGTTTGAAAATATTTTCTCGAGAAAAAAACCTGTTATCATCGCAAAATTTTTTTCCCCTCCCTTGCGAGAGAGAAACGAATTTCGCGAGTCAAACTCGACCAAAGTTTTGAAAATGGTTTTGAAAATTACTCGCCTCCGTTTTGAAAATTTGCGGGAAAATTCTGTGGAATGGGATCCGCCTGTCGGTACGAGGTTCAACCGTTCCTGGCGCCTTTACCAGGGGTAATTAAACCAAGGACCAATTATGTGCTTTAACTCGACTCAAATATCTAAATTATGCTCTATTTTTCCTAGAATGCACAAAGAATCAGGCTTGTGCTATGAAATTTTGAAAATAATGCAAGTTTGAGAAACATGATGTTTGCTTTGGAAAATTGAAATATGCTGGAAAAATTATTGGAAAAGTACTTGAAATTGGGATTCCTGGGAAAATCATTGAAGTTCATTGAAAATCAGAAATTTGCATTGGAAAGTGATTTCTCAGGAAAACTTGAACTTTGGAAAATCGATTTTGAAATTTGGAATTGCTTTTCTGAGAAAATGGATTTGAGAATTCTGAGAAAATCTAAGAAATTCATTGGAAAATGACTTTTGAAATGAAAAATGAATTCTCAGGAAAACTGGAAAATATGAGAAAATCGATTTCTGAAAACTTGGGATTTTGAAATTTGAGAATTTGAAAACATAGGAAAATCTTGATTTGAACTTGAGAAATGCCTTGAAATCTCATTTGAAAATTTGGAATTCTGAGAAAATCCAATCCTGAGAAACTTGGAAATTTTTGGGAAAACTGATTTATCTAAAATTGAAATTGGAAAATGAATTTGAAAATAATGCAATTTGAATGATATGAATGAATGAATATGAGTTTAAAAGAGAATTTCAATTGAGGAATTGGAAAATCCTTTTAAAACTTTGAAAAATGCAGTGCATTTTGAAGTTAGCCTAAGAGTGTAGGCTGAATGTGGCTAATATAAAGATCATAAATCTTGGTTTTCTTCGTATTCTGACTATGGCCATAAATACGAATCCCACCGAGTTTATAAACTCCATAAAAGCTTGTGCACGTGCCATTCGTGTAAACCATAGTGGATTTGAAATAAATGCACATGAATCATACATCAAATATCGAAATTTGCATAAATTAAACTATATGCAATGCAGCCCTATTCTAAGCAGAAAAGTAACTCTTATTCCAAATTATTACATTTGAGGTTACATTGAATTGAAATAAAAAAATAAAATCTAAGTCTTCTTCTTGAATGTTCCTGCAAAACTAGAAAACAAGGTTAGCACAAAAATGTAGGTTATTCTGAATTTATCCGAAAATATGAGAAATTATCGGATATTATTCAGATATAAACCCAAATTCATACCCCCCTTTGATATAAACATAATAAATAATGAATAAATTTTGAAAATAAACTTGAAAATTCGAAATTGGGGATCAAAATGACCAAAATACCCCTGATGACCTTGAAATCAGGGTTTTATGAAAGATTTTTTGTAAATTTTGGAATTTTGAAAATCAAATGAAATAAATCAAACATAATATGATAAAATATGATGATATGCATGAAATTTTGGAGAATTAGAAATTGAAATTTCGAAATTTAGGTCAAAATGACCAAAATACCCCTGATAACAAGACTATGGCCTTGAAACCAGGGTTTTCTGAAATAAATTTTGCAAAATTGAAAAATATGAAATGAAAATGAGATTAAAATTAACCCTAATATGATTCTACATGCTTATGTACATGATACAAACCCTAACATGGCGAAAATATCATAAAATATCGAATTTAACTCGATTTTCGCTTCTGAATTTAAAGATAAACTAACACATGGAGTAAATGAACTTGGAATTAAACCAAATTTGGCATGGACAACTAAAATAACCCTAGAAACATAATGGATCTCTAAAATATAAATTTTTTTGTATTTTTAAATATGGAAATTCAAATAAAAACCCTAAATTTTGTGATTTTTGCCTAAAATGTTGATTCTAAAGGGGATTTAGGATATCAAATTTCCATAAAAATTTCCCAAATTTTATGGTATGACAGAGGACAGTAATACAAATATTTGTTCCTTTGACACTTTCTGGTTTTGACCTATGGTCGGAGCTGTACCACTCCGGCAAGTCGGATCGGAATCCGGCGACTCTAGTAAATGAAGGAAACAGATAGGTTTTGGTAGAAAATATGGGAAAAATAGCAGACCGATGGGAAAATGGCTGAAATTGTGGAACAATGTCCCTGACAAACATAGGAAGATTTGATATTTTGACACTATTAGGATTCGGGTTACGGTTTGGAAAAGGCTACACTGTTATCAGAGACCTAAATCTCTGGAATTTCTGGACATTGGAATCTGTTAGACAGAAAAAGCAAATCCGGGAAAAATAATGAAACAGATCCAAAAATTCCCAAATTTTGGGAAATTGCAGAACATTATGTTAGGAAAAACTTTCATGTTTAAAGTTTTTGCAGACAGGTTACATATTTGGCGGACTTGATGCATTAGGGTCTGTCTATACCCTGACAAAGGAAAATTGAGATTTTCCCAGGAAGCTGTAAAATCCGATTTTTTATAGAGGTCAAAACTACTTGGAAAAACCTAAAAATTTCCAGATAATTAGTAGATTCAATGATGAATCTACTATGATTTTTGTAGGACGATCTGAATCTCCCACGAGGGTGGTGCTAGAGGTTCTTTTCTGCTAAAGCAGAAATTGAAAATTCACAGAAGTTCAAAACCCGAATTGGGATTTGATTTTTGAAATGAAGTTGCATAACCCAAATCAATCTGGGTTTTTTACAGAGAATCACAAACACATATATGCATCTATAACAAAAAACTCAGAAATTTTAAACAAAAATTTGAGCATGAAATCATAATTGGACTGGACACCCAAATCAGCCTTTACGAACTGAAAAGCATATGTTAATTAAACTATTAGAATTAATGTCGAACAACTAAATGCAAAACGTATGATCCCTAGCACACGTTACCTATATGAGAACATTAAAAAAAAAAAAAAATGAACAGGGCATATGAATCATAGTTTTTTTTTTTTTAGCTGTGGAAGGAATGATCCGATCCATGCATCGGACGAATCTTTTCCTTTATGCAGCCTTAACAACCAAATCAAAAGCATAGGTTTATGAAATAAAATCAAACATGTGAATCCAGCTTGGGACTGGGTTCACAATGATATTTTTATGAAAAGAAGGAATATAAAAAAAAAAAGGAAAAAAAAAATGATCTACCTTGGGTTGTGCTTGCACCGGCTGGAACTAAAGCTTGAGGATGTGGCTGCCTTGGTGAAAGAGGGCTGCACTTTGATGTGGCTGTTAGAAGATTGAAGGAGCCGTGCTAGTTGAACCGGTTGTGAAGAAAGCTGGACCTGAAGGGATGTATGCTTCAAAGGTGCGTCGGCTGGACTTCAAGGGATGGAGGCTTCAAAAGGGGGCGTCGGCTGGAGCTTGAACCGACTGGTGGTTGTTGGCTGGAGCAGAGAGCTTGGGGGTGGTCTTAATGGCTGGAGATGGGGAAGCTTGGTGGTGGTCTTAATGGCTGGAAGTATTTGCTACAGAGCTGGAGGTGGAGGAGGCTCCAACTGGAAACTTGATGGAGTGGGTTGACTGCTGCAAGTGGCTGCAAGGGAGGCGTTGAGTGAGAGGAGTGGTTGTTGGCTGGTGCTCCCCTCTGGTGGCTGAAGAAGAGCTGCAAGCTGGTGAGATGGTGTGCTGCTGCTGCCAGAAGAGGTGGTGAAGGAGAAGCTGCTGTAGAGAGGTGAGAAGTTGTGTAATGGAAACCAAGAGAGAGAGAGAGAGAGAGAGACGTTCAATGGGGCTAGATAGCAGCTGTCTCTTTTTTTTTCTTTTGTTTTTGATTGGTAACTTAGGAAAGATGATATCTTTCCCTAAGTTACCATTGATTAATGAAGAAGGTTGTGTAATGCCCAAGGCTACAGCCGTATGGCTTTGGAGGAAGAAAGGAGTAAGGAAGGGAAGAAGGAAAAGGAAAAGGAAAGAAGAGGGGAGAAAGAAAAGGAAAGAAAGAGAGGAAAAGGAGAGGGAAAGAGGAAGAGAAGGGGCTGGATAGGGTTATACGTGAGTGGCTGGGAGAGGAAAGAAAGGAGGAAAGAAAGAAAGAAAGAAAAAGAAAGAAGAAAGAAAAGAAAGAAAGAAGGAAAGAAAGGAAGGAGGAAAGGGAAAGGAGAAATAGAGGGGCTGGAGGTTTGGGCGACCACCTTGTGGGTCCCACCTTAGGAAAATAAAATAATAAAATAAAATAAAAAAATAAAACAAACAAAAAAAATAAAGAAAAAGGTAAAAAAAAAACAAAAATCTTTTTTTATAAATTAAAACAGAAAAGGCAAATGGATGGGCCATCTCAGAGCGGGTCCAAATTCCACTTTTGAAATTCATTTTGACGATTAAACGGGTAAAATAGTTTTTTCAGAAACTTTCCAGATGAAACGAGCTATTTTTGGCAGTTTTTGAAACGAGCTCAGATTTTGAAGTTCAATACCTCGTTGCGAAGCAAATCCAATGTAGAATTTAAAAATTTTAATTTTGGAAGAAATCCAAATTGTTTTTGTTGAGAAAATGCTTCCAAATCTATTTTCAGTCAAAATGAGCTATTTTTGGCAGTTTTTGAAACGAGCTCGGATTTTGAAGTTCAATAGCTCATTGCGAAGCAAATCCAGTGTAGAATTTGAAAATTTGATTTTAAAAGAAATCCATTCCAGCCACCATCATCCTCCTTCTTTGGTGCAGCTGCAAGACACCTCCTTCAGCCTTTTACTTTGGCAGCACCACTTCAACACCTTGCAGCCATCTCAAATCGATTCCCAGCAGCAACAAGACAGCCTTCTCCATTTGCTGCAGAAAGACCCCAAGTCCAATGGCATCCAGTCAGCTCGATTCTGTTTTTCCTGAGGGTCACATCTCCTATGAGGTGCGACAAAGTCTTCCTGAGCATCGATCTCTTAGCACCGGACCCTTCTTTCCCCGGTGGTACTATGTCTGGTTCAAAAAATTCTCTCGTATGTTTCCGGACCACTTGAGCGATTGTGGGTTGGAATTGGCATCTGCAGTGGGAAAGTTGACAGTCAACGGCAATCTGATTCATGCACTGGCAGAGCGGTGGAATCCGCGCACTTGCACGTTCTGGTTCCCGTGGGGCGAGATGACACTACTGATGGATGAATTTTCAGAGATTATGGGACTGCCTGAGCCAGCCGGTCAGCCTGGAGATCCGTTAGAGCAGCAGTTTCTGATCAATGTCAAGCGTCTGGACCCCAAAGATGCCGTAGCTCGCATGACAGGGCGCAAGTCTTGGCCACTGATTGAAGAAAATGGGAATGAGTACGTGAGTCTGATCGAGATCTACCGACAGTATGGAGAATTCGCAGAAGTCAGCTCGTTGTCCAGGACAGCTCGAGAGAGAATTCAGCATGCGATGGTTTTGTGTACTGTGGGACTTGCTTTCTTTCCAGATGGACAGAATTATGTGGATGTCAGAATAGTTCAACTTTTGAGAAGATGGGGAAGTCGACAGACCAGCCGTCTCTCGATAGCCATGGCCGCGCTTGCTTTTCTATACAGAGGACTGACCCGCTTCACACTTGGAGAGTCCATCTTAGTCGAGGGATGTACTTATGCTCTTCAATCTTGGTTCCTTCAGCATGTACCGACCAGAGCTAGTTCATTCAGATACAACGGCAAGGAGCTCCTTCCAGTTGCACGGTACCGATTCCTGATCGACTATCTGCAGGAAGAAGAAGTGGTGTGGGACTATTTTGATCGAGAATTATCGCCTCCCAGATACACCTATGCATATGGCAAGAGATTCAAGTTGCTTGGTCCATTCTTCTGTGCTTACTATCATCCGGAGCAGTGTGTTCGACAGTTTTCTCAGAGACAGAAACACATAGAGATGCGACTGCTATCATGAGTCGTGCCAGAGTTCGACCTTACATCAGCACAGTGGTCCGGAGCATACCATTCTACCAGATATGGCTGGGACTCTTTTGTTACTCTTCCGCTTTTTCCTGGTCCTCGTGTCTCTGCTAGTTATAAAGAGTGGTGGCAAATTGTCTGTCTGCCCCCTCTTTCTCAAGTTTATTATTGATGCAATCATGTTTTCTTTCAATAAATAAAAATCTTGCAAATTCTTCAATTTTTGGTTTGACGACCTCGCCTAGGTAACAAGGCTTAATTTTCAGTTGTTTATTTTCTTTGCAAAGGAATGACAACGCAATTGTCGTAATCCCAGCGACGACTCAATCCCTAGTAATGGGATATTCTTTCAAATTGTCTACCAAAATTCTCAACGAATATTTTCTTCCAATCAAAATCTCTCTCAAAAGCCTAACCATCGATTTTGCTCTGCAGAGAGCATTCGTGACAGTCAATGGTTCAAACAAGGTCAGGGAAGAAGACTACACCAGTCGAGGGAATCGCATATTCGACAGCTTCAGACGAAGAAATGGATTCCCCGCGCTCAGGCAAAAATCAGGGGCAACAGGTTGAGGATGACATTGATCCTCAAATGTATGCCATGTTTAAGAAGATGATGACTAAAATGTTGGCAAAGCAAGCGGAAGCTAGTATAAAGAAGACCCAAGTCAAGCCAAAGGCTAAGGGTCATGCGGTCAAGAAGCAGGTGAAAATGTCTAAGAAACATGTCCAACATGTTGATACAACTGATGAAGAAGGATCAACAGAAGGCACAGATGAAGAGTTTGAGACCCATCAGGCATTCCGCAAATCTACTCAGAGGCAGGGGTCAGCCCACAAATTCAAAGAGCAGTCTGTCAATGACTCTGACCAGCCGCAGTTCAAAGATGTGGTCAGAATGCTTCGAGGCCTGCAGGCCCGCGACAAGGGCAAGAAAGTCTTCACCAGCGAAGACTTCTATGATGGTTTGGATGGGGATGACAATCTCGAGAATCTCCCCAAAAAGTTTATCAAATTCGATGGTTCTGGCGATCCCAAAGCTCATCTCGCCATGTTCTTCGCTGAATGCTCCAGATTCAAGCGAGACAACCGGACACTTTTTCTATGTTTCCCTCGCAGTCTAGAGGGAACCGCAGCTAAATGGTACTCGGAGCATGTAAATCCAATTGAATTGAAAGAATTTGATAAAGTGGTGAACATGTTCATCGAGCGATTCCTCTTCAATGCTGAGGCACTTCCCACCCTCAGTCATCTCTGTAGCCTCAAACAGAGAGAAAACGAAAAGGCAAGAGATTTCATTCACCGCTGGAGGGCAGCTTGCAACAAGATGAGAGACCCCATATCAGAGGGGCATGCTCTATCCTTAATTCTAAGCAACTTCTCACAGCCTCTGAGAGGCCTCATCTCTACTGCACCATCAAGGACATTCATTGAACTGACAGAGCGAGCCGAATGGCTCGAGTTGAGCGTGGAAAATGGTTTCTACGAAGGCTTCACTTTCACCAAGAACAACGACCAGAATGAGCAGAAGAAGAAGACTCACTTCACTCATTCTGTCAGAAATAATAATTGGAACCACTGTAAGGGGCAGAACAAAGATTTCTGTTATGGGGCAGGAAGTTCCAACAAGAACGATCAGAAAGGCAAGTCAGTGCCTCAATACAATAAGCCACTTCAATTAGAACAGGGACCGAAGCCCCGAGAAAAAGTAAAGCATGAAGGGTGGAGTTATGACAGGAAATTCACTCCACTAGACCAATCCCTCGAGACTGTGCTCGAGTATATGTTGACCAAGGAGATGGTCAAACTGCCTAGGCTGGCCGATCCCCCTGTTCCCATGGGAAAATTCAAAGATCAATTTTGTAAATTTCACAGAACAGTGGGGCACAATACTGAGAACTGCTTCGTTCTCAAGAATATTGTTCAGGATCTCATCGACAAGAATCTTCTGGTAGAGGGTGCCGAAGATGAAAATATGGATATTCTAAAGAAACCCTTTCCCCATCATTCTACGGCGGTCGTCTCTGAACAGCCTTTTCAGCTGCAGGAGCATATTAGGCCATGCTCTAAAAGGGATATGCAAGTCCAACATCAGGTCCTTGTGCTGCAGCAGGCTCAGTCCAAAGCTCAGAAAATGGATCTCATTGCAGCTTTTGGTAAAATGAAAGTATCTGATAAACCCGCTGGGGTATCTCCTGAGGTGGCTAAAAGAATGCCATGGCTCCCCAAGCACTTTATTAAGCCCGCTCCGGAGAAAGGTGAGACATCGGCACCAAATCCGATTACTGTATTATCCAATGTCTCAATCTTGGATTTAGCCCAAGCTTCCGCCAAGCACCAGCAAGTGTTGAATGATCTGTTGCGGAAAATCAAAGTGAAACCGAGCATAACTCCTGAAGACATGGCCCAGATAGTCAATCAGGCCATGACAAATGCTCCAATCACTTTCTTAGATGAAGATCTTTCTAAGCCGCATGTGTTTCACAACAACGCTTTGTATGTTGTGATTCGATCTAGAGGAATGATTGTTCCTCATGTGCTGATAGATGGAGGCAGCAGCCTCAATATATGCCCAGAAATGACAGCCAAAGCTTTGGGCATTAGAGAAGAGGAATATATCCTGGACCCGATCACCATCTACGGGTTTGATAATCATGGCCAGACAGCTAAAGGGAAAATTTTCTTGGAAATTTTCATTGACTACTCGGTCCACTCTGTCCTCTTTCATGTGGTCAATGTACCCCCAACGTATAATCTGTTGTTGGGACGACCGTGGATTCACAACACGAACGCGGTGCCGTCTACTCTGCATCAGTGTGTCAAGTGGTCAAAAGGTGGAATGATCACAACAGTCTTGGGCGAGGATCCGGAGAAGAGGCTTACACAACCTATGGTTCCTAGGCCCACTTTCATTACTGATATCCCTAGCATTAGGGGCATTGATGAGGTCAGCTTTGAAGAAAATTCGGGAATACTGCAGACGACTGAACAACTAGCACATACAGTGGCCATGACTCGATGGAGAGGCCCACAGTTTTTCAAGATTGGAGGACGAATTGACTATAGTACATTCAAAGATCATCCACTGTTCTCCCAATTTATGAAGGCCAAAAAGGGATTTGATCTGTTAGTAAAGCATGGTTATCAGCCTTTTCAAGGCCTGGGAAAAAATGGGAATGGTCGTCTCGAGCCAGTAATTCCTCAGCACTATCCTCAGAGGGCCGGATTGGGCTTTAGTGGCAGAAGATCTCAGAAGGGCACTATCTTTATCAAAGGGACGCACTAAGGGCATCTGCTTGTCTTTCATTTCTATTCTTTTGTTTTCACATTTAGGATGATATCCCGTTTCATTTCAATCATTGTCCTCAATTCAATCTTTCAATAAAGTTGCAAATTTCCTTTGTCTATCTGGATGTCATTTGTCTCTTTACTTCTCGTTATCAAATCTTTGAAAATTTGCCATTATTCTTCTCTTTTATCTTTCAAATTATTTTCTTAACAAAAGTAATTTGTTTTATGATAGGAGATTTTCCTGAATCGATTTATTCTCCAATTTTCAGAATGTCTTCCTAATCTATCAAGAAGCTCGTTCTTAATCCAGAGGCCTTTTCAAAGCCAACAGTGATTCATCAGGTTAAAATAAGAGCAGAATGTAGTCAGATTACAAAGCAGTCAGAAGAACCTGCAGAATTTGATGCAGCTCTTCAAGAATTACCAGAATTTGCAGCAATTCAGAAACAAGATGAGCCATCATCCTTAGTTCAGGATCCGACTGAGGATATCAATATTGGATCAGAAGACGATCCTAAAATTCTCAAGATTGGCAGCAGTTTGAGCCCGAAAGAGAAAGAAAGGCTCACCCGTTTTCTCAAGCAACATGAAGAAGTGTTCGCGTGGACGTATGAGGACATGCCAGGTCTAGATACCAAATTGGTTGAGCATCGTCTCATCCTAAAACCAAATGTCAAGCCGGTTAAGCAGAAACTGAGAAAGATGGATCCTCGAGTGGAACAACAAGTTAAGGAAGGTCTAGAAGACCTACTCAAAGCAGGGTTCATTCGAACCATTGACTATCCAGATTGGCTAGCAAATATTGTTGTTGTTCCCAAGAAAAATGGTAAAGTTCGAATTTGCATCGACTTCAGAGATCTCAATAAAGCGACTCCTAAGGATGATTATCCACTTCCTAATATTGATCTTTTGATTGATAACACAGCAGGTCACGCTATGTTCTCTTTTATGGATGGATATTTCGGATATAATCAGATCAAGTTGGCCGCTCGTGATCAGTCCAAGACATCTTTCACTACTCCTTGGGGCACTTTTTGTTATACAGTCATGCCATTTGGGCTTAAGAATGCTGGAGCCACTTATCAGCGTGCTATGGCCGTCATTTTCCATGATCAGATGCACAAAATCATGGATGCCTATGTCGATGATATTCTGGTAAAGTCCAAAGAAGAGGAAGATCACATCGAAACTCTCAATCAAGTTTTCAAGCGGCTCATTCTTTACAAGCTAAGACTCAATCCACAAAAATGTGTTTTTGGAGTCGAATCTGGCAAATTGTTAGGCTTTCTAGTCAGCAAAAAGGGGATAGAAGTTGATCCCGCTAAGGCCAAAGCTATCATTGACATGTCTCCCCCGACTAATCTGAAAGAATTGCGTAGCCTTCAGGGACGCATGCAATCAATTCGGCGATTCATATCCAATTTGGCCATGAGATATGAGCCTTTCAATCATTTGCTCAGGAAAGGAGTGAAATTCGAATGGGGACCAGAGTGTCAGCAATCGTTCGAACGCATCAAGAAATATTTGCTCAATCCTCCTGTGTTAAAGCCACCAGAATTAGGGAAACCCCTACTGCTATACATTTCAGTTAATCAAGTGGCTTGTGGCGGATTTTTGGCGCAATACGAAGAAGGCAGTCTGGTAGAGCATGCCATTTACTATGTGAGCAAAACCTTCATTGATTATGAGAAGAAATACTCTCAGATAGAGAAGACATGTCTAGCTCTAGTTTGGATGTGTCAGAAATTGAGACACTATCTGTTGACATCTGAAGTCAAGATCCTATCCAAATTAAATCCTCTCAAGTATATTCTAGAGCAACCCTTCCTCAGTGGACGAATTGCCAAATGGCAGGTTTTATTGATGCAATACGATTTGGAATATGTCTCGCAGCAATCTATCAAGGGCCAAGCAATTGCAGATCAATTAGCAGATTTTCCTTTAGCAGAGGATGTTAAAGTCGAGGATGATTTCCCCGATGAGCGGATCTGCAATATTCAACAATCCCCAATTTGGAATTTATTCTTTGACGGTTCCAAGAATATGGTAGGCATAGGAATCGGGATTCTGTTGATCACACCTGAGAAGGAGATGATCCCCTTTTCTCTCAAATTAGATTTTCAGTGCACTCATAATATGGCCGAGTATGAAGCTTTGATACAAGGTCTGAAAATTCTACAAGACTTCAATGTCAAAAGAGTGCATGCTTATGGCGACTCTTTGCTCGTCGTCAATCAAGTCTTAGCTGAATGGCAAGTGAAGGATCAGAAGTTACTTCCTTATCAAAAGATCGTCTCAGCTCTTGTTAGCAATTTCGAAGAATTCCAACTTTTCCATGTCAAGAGAGACTTCAATCAAATTGCAGACAGTTTAGCCAATCTGGGATCCATCATGTCTTTCAGGAACGAAGAATCTTGTCGCTCCTTTGAAATTGGCAGACTTGATCAACCTGCTTTCGTCCCAGTAGAGCAGGTAAACCAGGCGGAGCAAAAGAAGAAGCCTTGGTATCATGACATCAAGAATTTCATTGAAACTGGCGAATTTCCTCCAGAACTCTCAAAGAAAGAGCGGCGAGCAATTCAGCGCATGTCTGCGCGATATTTTATTCTTGCTGACGTCCTTTATCGTCGTGGATTCAGCTCTGAATATTCCAGATGTTTGGACGAAGAAGAAGCCAAAGAAGTTGTGCAAGAAGCACATGAAGGTATCTGCGGTGGTCATGTTGGCTACCAAACTCTTGTCAAACAAATTATCCGAGCAGGTTATTACTGGAGAACTATGCAACAAGATTGTTATCGTTTTGTGAAAAAGTGTGTTCAATGCCAGATGCATGAACCTTCCATTCATGCGCCAGCGACATATTTGCAATCTGTCGTCTCGCCATGGCCATTTTCTATGTGGGCTTTTGATGTTGTTGGTCCCATTACTCCTTCTGCTTCAAATGGCCATAAATATTTTCTTGCTGCAACAGAATATTTTACTAAATGGGTAGAAGCAGTCACTCTATGCACAGTAGAAGGTCGGCATGTGGTCTCATTCATCCATAAGAATATCCTATGTTGTTTCGGCATACCACATGATATTGTGTCAGATAATGGCAGTCATTTCAAGAATGAGAGAATGAGGACTTTCTGTTTGAAGTTCAAAATTCATCATCATTTCTCCGCTCCTTATTATCCTCAAGGAAATGGCCAAGCAGAGGCCACCAATAAGATTTTGATTCGAATCCTCGAGTGAACTTTGGAAACAGGTCGTGACTGGCATGAGAAGATTCATGATGCATTGTGGGCGTATCGAACCACCATTCGAACTCCAACTAATGCTACTCCGTCAGAACTTGTCTACGGAACCGAAGTAGTATTGCCTCTACATGTTCAGAAACCTGCTCTGAAATTTGCATCACTTCTCGAATTACCTCTTGATCAGTATCAGCAACAGCGGCTAGTACAGCTTGATTTGCTAGATGAAAGAAGACTCAGAGCAGCAGAGCACGCTCAATCATATCGTCAGAGGATAGCCAGACAATATGCAAAATCAGTCATTGAAAGAAAATTTCGAGTCAATGATCTAGTGCTCAAATCAACGGCTTATCTCAAGCACCGCCCAAGTGGCAAGTGGTCACCAAATTGGGAAGGTCCCTATGTTGTCAAAGAGGCATTACCTCGTAATTCATATCGGCTCATAAATGCCGACGGAGTGGAATTACCAGATCCCATCAATGCTCGGCATTTGAAAAAATTCTATACTTAAACCATGTCTTATTCTTTTTAATTCCTCCAAATTTTGTTCAATAGTGATTAAATTCTCCTTTCCCAGTTATACTGGGGCATTTTTAAAATTTTGTTTTTATCTACAAATATCCTGTATGCAGGCAGGATAAACAAATCTCTCATTTTGCATGCATGTGCATTCATTTATATCATTTTCATATTTGCATACATCTGCATTCATTGGCATGCATTTGCATCAAGTTCGCTACCCATTCAGGATAAGGGATAATCCTGAGACCCCGACAATCATTCTCGTTACAATTCCCAAATACTTTAAGAGCATAGGTCTCTTTTAAAAATTCAAATTTCAAATTAAAAACAACTCAGTGCTTGAACTGGTACAATTTTGAAATCCAGTGCTCAAACTGGTACACTTCCAAAATCCAGTGCTCGAACTGATATATTTTTAAAATCCAATGTCTATGTTGACATATTTTCAAAACCCGGTATTCATGTTGGTGTTCTTTCAAGATTGAGCACTTGTGTTAGTGTCTCACTGGTGGGTCGTATCAGTCAACCTCTCGGGTCCAGTCTTTGTGCTGATCATTCATCAAAGTTCAAATTCCAATTACCAATTCGGCCCTCGAGCCACCCAATTTCCAAATTTCCAATTTCGACCTCCGGGTCAACCAATTTCCAATTTCGACCTTTGGGTCAATCAATTTCCCAATTTCCAATTTCCAATTTCTAATTTTTAAATTCCAAATTTCCAATTTCGACTTTTGGGTCAACCAATTTTGACCTTCGAGTCAATCAATTTCCAGTTTCCAAATATCAATTTCCAAATTTCCAAATTTCCAATTTCAAATTCCAAATTTCAAAATTTCAAATTTTCCAAATTCCAATTTCATACCAATTCCAATCATTTCCTCTTGCGAGAGACCCTTTGTACAGGGAGAGTTCAAGGGAGCTCGTTCTTTTCGCATGCTATCCTTTGTTCACCTAGCCCCTTTTCAGGGAGAGTTTGAAGAGACTCGTGTCTATGTGAACCGTTTGCAAAACAAATTTCCAATTTCATACAAGGAACCCTTAATTCAGGGAGAGCTTCGACGGAAGCTCGCTTTCCTTGTGACCGCAATTTCAAACTAGGCCATTTCATCATGAAGGACCCTCTTTTCAGGGAGAGTGTGATGAACTTGTTCCTTCATGACCAATTCACCGACCTCATCATTACCGGCCCCCTTTCCATAAGAGAAGCCTAATGTTAGGAAGTTTTGACGAAAGCTTAATTTCTCTTCGAAAGTTCGTTTTGCAAACACCTCCTCTTCAGGGAAGAGAGGAGTAATTTCTATTTCCAATGTCTGAATCTTCTCCTTTGGGGAAAGGAGAAGAAAATTTTTGTCATGGATGTGTTACGTTGTGCTTCAAATACTCGCTTCCACAAAGGATTTCAAGAAAATCTTGTCAATTTGTCATTAAATATTTGTTGATTTCAAAATTTTTATTGCACAAAAACATTACCTCAGAATACCTTCAGTATTATTTCTGAAAGGTCAAAGCTTTCGTGAAAAAGGATTCAAAATTCAAATTCTTTCTATTAGCCGACCAAAAGGATGAAGAATAAATCCTCGATATGGCCAGCAAAGGAAATTCAATGTTGTTGCAAAGCCATAAGTGATCGGTATTGATCGCAGTCAATGGCACATTTTTAAAGATCATTCTTGGAAAATAAAGCAGTCAAAATATCCTGGGTGATACAGAAAAATCCATTCAATCCCTATATCTCCTCAATCACCTAAAGCTGCAATTAAATATCTGCAAAAGGGATCTCTCAACTGTCGTCAAGATGAAGGCGAATTAGGCGAGTAGACCCCCGGGGCCAAAGAAGATTTGAATCATCTCCAAGATGACGGAGTTTGTGACGGATCCTTCCAGAGAAAGTTCAGAGCACCGTCAAGATGAAGGCGACTGCGATGAGCCTCCCGACAAACCCTAAAGGATATTTAATTTCTGCTATCATCAAGAGATTTCCAACCAAAGAGCCAATAACCGTCAATATAATCCCTGAGAGAAAAGAAGGATCGAAGCATCTCTGAGATGAAGGAGTTTGTGACGTACCCTTCTAAAAAAAAAAAGAGAGAGAAAAGTCAAGACATCTCCAAAATGAAGGATGATGTAATCTCCAAAAACCCAAGAGAGCTCTAATTCTGCCAAAAAAAAAATAGTAGGCAGAAAGATCGTCATGAGAAAGAATTCCCGGATATCAGACTGCCAAATCTGCCAAAGAATCCTCTTTAAATTTTGTGAAATTCTATTATCAATATTTTTTCACAAATTGCTTTCACAATATCAAGAATACTCTCTTTTCTGCTCATATCAGGGAAATTGATAGCTTCCTTGAAAGAAAGTCAATTGCAAGCAATTTGAATTCGAATCTTGATTTTACGAAGTTAAGCCCAATCGGAGATAATACTTCAGGTAGAAAAGAGAGAATATTTTCAAAGCAATGTGCATCACTTTCAATTATTTCGAATCAACAATAATTTTCAACATTTTGACAATATTTTCTAGCTATCCTGGCGTGAAGCGAGAGCTTGAGGTTCATCTTTGGCGCATCCTGACATCAGTTGTTATCCCTTTTAAGGACTTGATAATGGGAGTTTTCAAGATTCCTTCCCTTCTGTTGGTATAATCTGAGCGCATGGGCTCTTAGATTCGCACACTTCCCTGTGTCCCCACTGTCCCACCATAGACAGTCCAATTTCGGCTTGAGGTTAAGCCACCAATTCCAGCAAAAGGTCACCAATTTCAAAAGTTATTTAGTCTCAGCAATGAGGCGCCCAAAATCAAACCCCTTTTCAAGCTTTAGGGACCCCAATTTCATCCTTTTGCAAAACCCCTATCGGATTCATTGTGCGGAAATCCGAAGGTTCCATCATGGTTTCTTCCTTCGAGGATTCTATTCATTTTCTGCCCAATCAGGATAAGGGTACAAACCTGAGCCTCCTTTGATGAGGTATTTCATTTTCGGCCCAATCAGGATAAGGGTACAAACCTGAGCCTCCTTTGATGAGGTATTTCATTTTCGGCCCAATCAGGATAAGGGTATAAACCTGAGCCTCCTTTGATGAAGTATTTCATTTTCCGCCCAATCAGGATAAGGGTACAAACCTGAGCCTCCTTTGATGAGGTATTTCATTTTCTGCCCAATCAGGATAAGGGTACAAACCTGAGCCTCCTTTAGATGAGGTATTTCATTTTCTTCCCAATCAGGATAAGGGTACAAACCTGAGCCTCCTTTAGATGAGGTATTTCATTTTCTTCCCAATCAGGATAAGGGTACAAACATGAGCCTCCTTTGATGAGGTATTTCATTTTCTGCCTAATCAGGATAAGGGTATAAACCTGAGCCTCCTTTGATGAGGTATTTCATTTCCCCGCCCAATCAGGATAAGGGTATAAACCTGAGCCTCCTTTGATGAGGTATTTCATTTTCTGCCCAATCAGGATAAGGGTACAAACCTGAGCCTCCTTTGATGAGGTATTTCATTTTCCGCCCAATCAGGATAAGGGTACAAACCTGAGCCTCATTTTGATGAGGTATTTCATTTCCCGGTCAGGTTAAGGGTTAAACCTGAGCTTCGTTTCTACACGGGGTATTTCATGACCCATCCAGGTTAAGGGAAAAAACCTGAATCTCACTTCTTTGAAGTAAATTTCTCTTCTTCATTCTTCATTTCATATCTACCATTTTCATCAGGGCTAATATTTTCATATCCAGTCAGATCCTTATAACTGGGGCATTTTTATAGCCCAAATTTGGTGTGTTTTTCTTTGCCACTAAGCCCGTCTTCAAGCCGGCTTAGTAGCAAAGAGGGGCATCTGTAAACACCCCAAATTTTCCTCACTCATTCTCAAACAATCCTCCTCAGGCAATGCCAACCCTGTCAGGTCAGTGTAGGAGTCAAACCCCGAGTCAGTTTCAGAAAATCACCATTTTACCCATTTTCATTAGGAAAATTACCATTTTACCCCTAGGTCATCCCGGACCCCAGTCAGTCGGAGTCAACCAAGCTCATTGGTCAGTTCAAGACAGTTAGAATATCAGTCATCTCAAGCTCATCTGAGCTCACAATGAACAAACCATTTTCATTTCTGACCATTCCTGCCAAAATGGGATCATTTCTTCAAAAATGAGCTCATTTCTCACTTGAATCCAAGCCAATTGTCTCTAAGTCAGTCATTCTGAGTCAGTCATGTTCCCCAGAGTCTAACTTGATCTCACCAGGAGTTCAAATGCTCCAGTTTCAGTTCAAAACCATTTCCAAGTGTCTAGCAGCCCATTTTAGTCCATTTTAGCTCTTTCAGCTGAAATTGAGTTAAGTTCAGTCAATTGAGCTAGTGTTCAAGCTTTGATTTTAGTTCATATCAGTATTACTGACCTTTGTTCTAGCTCAAACCCAGTTCAGGTTCGTAATTCACTTCACTCTAGTGATCATTCCGTACCATTTCTCTAAAAATGGCAGCTTTTCTTGAAAATTCAGTCGGAAAGGTCAGTTGATTCAGTGTCCGGTGAGTTCATTTGAGTTCTGAAACTCTAAAACCCAGCTCAATCCAGTTCATTTCAGTTGAATCCAGCTCAAACCCTAATTTTCAGTGTTACTCTAGCTTGGTAGAGTTCAAAACCATTTCTTCAATCATTTTGCAAATTTTATCAGTTTTTATACTTTTTAAACTAGTACAGCTGCCAATCGGAGTCTAACATCTAAAATTCTCCATTCAGGGTCTGCATTTCGCATGTCATTTCTCATCATTTCATATCATTTCTTAGCATTTCATAACATTTCATCGCATTTCATTTCATTTCATTTTCGAAGTCCAAAACTCCAGTTTTATAAATTTCAATCCAGATTGAGTTTTAAAAGTTTTAAGAAATCAATTTCAAACCTCGGGTTTCCAAAATTGACATTTTCACCCCGGGAGTCTAAATTTGGAAATATTTTCTCAAGAAAAATAATCTGGATTTCTTTCAAAATCAAATTTTCAAATTTTACACTGGATTTGCTTCACAATGAGCTATTGAACTTCAGAATCTGAGCTCGTTTCAAAAACTGCCAAAAATAGCTCATTTTTTTGGAAATATTTTCTTGAGAAAAACAATCTAGATTTCTTCCAAAATCAAATTTTTAAATTCTATACTGGATTTGCTTCGCAATGAGCTATTAAACTTCAAAATCCGAGCTCGTTTCAAAAAATGCCAAAAATAGCTCATTTCGTTTGAAAATATTTTCTCGAGAAAAACAATCTGGATTTCTTTTAAAATCAAATTTTCAAATTCTACACTGGATTTGCTTCGCAATGAGCTATTGAACTTCAAAATCCGAGCTCGTTTCAAAAACTGCCAAAAATAGCTCGTTTTGACTGAAAATAGATTTGGAAGCATTTTCTCAACAAAAACAATTTGGATTTCTTCCAAAATTAAAATTTTTAAATTCTACATTGGATTTGCTTCGCAACGAGGTATTGAACTTCAAAATCTGAGCTCGTTTCAAAAACTGCCAAAAATAGCTCGTTTCATCTGGAAAGTTTCTGAAAAGACTATTTTACCCCTTTAATCGTCAAAATGAATTTCAAAAGTGGAATTTGGACCCGCTCTGAGATGGCCCATCCATTTGCCTTTTCTGTTTTAATTTATAAAAAAAGAAATTTTTTTTTTTACCTTTTTATTTATTTTTTTTTGTTTGTTTTATTTTTTTATTTTATTTTATTATTTTATTTTCCTAAGGTGGGACCCACAAGGTGGTCGCCCAAACCTCCAGCCCCTCTATTTCTCCTTTCCCTTTCCTCCTTCCTTTCTTTCCTTCTTTCTTTTTTTTCTTTCTTTTTCTTTCTTTCTTTCTTTCCTCCTTTCTTTCCTCTCCCAGCCACTCACGTATAACCCTATCCAGCCCCTTCTCTTCCTCTTTCCCTCTCCTTTTCCTCCCTTTTTTTCCTTTTCTTTCTCCCCTCTTCTTTCCTTTTCCTTTTCCTTATTCCCTTCCTTACTCCTTTCTTCCTCCAAAGCCATACGGCTGTAGCCTTGGGCATTACACAACCTTCTTCATTAATCAATGGTAACTTAGGGAAAGATATCATCTTTCCTAAGTTACCAATCAAAAACAAAAGAAAAAAAAGAGACGGCTGCTATCTAGCCCCATTGAACGTCTCTCTCTCTCTCTCTCTCTCTCTCTCTCTCTCTCTCTCTCTCTCTCTCTCTCTTGGTTTCCATTACACAACTTCTCACCTCTCTACAGCAGCTTCTCCTTCACCACCTCTTCTGGCAGCAGCAGCACACCATCTCACCAGCTTGCAACTCTTCTTCAGCCACCAGAGGGGAGCACCAGCCAACAACCACTCCTCTCACTCAACGCCTCCCTTGCAGCCACTTGCAGCAGTCAACCCACTCCATCAAGTTTCCCAGCTCTGTAGCAAATACTTCCAGCCATTAAGACCACCACCAAGCTTCCCCATCTCCAGCCATTAAGACCACCCCCAAGCTCTCTGCTCCAGCCGATGCCCCCTTTTGAAGCCTCCATCCCTTGAAGTCCAGCCGACGCACCTTTGAAGCATACATCCCTTCAGGTCCATCTTTCTTCACAACCGGTTCAACTAGCACGGCTCCTTCAATCTTCTAACAGCCACATCAAAGTGCAGCCCTCTTTCACCAAGGCAGCCACATCCTCAAGCTTTAGTTCCAGCCGGTGCAAGCACAACCCAAGGTAGATCATTTTTTTTTTCCTTTTTTTTTTTATATTCCTTCTTTTCATAAAAATATCATTGTGAACCCAGTCCCAAGCTGGATTCACATGTTTGATTTTATTTCATAAACCTATGCTTTTGATTTGGTTGTTAAGGCTGCATAAAGGAAAAGATTCGTCCGATGCATGGATCGGATCATTCCTTCCACAGCTAAAAAAAAAAAAACTATGATTCATATGCCCTGTTCATTTTTTTTTTTTTTTTTTAATGTTCTCATATAGGTAACGTGTGCTAGGGATCATACGTTTTGCATTTAGTTGTTCGACATTAATTCTAATAGTTTAATTAACATATGCTTTTCAGTTCGTAAAGGCTGATTTGGGTGTCCAGTCCAATTATGATTTCATGCTCAAATTTTTGTTTAAAATTTCTGAGTTTTTCGTTATAGATGCATATATGTGTTTGTGATTCTCTGTAAAAAACCCAAATTGATTTGGGTTATGCAACTTCATTTCAAAAATCAAATCCCAATTCGGGTTTTGAACTTCTGTGAATTTTCAATTTCTGCTTTAGCAGAAAAGAACCTCTGGCACCACCCTCGTGGGAGATCCAGATCGTCCTACAAAAATCATAGTAGATTCATCATTGAATCTACTAATTATCTGGAAATTTTTAGGTTTTTCCAAGTAGTTTTGACCTCTATAAAAAATCGGATTTTACAGCTCTTTGGGAAAATCTCAATTTTCCTTTGTCAGGGTATAGATAGACCCTAATGCATCAAGTCCGCCAAATCTGTAACCTGTCTGCAAAAACTTCAAACATGAAAGTTTTTCCTAACATAATGTTCTGCAATTTCCCAAAATTTGGAAATTTTTGGATCTGTTTCATTATTTTTTCCGGATTTTCTTTTTCTGTCTAACAGATTCCAATGTCCAGAAATTCCAGAGATTTAGGTCTCTGATAACAGTGTAGCTTTTTCCAAACCGTAACCCGAATCCTAATAGTGTCAAAATATCAAATCTTCCTCTGTTTGTCAGGGACATTGTCCCACAATTTCAGCCATTTTCCCATCTGTCTGCTATTTTTCCCATATTTTCTACCAAAACCTATCTGTTTCCTTCATTTACTAGAGTCGCCGGATTCCGATCCGACTTGCCGGAGTGGTACAGCTCCGACCATAGGTCAAAACCAGAAAGTGTCAAAGGAACAAATCCTTGTCTTACTGTCCTCTATCATCCCATAAAATTTGGGAAATTTTTATGGAAATTTGATATCCTAAATCCCCTTTAGAATCAACATTTTAGGCAAAAATCACAAAATTTAGGGTTTTTATTTGAATTTCCATATTTAAAAATACAAAAAAAATTATATTTTAGAGATCCATTATGTTTATAGGGTTATTTTAGTTGTCCATGCCAAATTTGGTTTAATTCCAAGTTCATTTACTCCATGTGTTAGTTTATCTTTAAATTCAGAAGCGAAAATCGAGTTAAATTCGATATTTTATGATATTTTCGCCATGTTAGGGTTTGTATCATGTACATAAGCATGTAGAATCATATTAGGGTTAATTTTAATCTCATTTGCATTTCATATTTTTCAATTTTGCAAAATTTATTTCAGAAAACCCTGGTTTCAAAGCCATAGTCTTGTTATCAGGGGTATTTTGGTCATTTTGACCTAAATTTCGAAATTTCAATTTCTAATTCTCCAAAATTTCATGCATATCATATTTTATCATATTATGTTTGATTTATTTCATTTGATTTTCAAAATTCCAAAATTTACAAAAAATCTTTCATAAAACCCTGATTTCAAGGTCATCAGGGGTATTTTGGTCATTTTGAACCCCAATTTCGAATTTTCAAGTTTATTTTCAAAATTTATTTATTATTTATTATGTTT